>NC_054608.1:35853119-36225362 GCF_004785595.1 Juglans microcarpa x Juglans regia | reverse complement strand
GACGACTCAGGGGCATCTACTACACGGTTCAGACTTCCTAATAGGTGTCTCAACGAAAATGTGAACTCCTGCAAGTAAGCCACCCACTTAGCATGCCGCCTACTCAACTTGTACTAGCCATTGATGTACTTTAAGGCCTCGTGGTGAGTGACAAGAATGAACTCCCTCTACACCAGGTAGTGACGCCAATGCTTTAGGAACTGAACTATGGCATAGAACGCTAGGTCATAAGTGGAATACTTCTTCTTCGACCTTGACAGTTTCTCACTAAATAAGGCTATTGGACATTCCTCCTGACTCAAAACAGCAACAATGCCAACCCTAGATGCATCACAGTTGACTTTGAACACCTTATCAAAATCTAGAAGTGCTAAAACTGGTGCCTCTATCATCTTTGCTTAACCAATTGAAAATTGACCTCTACCTCCTTAAACCACTAGAAATCACGTCCCTTAAGGTCCTCTGTGATAGGAGCAATAAGAGTGTTGAAGTTTCTAATGAATCGGCGGTAGAAGGACGTTAATCCATGGAAAATCCTAACATCATGTAAGGTCTTAGGTTTGGACCACTCCAAAACCGCATCTATCTTTGACTAATCTATGTGAACACCATCAGTAGACACAACAAAACCAAGGAAAGTTACAAAAGTAGTAAAGAAAGTTACCGCTCAGTCACTAAGGAGATTCGTTGTAGTTTACTTCGACGATATCCTCATTTATAATCTGACATGGGCATCACACTTTGATCACCTCCAAGCTAATACTCATGAATGTACTGGGCACATTAGACAGCCCAAAAGGCATGACCATCCATTCATACAACTACCGCTGTGTCTTAAACGCCATCTTCCACTCATCTCTAAGTGTTATTCTGATCTAGTGGTATCCTTTTTTAAGGTCAATTTTTTAGAAGATCTTAGAACCGGATAAATGATCCATCATATTATCTAGGCATGGAATAGGAAACATGTACTTCATTGTGATTTTGTTGATTGCTCTGCTGTCAACACACATACATTATGAACAATCTTTCTTCGGTACCAGCAGGGCAGGTACTGCATATGGGCTCATGCTCTCACCGATGTACCCCCTCTCAATAACCCCACCACCTAACGTTGTAACTCTTTAGCTTCCTTGGGAGTGAGGCAATATTCAGGTCGGTTTGGTAAACTCAATCCCGGAACATGGTCAATCTGATGCTGAATATCCCGCATATGCGGGTAGCCTAGGAGGAAGATCTTCTCGCATTAGGTTAGGAAACTCTGCTAGCAGCTGCTACACCTCTGCTGGTAAATCTGGACTCACGTTTGCTGCATTGTTCCCATAAGGCAGCAAGGCGTAAATCACAACTTCCCGCTCAATCACCTTTAGAAACTTGGACATATAAAGAAGGTTAGTACTATTGGTTACCGGGTTAGGAGTGGCTCCTTCCCGACGAGGTGCCAACATAATCTTCTTCCCTTTGATATTAAGGGAATATGTATTCTTCTGCCCATCGTGAACAACACTGCGATCATGCTATCATGGCCTGCCTAACAATACATGACAAGCATCCATAAATACGACATCATACCAAGCATTATCAAAATATTTTATGCCGATCGAAAAAGACATTATGCATTGCCTATCTACTGTTACCACACTGCCTTTATTCAACCATGACAATTTGTAGGGCGTGAGATGACGATTTGTCTTCAACTATAATTTCTGGATAGCTTCTTCAGATACCACGTTCTCACAACTACCACTGTCAATGATCTTCATGTAGACTTTATCTGAGATTGTGCAGGTCGTGTGGAAAACATTGGTTCTCAACCAATCGTCCCCAGAATCACCCTTGGGAGTCAATAGACTCTTGCGAACGACCAGGGTCTCATGGCAATCACAATAAAACACGTCTCTATCCTCATCATCATCATACACAGGCTCTCGAATCGCCTCAATTTCTTCTTCCACGTCTTTTTCAATCAAGAGATTCTTGCCCTTTTGATTAGCAGGCTTCCTGCATTCGGTCACTTTATGCCCATGTTCACTACACCTAAAACATCTAATACTAGAGTTAGAACTCTGACCCTGTGATGCCTACTAGGTGGGACGAGGTTCTTGAGGGCAAACTGCTTGACTGTTTTGATCGCTTCTTATCACTAGCCTCTTGTTCTGCTGCTTCTCTACGACGAGTGCACGCTAGTATGCTTTAGAAATTGTTCACAACAAGTGAAGGCTGAGGACATCCTGTTGGGACTGTCGTAACCCTCCCAAATACCATGCCACAATCTGCTCTTCCATCTTAGATAGATCATTTCAGGCTATCAATTGATAGAACTCTTCCTTTTAAGCATCAACCAATCTTATGCCCTGCCTTAATGAGTGAAGACACTGAAACAGTGTCTGAGTATAGCCAAAAGGAAGGAAGTGACCCTTCATCTTCTCCCAATCAATAATCTTGGCCTTGTCATGCCTGTCTCGTGATCGCCTCAATTTCAACCACCACGCAAATGCTCTACCTTTGAGTTTGATGGGGACTAGTTTCATTTTGACACGATCTGGGACCTCCTTATAATCAAAAACTCACTCTACTTCATTCAACCAATCAAAGAACCCTTCAACCTATAACGTACCAGAAGACTCGGGCAGATCCACTTGGAAGCCAAGGTCCCCATGACACTCCTCCCGACCATGGTGCTCTTGAAGGACAATGGTGATATGGGTTTTTGAAATTCGAATCGAAATCGTGATCTTCCATCTCACGATCACCGATATCCAACATTGTTAGACGCTAGGTTAACTCTACAATCACAGTGCGGAACTTCCTCGTTCAGAACCTGTCCATGATGACGACAACCACCAGCCAAGGAAACTGATGAGATATCACCCCAGGAAAGATGTTAAAGCTCTGATGCCAATTGATGCCTGACAGAATAGTAATTATTCCGCAGGCTTGTTTCAATGGGTAATTCACAGAGAAGAAAGACAAGAGAATCACCCAAAACACTGAGTAAATGACTGATGTTCAATTCAAAATTGTCAAAATTCAAGAATCACGAAATCAATCCACAAGCCAAGATGTAATAGCTGAAAATCGACCATGTCAGGATTTTATCAAAAATAGCAAAATCACAATAATCACACAAAACTAAATACGTAATAAAAGAAGTAATATAGGGTCAAACAGTGGAATTTGGCCCCAAAAATGATGCACACCAAGCGTATCTAGGTGACCACGATGTGTGGGCCAAAAAGAGCTTTTCGAATTTAGATCATATGCACGATTCTGATACCCATAGCCAAAGTTACGACCAAAATACCGAAGCGTGCCCAAAACTTCCCCAATCAATGAAAGATCACGATTTCCTACTATCTTTGCTCTGATTTGCCACCTCAAGGTATTTCTGCGCAATCAATGTGCAATCTGACAACTCTGTATCATCTGACTCAGATCCTCCCACATCAGTTGCCCTAAAGTTCACAGTAGCTTCATCGGGATCCACAAAACAAGGTCTCAGGTGTTTCACATTAAATACATCAAAAGTCTTCAAATGGATGGGGAGGTGCAACCTATATGCATTATCATTGATCTTCTATAGAATCTCACAGGGTCCAATCTTCCGCCATTTAAGCTTATTATGCTCGCCAACAGGAAAAAGATCACGAGTTAATACTGCCGAAACAAAATCACCAACATCAAAAAGTACCTAACGACGATGACTATCTTCTTGAACCTTGTACTTGGAATTGCTCTTGTGAATAGCCAGCTTCACTTGCTCGTGGATGCCCCTAAGATGTTATGCCATCTCATCTGCCTTGTGATTCAAATGACCTACACGTGGGATACTGGCTAAGTCCAACACACCAGACGGGTTCTGAACATAGACAATCACAAATGGGCTCAGTCGTGTGGTTCTGCTATTGGATTTGTTATAGGCGAATTCTGCTAGGGAAGAGCCAAATCCAATTTCTTTGGCTTATTTCTATCCAAACTCCTCAAAAGATTGCCCAAACTCTGGATCACCACCTCGATCTGACCATCTATTTGAGGGTGGTAGGTGCTACTGAAATTCAACTTTGTCCCCTATTTCTCCCATAAACTCTTCCAGAAATGTCTCATGAACTTAGTGTCACAATCTGAAGTGATTGACCAGGGAACACCATGTAAGCGAACAATCTCTTTGAAGTAAAGATGAGCGATCCGAGCAACATTCATTGCTTTCCTGCAAGCTACAAAATAGGCCATCTTGGATAACCTATCAACCACAACCAAAATAGAATCCATGGATCATTGGGTATGGGGTAAGCCTAACACAAAGTCCATACTAACATCAAACCAATGGGCTTCAAGAACAGGCAAGGGGTGTACAAGCCTACATTTGTGAGAACCCCATTGAACTACTGACACACATAACATCGCTCCACATAATGAGCCACATCACTAGTCAATTTGGACCAATAGTAATCAGATGAGGCTAGGGGTAAGTCTTATCTCACCCAAAGTGACCCTCCCTATGAAGTTCACTAATAATTTGTTGTCTTAGCGAACAATCTGGGATGCACAACTGTAATCTATGAAATAAATAATCATTATGTAAAACAAAATCATTTCATTGACCATCAATTACCTCCTGAAATATCCTCCCAAATGAAGGATCTAATGTATACATGTCATTGAAAACCTCAAATCCTATAACTCTGGTGGTCATGCTAGTGAGAAGTAACATACGACGGCTCAGGGGCATCTACTACGCGGTTCAGACTTCCTAATAGGTGCCTCAACGAAAATGTGAACACCTGCAAGTGCGCCACCCACTTAGCATGCCGCCTGCTCAACTTATGTTGGCCATTGATGTATTTTAAGGCGTCGTGGTCAGTGACAAGAATGAACTCCCTCTCCGCTAGGAAGTAACTCCAATGCTTCAGGGACTGAACTATGGCATAGAACATTAGGCCATAAGTGAAATAATTCTTCTTAGACCTTGACAATTTCTCATTGAAAAATGCTATTGGACGTTCCTCCTGACTAAAAACACCACCAATGCATCACAGTTGACTTCGAACACTTTATCAAAATTTACAAACTTTATCTGCAATTGTGCAGATCATGTGAAAAATATTAGTTCTCAACCAATCGTGTATTAAATCACCCTTGGGAGTCAATAGACTCTTGCGAATGACCAGGGTCTCATGGCCATCATCATATAACACGTCTCCATCCACATCATCATCGTACACAGGCTCTCCACTCGCCTCAGTTTCTTTTTCCACATCTTCCTCATTTAGGAGATTTTTGCCCTTTTGATTAGCAGGCTTCCTGCACTCAATCGCTCTATGCCCCTGTTCACCACACCTAAAACATCTGATATTAGAATTAGAACTCTAACCCTGCGATGGCCGCTGGGTGGGACGAGGTTCTTGAGGTATAAATATTCGACTGTTTTGATCGCTTCTGATCACTGGCCTCCTGTTTTGCTACTTCTCTATGACGAGTGCACGCTAGTATGCTTTAGAAACTATCCACAACGAGTAAAGGCAGAGGACATCCTACAGGGACTTCCTTAATCCTCCCAAATACTCGTCATCATCTGCTCTTCCATCTCAGATAGATCATTATGGGTTATCAATTGATAGAACTCTTCCGTGTAATCATCAATTAATCTCGTACCCTGCCTCAATGGCTGAACTCACTAAAATGGAATTTGAGTATAGGCAAAAGGATGGAAGTGACCCTTCATCTTCTTCTTCATCTTCTCTCAATCAATAATCTTGGCCTTGTCATGCCTGTCTCGTGATCGCCTCAACTGCTCCCACCATGCAGATGCTTTACCTTTAAGTTTGATGTGACCAGTTTCACTTTGACACGGTCTGGGACCTTCATGTAATTAAAAATCCGCTCCACTTCATTCAACCAATCAATGAACTCTTCAACATGTAACGTACCAAAAAACTCAGGCACATCCACAAGGAACCGAGGTCCCCATGACGCTCCTCCCAACCATGGTGCTCCCAAAATAAAGGATGATGGTGATATAGGTTTTAGAAACTGGAATCGGAATCGTGATCTTCCATCTCATGATTGTCAATATCTTGCGCATTTAGACGCCAGGTTAACTCTACAACTTGCCTCTGCAAATCTTCAATCATCAAATCCTAAATGCTACAATCATGGTGCAGAACTTCCTTGTTTGGAACCTGCCCACGACAACCATGACCACGAGCCATGGAAACTGATGAGATATCACCCCCAGGAAAGATGCTAAAGCTTTGATGCTGACTGACACCAGATAGAATAGTGACGATTTTGCAGGCTAGTTTCAACAGATAATTCACAAGGAATGAAGACAAGAGAATCACCCAAAATACAAAGAAAATGACTCTGATGTTCAATTCAAAATTGTCAAAATGCAAGAATCACCAAACCAACCCATAAGCCAGGCTATAATAGCTGAAAATCGACCATATCAGAATTTGACCAAAAATAGCAAAATCTCAATAATCACAAAAAAAAAAAAAATACGTAATAAAAGAAGTAATATGCCAAAAATCTGGTCCAAATCAAGTTGAGAATCACTTCCTAAATGATAAATGAAATATTACCATAAAAGGCAAAAATAACTAAAAATACGGATTTAGAGGGGCAAATAGTGTAATTTGGCCCCAAAAATGATGCACACTGAGCATCGCTAAATGACGATGACGTGAGCGTCAAAAAGATCTTTCTGAATTGGGGTCATATGTGCGATTCTGATACCCGTAACCAAAGTTATGGCCAAAATACTGAAATGTGCCCAAAACTACCCCAATCAAGGAAAGATCATGATTTCCTGTCATCTTTGTGCTGATCTGCCACCTCAAAGTATTTCAGATCAACGTAGTAAACGTACAATCTGACAACTTAGTATCATCTGACTAGGATCCTCCTACATCACATTGAGTCTTCTCCCTTAGAGGAGGGTGCCTCCACGAGGGACGCCGAGATTGAGATGGTTGAATTGGAGGATGTTGAAGCCATGGGCATCAACGTTGTTCGTTCCGTGGAGGACTTGGGTGGGGCTCCTAGGAGTAGGATGGGCTCGACGACGTTGCCCGATGCATTTTTCCTTGGCCCTTGTCACCGTCTTGAATCGAGGGTTGATGGAGAAGGGCTGGAAGGGCCTTCCCCCCGGTCTTGCCAGAGATGAAGTCGTTAGCAACATGGTTGATCGGCTACATAATTTCTTGTGGACTCTATCTTTTTCGTTTTGCCCTTATTTATTGTTATTGTTATTGCCATTGTCTTTCTCTTTTTCCTAAGCTCTCCTTTGCTTTTACCTTTGTAAGGTGTTGATGATTTGGAGGATGAAGTTCGTTCTAGGCGTGCCTTCGCTTTCTACACGAAGAGGGAATTCGAGAAATGGAAGACTGAGAAGGCTGAGTTGGAGGTTCTTCTTGAACAAGCAGATGGTTACACACACTTACTGTTAGGAAACTTAGGCCCCGTTTGGATTGAGAGATAATATGAGATGAGTTGAGATATTTTGTTAATAGTAGTGAGATTTATGAGTTGAGATGAGTTGAGATAGTTTCTGAAAATTTTGTGTTTGGATTGGAAGTGAGATGAGATGGTTTTAAGTTGTTGAAGAGGAGATAGATGTAGGTCACACAAATGATTGCATAATATTTGTAATGGTTTTATTTTATTTATAAATAAATAAGAATAATTTATAAATTATATATCCAAATTTTTTTAGAATATATTTTATAATTGTAACGCCCCAGTCCCGCAGGAATCGAAGAGTTACTCCCTGTAACTTAAAACTCACAATTCCTCAATACATTTACAGCCTCCAAAAATATAAAGTCATCAGAATACTACAAAAATCTCTTAATAAAATCCGCCGATTCTCAGAAATCTTTTATGAGTAATCCACTATACTTAAATAATCATCTCATCGATGCTCCATAATCCTGATCCTTAGCTGAACTATTCAAAATCATCTGAAAAATATATGGAGATACGGAGTGAGTTATCAACAATTCAGTAAGCAGAGGACATATACTAGTGTGTAAACATGAGCATTTTCACAGAGTTCAGAATGCAGAAACAAAACATTTCAGTATCAATATGCAAATCTCAAAAATACACATTATCAAAAAATCAGAGCGACTTTTCAAACATTTTATAGTCAGAAACCAACTTTTCATATTCAAAGACTCCTTTGGCACAACATGACTAAACATCTTCATCTTATAATATCAAATCAGAGCATCATATCAGAACAGAAACCATATTTAACCCCAGTTGTAGGGTTGTGCATCCTGAGGAAAGCCAAGCAGAACATAAATCACCATGTTAACAAAGCGATTGCACTCAGAACAGAAAACCACTATTATATCCCGTGGCGGGCCAGAGGTCACTATTATATCCCGTGACAGGGCCAGAAGTCACTATTATATCCCGTGACAGGGCCAGAAGTCACTATTATATCCCGTGACAGGGCCAGAGGTCACTATTGTATCCTGTGACAAGGCCAAACATCAGAGCAAAACAGAATTAGAATCACCATATCAGAATCAGAATCAGAGTCAGAACAGAATCAGAAAGTCATGCCAAAGGTTTTTAGAAATCACATTATATCAGAGTACAGAACATCTTCAGAACAGAATAGAATCAAATCACAAAACATAATTTATACACAAAATTTCATATTCGCTCTCTTTTTCAAAGTTCAGAAACAGAATGTCAAAAATAAGCCCATGTCTACACCAGTCATGACAGAAAATACTTTCTTCTTAAACAGAATCTCATGAGTAATGCAAAATAAATATCTGAAGTTGTTTTCAGATTTTTTTTCATAACAAAACATGCACATTTTCCAAAAAGAACTTCAGTTCATTTTATTTTATGCAAAGTCTAGCATAGGAACCCCGCTTACCTGGATTTCTTAGTCCTTTCAAAATTTTCCTCAAATATATCGAACAATTAACAATCGTCACCTATAAAATAATCAAGTAATTCCTGTAAATTTCCAATCAACCACTTATTTCGATATTTAAACCTAAAACACTAAAAGAACCTATTTTAAATCTACAAAACCAAAAATTCTCATAATTCCTAAAATATCATCATTTCTAAAACCATCAATATCCACTTAATTCCTCTCACTATTATACTCTAAGTCATTTCTAAATTGCATAATAATATTATACTAAATACAACTATGCCACAAAAATACATCTATAGTTTTAAAAAAAAAATCATCTTAACATAATTATAGCAAAACTGATTAAAAGTTAGGAAGTAAAAATTTCATTGAATAAAAATAGACTAATTAGTTTCTCTTTAAAGATCTCTAAATAAAATTTTGCACTTACTATGTACTTCTTAAAATTTATATAATATCACTAATAATATCTCAAATCTTTCTCTATCTCCTTTATAAAATATTGTATTTTAAAACAAAACCTACTAATATATATAAACCGAATCATGATAAACTATAATTAGTCTGATGATAAGGGTATTATAGGGATTAAACAAAACACAAAAGGACCCTTTCAGAAATGGTAGGTTCATGTGAATCAAAGTATAAAATCATATGGGGCCATACTCACCGAGCGATGGAAGGCACGAAGGCGGCGAGCTAGGCGGTTGTTTACGGTGGTGGGGGCGGCGGTAGCCCACTGGTTAGCGAGAGAGACCAACTAATGAGAGAGAGAGAGAGAGAGAGAGAAACCTTACGTAGAAAAGTGAGAGAGAGAGACGAAGAGAAAGAATGAAGCTCACCGTGAGCCTAAGGTGGCGCGCGGCAGACCAAAAGGGCTAGGCGGAGGTCAAAAGTGGTGAGTTCGATGGCTGGGCAATGATGTTGCTTGAGGCTGAGGCAACCGGCGTGGAGGAGTTGCGGTATGTGAAATGCTCTGTTTTTAGTGGCTAAAACAGGGGAGTTTTCGGTTCACTTTGTAGGTGGTTGTCCTCGACAAAATGGTGGTGGTGCAGTGGTGTACGGCGAAAGAGTTGGAGCTCCAGTGAGGGTCAAGTGGAGGTGGCGCATGGTGAGGTGATGCTGCGATCCGTGGAGGTGCAGTGCATGCAGGGTTTGCGTCGGTTCTGCATGGGGCGGCGGCTTGCGTTCTGGATGGTGTAGCGGCACTACGGTTCACTGCTGTTGTTGGAAGTTTCTTGGACATGGAGGCAGTAGCTGTTCCACGATGGTCCCGTGGTTGACACTAGGAAAACTGGCTGCTGGGCTTCATGCGGTGGTGATGATGGCACTGAAGTTGGACGGTGGGAGGGGCGTGCAAAGCACCGATGTGGTTTATGGCAGTGCACGTACTTTGTAGTTTGGGATAGTAGAGGCTTACGAGGGGGTGCACTGGTGGCGGCAATATGGACGAAGGAGGGCTGGCTTATGTGGGGTGACTCTCGGTATGGGAGTGCTTGAGACCGAGGGGATGGAGGCTGGGCTTACGATTCTAAGGTGGTGTGGCGGCTTGTGTTTGGGTAGTTTTATTAGCATGGAAAAAAAACATATGCGTCTATATATATATGAGGTGAAACCCTAGAGATAAGAGAGACGTGTGTGTGGATGAAAGGCTAAATTGTGTGTGTGCATGGAGCTTCTGTGCGTGCTGAAACTGAGTTGTGCGTGTGTATGCATGCCGTGGATGAAAGGAACACTTATGGGTGAAAAGAAATATAGACGGAAAGAAAGAAAAAAAAAAACATGTGGGAAAAAAATTAACGTGTGAAGAAAAAAATAAATAAATAAAAATAGACCTTGATTGGGTCCGAGTGTTACAATAATAATATTATAAGATGATAATATATGTATAATCAAATTATATAAAAAAAAATTGTATTTTTCTCTATTTTAAAAATTGTAAGTCGTTGTTATGCGTAAAAGTGGTAGCTAAGATTATTAAATAATTTACCTTTTCTCTATTTTCTAGTGGTATTTTTATTACTATATGGGGGCAGGTAGATAGCATTCAATAGGGGCATAAAAGCAAAAGGTATCACTTTTGTCGTTAGTTAAAACATGTTAAAACATCTCAAAATTGAAAAGGAATTGTTGTTTGGATTGAAGACTGTTTTACCATACGAGATGAAATGCTTAACCTCCACGATGAGCTTCGCCATGCTAGGGAGGCCAGAGCTCAAAACAGCTTTACACTGAGATTGTTAGAGTCAGAGCATGACTCCGCCTGTGCTCAACTTTCCCTTGTCACGGGGGAGCTAGAGCCAGAGCAAGATTCTGCTCACACTCGACTCCCTAGGAGGAGCTAAATTCTATCCACTAGGAGTTTTCCAGTTCCCAGCAGCGTTGCTGTGAACATGGAGAGGCATTGGCGACTTTAAAGGAGGGCAGGTGGCGATCTAATGTTGACCTCTCCGATGTGCGCAGCTCTTTAGAGGAGCTAACCAACGACACGAGGAATACAAGAAGAATCGCGTTGACACAGAGGAACAACAGAGGATGCATGGCAAAACACTTCTTCACATTGACAACAGACTGAAGGAGCGTACTAAGCAGATGGAGAAGTTGGAGTCTGACTTAGCTGCTGCTAAGGGGGACCTTGTTTGCCTCTCCCCTCAACTGACATCTATGCGGGGCGTTAGGGATCGTGCTTTTGGCTATGGATATGGGGCCGGTGTGTTGCAGCCTAGGTCACACTTGTTAGCCAACCCCCGCGCCGACTTGAGGCGCCTAGAGTTGGAGATGTTTAAGTCTGATGTTGCCTTGCGTCAATTTGTCGACGCATTTGACCTGGACACCATGCCTGATGCTTTTGATGATTCTCACCCACGTCCACCTTCCCATGGCCCTAGCTCTTAGCTTTCTTCTTTCTTGAACTTTGTGGACACTTTTCTGTGATAGTTGGTTTTCATCATGTAAACATTGTGAACATTTCAGTACTGTACATGTTGTGAACATTTAACCGGTTTTTGCTTTTCATCGTGTTGCTCTTTGTTTTGATGTTATGAGGCCTTTTCCCTTAATTCCATTATTGATGGGTTGTTTGACTTGTTCCTCGTTACAATGAGGGTCGGGTGGTTTCTTGACCTCCGCCCTTTTTCATGGGCACCACAAGTCTTTGGACTCATCATTGGTGTTTAAGGGTCGCGTGGTCTGTTGACCTTGGTGCCCTTTTTTTAGGTTTGAGATGCCCATGGCCTAGAATAGACGAATTTATTTATTACAAAAAAGAATCACGAGGTTAACAGCAGAGTTTTGACAAATACTCAAGGGTAAAATCTCTTCAAGTGTTCTACATTCCAGGGTGTTGCAATTCTTTACCTTGGTTGTCCTTCAAGTAGTACGCTCCAGGTCTAAGGTTGGCAATTACCACATATGGTCCTTCCCATCAAGGGCTGAGCTTTCCCTCTTCCTTCGTGGTGACCCCATTTTTCCTTAGCACTAGGTCGCCTATCTTGAATGTCCTAGGTCTGACTCTCTCGTTGAAGTAGTGCTCTATCCACTGCTACGATCATGAATTTGACTCCACCCTTCCCTGGCGGGAAGGGCCTTACTAGGTCAACTCCCCATTGGGCAAATGGCCATGGGGCAGTTATGGAAGTCAGCTCTTCTGGAGGGGCATGTGGTATTGGTGTGTACATCTAACATTTAAAGCACTTCTTTCCAAACTATTTAGCATCTATAAGCGTATTAGGCCAATAGTAAACTGCCCTTACAACTTTTTGGATAACGCCTTTCCCCCGGAGTTATTTCCGCATATCCCTTCATGTATTTCTGTTAGAATGTATTGTGCTTCTTGCGATGAGATGCATCGTAGTAGGGTGACAGTGAAACCTCTCTTATAAAGGATCTCGTCCACCTTCACAAACCTTGCCTCCATTCTTCTTACCTTTTTTGCCTCTTCTTTCCCCTCAGGAAGTTCACTCGTGTCCAGGTACTTTATAATGTCGCCGGCCCATTCGAGCTCATTGCTGCCCAGAGTGCAGATTTCTGGTCCTACGGCTAGGACTTATATTACTCTTCTATCGGCTTCCCAGGGGAGGGGGAGTCCTCCATGCCCGAGGTTGTTCATGCCAACCTGTCCGCCATGGCATTGCTTTCTCTAGGCACTTGTGTTATGCTAAAATAGGAGAATTGGTCATGCACCTCCCAGACTCGGCTCAAGTATTTCTTTAATTTTTCTTTCTTTATGGTGTATGTTCCAAGCACTTGGTTGACTACTACTTGTGAGTCCGACTTTACCTCGACCTCAGTCTCCCCCAAAGCTTTGGCCACTAAAAGTCTTGCAAAGTACCTCGTATTTCGCTTTGTTATTGTGGTTTTGAACATAAGCATTGCCATGTAACGATGTTCCTACCTTTTATCACTGATTATGTGGATTCCCACCCCTCCATCACTAATACACTGGCAATTGCGCCTCCCCTTCCTCCTTGATGAGGACTGTTGAAATGACGTGGGGGAATACTACCAGATATGTATAGAGTGTGTCTCCCTCCATAGGTTATCTCAAAAGTAGCAGGTTGGTCAAATGTTGCTTCAGCTTTTGGAAAGCTTGATCACACTCCTCGTTCCAGGGGTGTATCTTCTGTAGGACCCTAAAGAAGGAGAGGCAGACCTAGATACGAACTTGTTCAAGGGCGCCACTTTTCCTGCAAGTCATTGCGTGTCGTTTAGGTTTTTAGCCGGCTTCATATTCATGATTACTTCAATTTTTTCCAGGTTGGCTTCAATCCCCCTTTATGACACAATGAAGCCCAGGAACTTACTTGATCCGACGCCAAACACTCATTTTGACGTGTTCAACTTCTTCTTGTACTGTCATAGTACTGTGAATGTTTCTCTTAGGTCGAACAGATGTTGGGCGGGCTCTTTGCTTTTGACTAGTAGGTCATCCACATAAACTTCCATAGTATGTCCTATGTGGTTTTTAAACACTCAGTTCACCAGCCTTCAGTAGGTTGTCCTAGCATTCTTTAGGTTGAACGACATGACTAGATAGCAATATAACCCCGGGTTTGTGATAAATGAGATCTTCTCTTTGTTTGCTGGGTGCATTCGGATCTGGGTGCATTCGCCTATTCAGGTTGTTGCTTCTAAAAGGGTGGTGTCCTGTCTCAAGTCATTGTTTGGGCATCTCTCATTCCGCAAGCATCCGTTCAAGCTCACCAGTGCTCGCCAATTCATACACTTTTTTCTTCATAGTCATGCAGTCCTCTGTCTAGTGTGAATCAGTTTGATGATACTTGCAGTAGTGCCTGTCAGTTCTGGGCAGGCGGTGCTATCTTCCTAATTCTTCCTTCTCTTGGTCGTTCAAATTATTATGGATAAGTCGGGTGTTATGTTCTCGTTGCCTCTCCCGGCTCCTGTCTTGATGGTAAGATGCAACTTTTTTGTCCCTGAAACTACTTTTATGCTCTGCTTTCAACTCCCCCTTCCTTGGTTCTACAAGAGCCTGCAATGTATCTTCGGCGTTGACAAAGTCATCAGCCCTATCCATAAACTCACTCAAGGTAGAGGGGTCTTTCTAGCCAGTTCAGTCATGAACGAGCTGTGTGGCCAGATTCCGCCCAGTAGGGCGACTAAGGTAATCTTCTCTTCTTGATCATCAGTCGTCAACTTTTCTTTATTAAAACGAGTGAGGTATGTCTTCGGGCTCTCTTCTTCTCTTTGTTTAACGATCAGGAGGTATGTTGCTGGGGGACACCTTTGCCTTCTGCTAGGCATAAATTGTGTTAGGAATTTTCTAGCCAGCTCTTCAAAGCTATCGATCAACCCTAGCCAAAGTGTTCCAAACTATCCTCTCGCCATATCCCTCAGGGTCAAGGGAAAAGCTCGGCAGAAAATTTCTCCCGAGAAGCCTTGAAGTGTCATATGCGCTTTAAAGTTCTCCAGGTGATCTACTAGGTCTCTAGATCCATCATACATCTCTATCTGCGGCACTTTGAACTTCAGTACAAGTGGCACAGCCATTACCTCCACGGTGTAAGGCAAATTCGTGCAGCTCAGCAGTTGCTCCACTAAGGAAGACCCCCCCCCCCTCCATCTTCTTCGCCATCTCCTCATACTTGTCGACGAGACTACACAACTCGTCATGCAACTTTTTATTTTCTATCTCTTCCGCATTCATCCCTTCATTGCTATGTGCTTCCCCTTCCCCTTGTTCGCTATGGCTTGGCATGGTAGTGTCGCTAAGCTCCACATTACAACGCTTCAGCTCCTTGTTCTCTTGCCTCAAGTTTTCCATGGCATCCAACACCATCTTTGGTTTTTCTTCCGTCGTGGCCAATCGTCTCCATGTCTAAGGGCGTAGTGTCAAGATCAAGAGTCTCTTGAGAACGCGTCACAGTCGGCATGAGGGAACCACATTGAAGTCCGACGAGAGACTGAAATCACAAATTACAGAATCCCACAGGTGGCGCCACTGTAAAGGGCATGCCCCACCACCAGCTGTGACCTTCTACCTGCAACTAATAACGTCGGCGGCACAGTGTGCCTGATACACCTCTGATGCCTAAGTTAACAACAAGTAAGAGATAATAGTTTAAGAATACTCAATCAGATGTTCTAAACGGTTACATGTTATCTCTATGCATGGAGAATATTGGATGTGTACTATTAATTGATCAACTTCACATAATGCTTAGCCACAATAATGTTTATCCTTAATATGACAGAATTATCTGATCACTTTTCTATCTTTATCCACAATGCAAGTGTATATACGCCCTAATACTTAGGACAGTTAGAGTCCACGATTCACAACTCTTCTGAACGACTATCATTTCCGAAAGATGGGCCCTGGGCCCCTTACTTGGGCAAGACTCTTATAGGGTTGGCGTTGCCTTAGACCAATATTGACTCCTCTGTATATCATTTCACATTCTCCAAATCCTAGAACAAAACATCATAAACGATAAGAGAACAACAACAAAATCAGTTCATAGTCTTTGGTTATTTATACTTGAATCAATATTACCTGAACTACAAACGATGCTTAAATGGTTGTATCCCTAAAAGAAAGCCATGAAATGATGGATTATTACAAAATGGAAGCTGAATCAGATACTGGGTGAGGTCCATGATCTGACAAATTTATGACAAATGGATATCCAAAAGTATTCAAATCAACGACTGCAGTATCACCAGGCTTGAAGTTTCCCGAAAGGATCGCTTCAATCAAGACATCCTCAATCATAAGATTTATAGCTCTCCTCAGTTGCCGGGCACCATAAATCTGGTCATAGCCTCGTTGGCACACCATATTCTTGACTGATTCAGATACCTCTAAACAAATTCCTAGAGATATGAGCCTTTGCTTCACCTCTCGCAGCATATGATTAAAAATCTCAAGCATCTGGAATAAATGGATGACAAGAGAATACTTTAGAATCAATCAGTACCAATCCTACAGACTTATCTATATCCCAGTCCTATATGGAGAAAAACATATACAAAAGCTTCCAGTTCATTTAATTCCAAGTTGCTAGGTATAACTGCATATGCTTGGGTTTGCACATGAAGCAGTTTGTAACGCTCGAAACCATGTTATTGGTTTTTGGTGGGTAGTTTAGTTGACAACTTGAGTGAGAAAAAGAATGTTGTATAGAAGATACTGCGTGTTTTCCTTGGTGTTTTCAGTGTTCGTGACTAACCTGTTATTAAGCCCATGCTAATGTGTAAGACTGTAAAAATATGTAGCATTCATGATCAGGCATGATTGGATTTGGGTTTTAAAGAGTACATACTTGGAAATTGAATGATGTTTTGACTCGATTATTATTGTTGATGGTATTGCTTTCTTTTCCAAGGATGTATCAAACTTGAACCTACTTCAATCCGTACCTTCTTGTGTGCTTTTCTTTTTTTCATTTTTTATTTTTTATGGCATGTTTTTCAAAAAATTGAACCTAGAAAGATAGTATTGGAGAAAAGACGGCCTACCAAGCACTGATGGCATAGGAACTAGCAAACGATGAAAGGTCACAAACCTGAGCCTTTTCGAGGGAACGAAACACAACTACTTCATCTATGCGGTTGAGCAATTCTGGACAAAAGTATGCCTTTAGTTCTTCCATTACCTTTACTTTCATTCCAGCATATGAAGTTGACTCATAGGCAGTATTCAAGAAACCAAAGAAGCTCTGTCTACCCTTAGCAATGGTAGTAGATCCTACGTTTGAAGTCATCACCACCAATGCATTCTTAAATGATACTCTCCGTCCCTGTTAAACCAAGTTTTGAGAAAATAAGACACTGAATAGTCAAAGACTATAATAAGGAAACAAACTCACAAAAAACTTGATTAGAAAAAGAAACAATCATACATTTTATTCTTCATTTTATTGTGTTATAGTAGTAATATGTTTCAGTCAAGACCACTGCCCTCTCTTTGATTCAAACCACATTTTTATGGCATGTACTAGTTCGTACCAGTAGGCACAAACCTGAGAATCGGTAAGGTGGCCATCTTCAAACAAATTGAGGAGGATGTTTAATATATCTCGATGGGCTTTCTCTATTTCATCAAGCAATATCACTGTGAAAGGTCGTCTTCTAATAGCCTCTGTTAGAGTGCCTCCCTCACCATAGCCAACATAACCTGGGGGTGATCCTATTAATTTACTCACCGAATGCCCCTCCATATATTCACTCATGTCAAGTCTTAGCATGGCTGCTTCCTGCAATAATAATGCCAGCGATCATGAAAAGTGAATTGGAATGTGAAAACAAAATGGAATCACTTGAAAGTCCTAGATCTTTAAAATACTTAACCGAATTTATTGTCATTTCAGACCCTTTGTTAGATTCATGAGATCACGGTACGTTGGTACCACATTAATTTTTGCCACAAAATCAGCTGCCATCTCTCCTTTATTTCCAACTTTTCATTATAAATCTATCACCGTCTTTCATCCCATTTATATCAAGTGTACATGAAATAATTAAATGGGAAAATTAAATTTTTCAGCCGCAACCTATCACCTGTTTTTCACTCTACCAAGAGAGGGAGGCGCTGTGGAAAGCGGTAATAGATTCCAAGTATGGTGGAGCATGGAGGACTAGTATTCCAATGAGGTATATGGAGCTTATGGTGTGAGGTTGTGGAAGAATATTGAAGCACATAGGGGTTATTCTACCGACCTCCAAGATTTGTGGGATAGCAGTTCCAGGATCATATTTTGGCACAATATATGGTATAGAGATAGGGCCATTAAAGACGCCATTCCTGCAGTCTATTAGATTGCACGAGATAAGAGGCATTTGTGGCGAAGGCATTGAATATATTGAGTAGTTCTCCACAATGGAATATCAATTTCCTTAGGATGGCTCAGGATTGGGAAGTTGAGGTTTTCTCCAAGTTCTTCGATGTATTGTATTTCACAGAAATAAGGAAAGAAGATAAAAGAGAAGATGCTTTGGATTCCCTCAAGGAAGAGGAGATTCACAGTACATTCATTCTATGAAGCCATCTCTTGTCACAACAAAGAATCCTATTCCTTGGAAGAGTATTTGGAGAACGGAGAGTTGAAAAGATAGAGATCACTTCAATGGGCTTAGGTTCCTGAGCAAGACAACCCAAGGAAAGGATGAATTATTGCTATAGACTTCAATGGGCTTAGCTCCCTGATTTCCTTGTATCTATTTCTAACTCTAGACTAAATTTTCTCTTGTATATGTCTTTATATTTCATCTATGCTTATTTCTTCGTTAACATAAAAATATTATTTTTTACCGATAAAAAAATCTTGTTTGCCTACCTCCCATGTTAACATTCCATCTTAATCTATATTCTTATCTTAGACGTCATTGAGATTGTAATATATGTGCATTTTTATGTTCAGAATGACTTATCGAAATAAAATATATCCATCCAGAAATGAACATAATTTCAATTTTAACATTATGATAGTGTTGTCCAATTCAATTCCTTTTTTTATTCCGATTTGATCTATACAATTTTATTCTTATCTGACCGGATTGATCCAAAATCTTGTTCAATTCTAAAGGCTACTACGGATCCTCATCAGTGTTCAATGCTTCGGTTTCAAAATGGAATAGATAAAATAAAGATATGTTTCTTTATTAAAACACACCAAATCAAACAACATAGGAAAAAAAAAAAGAAAAAATAGTCCGCATCAAACAATCAGAACTAGAAAGACCTCATTTTTTAATTGCGTTTTAAGAAAAATGACAGAGTTCACGGGTAAATTAAAGTCCAACATTGTAAAAAAAAATCGTGACTTGGAGATCAATAATACGGCTGTCCAAAACCTAATGGCTTAAGCTTTTAGGTTGAAACTATATTGAAAGGAAAATCTCTTCTGTTTTTTCTTTTTTGAGGCTTGGTTTTGAGGTGAGTAGAATGTACAGTTCACAGGATTTGGTAGATATCTCTGTAGTAATATTAGTGATCTCGTAAACAGGATATAAGTGTGCGCAGGCATGTGTTTGTATTATCTAGAGACTAGATTGCCCTACCGGTCCAAAATAGCATGCTGCCAAAGCTTTTGTTAATTCAGTTTTACCAACCTCAGTTGGCCGCAAAAGAACATTACAAGTGTGTGCGTCAGTTTGTTGGTTTGTGCACGTTTGTTTGTATGAACTAGATGCCTTACCGATCCAAAATAGCATCCCGCCAAAGCTTTTGTTAATTGAGTTTTGCCAACCCCGGTTGGGCCACAAAAGAGCATAACTGCCATCGGTCTCTTGGGATCTTTCAGCCCAACCCGGAATCTCTTGAGAGCTTGAGAAATAGCAGAAACAGCCTCATCTTGACCAACAACTTGTCTCCGAAGTTGTTCATCAAGACCCAACAGAAGCGTTCTTTCATCAGCAGTAATCTGCAGAACTTGAATTCCTGACCACAAGGAAACAACTGCTGCTATATCATCCGGTCCTACCACCATAGGTCTGAGAGAAATCAAGGCACAAATTTCATTAAGTATCAAACTGATCCTTAGGGAAATGCAGGCCTACAGTATTCATACTTCATTCATGTTTTTGGGCCAAATGTCATACTCATCATCATTGGAAGGCAATGTGACTTTTGACATAGATTCATTTGTATTATCCATGCTAGAACCACCAACATGTTCCTTACTCGCCAGGACCTGCTTGCATTAGAGACAAAACTCAAGTTACCAGCAAATCGTCTAACTTCTTTAGTTATTTGGAGATGTCATTACCACTTCCTGCATAGCGTGAACAGTCCTAATTTCTTGCCAATAATCATCTGGCAGCATGGAAAGTATGCGTGTTCGCCGTTTTCTCTTCCTCTTGAAGGCTTCGATACAGGCTCTACTCCCAGCCTCATCAATGATACCAATAGCTTTATCAGGAAGATACCTATCAGATATGTATTTGGCCGATAGATCCACAGCTGCATTTATGGCTTCCAATGTAAATCTGCAGTTGTGATGGGCCTCATATTTCTCACGCAGACCCATCAATATTCTCACTGAATCATCCTAAAATGTTTACAGATGTAACAAAAATTAAAATACCTACATATGACTTATCATAAGATGAAAATAAATATTGAAAACAACCTGGCTAGGTTCATCAATCCACACAGGCTGGAATCTTCTTGCAAATGCTTTATCCCTCTCAAAATGCATCCGGTATTCATCTACAGTTGTGGACGCAATGCACTGCAATCAATGGGATGTTAGTGACCCTCAATATGATACAACTAGCAACCATCCTAACTTCATAGTCCATTACAATTATACAACTAATAATTGTGGATTCTGGTTGCCGACTAAGTATTGATCCTAACTGCCCTATCTATTACCAAAGTTCGAATAAGTGGCAGTTTTTACAACTATTTTAATTTAACAAAAAGACACAGATTAATATTTTTGGACTTGTGATTCTTATAGATGGCATGCCTATATGTACGTCTTAGCGGGCCAGAAACATGACAAGATATGAGAAGAAAATGAGGAAAAAACCACCTGTAGTTGACCCCTCCCTAATGACGGTTTCAATAGATTGGCAATGTCAAGACCAGATCCCTTATTTCCTCGTCCAACCGTTTCGGAACCAACAAGTACATGAACTTCATCAATAAAAAGAATGACATCACCTGCAAATTAGTGCCTATCAAAACCGAGTAGCATCAAAACTGGTTCAGTTTCTAAACAGAACGCTAACATGTGTTCACCTGCTTTCAGCACTTCGTTGATTAATGCAGTAACACGTGCCTCTAATTCCCCCCTCTCCTTTGCACCAGCCATTAATAGTGCTATATCCAAGGACATAACACGTTTTGTCTGTGGAAACCATAAAAAAATAATCAAATTAGTATTTTCGGTTGAAAATGAAGAAGATGCATCCGGATGAGAGTAAAGAGTGGAAGAGTTATAGCACACCAAGAGAAAAAAAGGAACATCTGCCTCTGCAATGCTTACTGCCAGTCCTTCAGCAATGGCCGTTTTTCCAACTCCACTTTCACCAAGAAGAACGGGGTTATTTTTGGTTCTGCGGCAAAGTATCTGAATAACTCTTTGAAATTCGGTTTCTCGGCCAATAACGGGATCTATGAACCCGCCACTAGCACGGGCTGTAAGATCCACACAGAACTTTTCTAAAGCACCTCTCTCTGACAGATACAGTTGAGTTACAAAAACATTCTCGATGCTTTCGTAATAAGGAAATGAAAGAAACTTCGGCATTCACTTCATACCTCTTGGCATTTTGGAGGAATTGAAAACAGAGGCCATTCTAGAAAAATATTTTTCTTGCATCCCTTTAGATACCAAAGATGGCTCTCTACCATCTTTGGCAATCTCCCGTTGAAGTTTAGAGAGTGCCACAGCTGCCAACTGCTTGATATTTGCCCCCAAACTGAAAGTATATTTGATATTGCAGAAGTAACATGAGTGGCAAGTCGGAAATATGTCTTTAAACTCTATACCTTTGTGCACGTAACGATTCATGAATCACTACTATGCAAAGGGTTATCAATACGTTAATAATGTTGCCATGGTATAATAAGCAGTCAGACACATCTTCGCTCTGAGTATTAAGAATTTCATTAGGCAGAAAAATGCTGAAAAGAGACAGAGACCATAACTAAGCAGAAGTAGAAGATTTTTGTCAGAAAATCCTTCATTTCGAAGATATAAAGAATTATACTATGGAATAAGCATCTGAGACTTTGCTCTCTGCAAAAAGTAAGAACGCCCAATAATGATTTTAGATAGTATTTACTTGGAGAAGAAAAAAGGAAAGAAGGGGTACGTACCTCGTGATTACTCGAGCGGCACTGCCATCATCAAGGGTGAAAAGGGCAATAGAGATATGCTCTGGAGCTATAAAATGATGAGAGCTGATTCTGGAGTGGTGCACCGCAGCCTCAAACACGCGCTTTGTGCTAATGGAGAAGGGCAGAGACGCAATAGCAATAGTGCTATTCGTATCGGCAGGATCTTGATGAGGATGATGCCAGATGGTGCAAACAACATCGCGTGCCTGTTGTAGGCTGATGCCAGATCCAAGAAAGCCTTCATGGACAGAATGATAGCGATGGTCCTCCTCATCCTCGGCGATTAAACCCAGCAAGAGATGCTGGGGAAATACCATATCCCTGCCAAGTTCTTTTGCTTCTCTTTGAGAGTAGATTACGGCCTTGATTGCTCGTTCCGTGAATCTCTCCAAGCCGCCTCCGCTGGCAGAGACCACAGCAAACCGGCTTCTCTTCCTCCGACTACTACGAGCGGTAGTACTAGTGATACCAATAATAGAGGAGGAGGGCCGAGAAAGAAACGAGTAGTAGGCCGGAAGGACCCCGAAGCCGCAAGGGCCATGAGACCCAATTATACTACAAATACTGACACCATTTGCATTATAAGAAGAAAAAGAATTATGATGTTGATGGCGGGTAAATTGAAGCTGGAATGGAAAATGGTGACGAGTACGAGTGAACGATATTATTGGGGAGCAAATTGATGACATTTGCATTCTTCTCTGGTTCTCCTCCTTCAGACCCCGGATGTTTAGAAGAAGAATAGAGTAGACAAGCAGTATAAATGAGAGCGAGGGAACGCATAATCTAATCTTTGTTCCTCCGCAAAGATTACCCAAGAACAGGACATTTCTTTCCTGTTACTTAATTGTATGTTTGGAGTTTAAACCTCTGAGAAAGGAACAGAGGTACAAGAAAGGAATGAAGTAGAGTAGGACGACATCGCAAATTGGTAACCAACGTATCTCGACTTTTGCTTGGCGAAAGAACAAAGAAATGCTTTCTGTTCCTTGTGCTTTCGTGGGATACGAAACATGAGCGGTGCTACTCTGGCGCCTAAGTAGCACCGCCCAGTCTTACCGCCGACTTTTTTTTCTTTTTTTATTCATATTTTTTTAATATATTTAAATATTTTAAAAAATAAAAAAATATATCAATATATTTAAAATTATTTTCTTAATCATTAAATAAAAAAAAATTATCAAACAATACACTTGATCGGTATTATTGACGGCAAAATAGCTTTTCTCTACTGAACATAACGGATGCGAAGACGCCCCAAAAGTTTTCCACCTCGGGTAATACTGTAGTACGGACCAAGAAGTAAATTTTCTTCCCAACTAAAATTTTATCATCTGAAAAACGAAAAGAATATAAATAAGGGAAACCATGTTTCTCAAGAAAAATATAAATAAAATAAAGGAAATCATGAACTTGCTTTACTCATGCAGTCCCCACTCGTTTAGAAATAAGTGACATCATTCCTTAAATTATTAACTATCATGGGTGAGGACGTGTTTTGCACACCTTCAGTAGCCACTTATACTTGCAATCAAGGGAAGGGAAAGTATGGCTCGGGGGTTAGGCGGGTGATGCTTCCGATACCGAAGTCAATTCGGTTTGGTCATTCCTATGGATCTTTTTTCTAAGGAAGGGGAAAAGGAGAGAGCGTACCTCTTTTTCGGGCCTTTCTTCCCTTTTCTAGATGACGCCTCGAGGTTGGTGTTGCCTCTCTCCCTTTCTTGGTAGTCTGTTAATAGAACCCCTTTTGAGGGGCACATCATCGCATTGAATGTTGTAAACCCTCCAAAGACCCAGACCGGCAAGGCCTAACATTGATAGGGCACTTGGGCACATTTAATGCGGTAATCTTGTCAAAATCTTATGTTTAGTGACTCACAAACAAGCTGCCAATCATGTCATGACAAGTTTTGATAGGCCCATAGCTAATGCCTTAACATTGTCATTAACAAGGATGGACAGCCCCACGACACTATCGTTGATAGGCCCACAGGCATGCCATGGCCCCTGCCATGACATGCCCAAGAAAGCCCCGCAGGCCTACCATGGCTGGGGCCATGGCTCGCCCATGACAGCCCAGCCAGCGAGGTTAGTGGCTACCCTAATAGTAGCCCAGCGCACGCATGCCCAGAGCCTAGGCACCTTGCCTAGGCCATGCCATCAGCAGCCCCAGCATGCAGCCCCAGCGCCCAGGCCCCTTGCCTGGGCCATGCGAGCCACACGCCAACAACCATGTCAGCCATGCCGATGGCCCAGGCCATCCTAGGCCATTAAGGGCCAACATATGACACGGGCCATCATGGGGCCTACCCAAGACCTATTTTACAATGTGACCTTTTAGAGTTTTTCCGCTTATGTTATTGCTTTAACTAGGACTCTTAGACATTTCTTTTATATCTTTTGACATTTTGCCATTGTGGACGGCTTGTTTGTTCTTGAGATTATTTCGGTGTCTTTACACTTGGGCTACTTACGTGCAATTCGTGAATTTCAAGGAGATGATCAACACTTTACAATTCGTGAAGAGGTGTTGTCCATTTATCTATTTCATATTTCATCACCTTACAATCGTGAATAGGTATTGATTCATTTATCCATCTCTTGTTTATTTTCCATTCAATCTTAATATCATCCATTGTTGTTCTTATATTTTCTAGTTTGTTCATGCATTTTCTCGCACCTTCTTGCATATCAAATATATCCTAAGCCTTATTCTTCATACTCTTTGATTTCTCAAATATCCATTCATACCAAAAATAAAGTTTTCATCTTTCCTTATCATCAAAGACCAAATCCACTTTCTATACTTTCCACCTATTGTCATAGCCAAAATTCTCATTGCCTTCATCATTCCATACACATATCTTGCCTTAGTTGGAAACCCTAGCCTTCCATAAATATTTCCTAAACTTAGGAATCCTAACCCTAGCATCCATCCATCCAACTAAACCCTAGCCGAAGCACTAGAGTCCCACAAAGTAATTCCTACATTTTAGGAATCCTCATCCCATCCTCTAAATTCAATTCCTAAAATCACTTCATCCATTGAATCACTCAATCCCTTCGATCATCACTTATAGTGGGAAAGAATGGAAAAAGGATGTAGTAGAATTTTTGAACAAATGTTCTGTTTGCAGATTTATTAAAGCAGAACATTAGAAGCTGGCAGGTGTGTTACAACCATTGCCAATCCCAGAATGGAAGTGGGAAGACACCTAGATGGATTTTGTAGTGGGTTTTTCAAGAATTGCAACCGAGAATAATATTATATGGGTGATAGTTGACCATTTAACCAAGAACGTCCACTTCATACCCATCAAGAATATGGATTTATTTGGAGAGATTAAAAAGGATTTACATATAAAAAAATCGTTAGATTGTACAGAATACCAAGGACTATTGTGTCAGACAAAAACCCTCGTTTCACGTCTCGATTTTGGCAAAGTTTGTAGAGTTTGATGGGTAATAGTCTGAAAATAAGCAATGTCTACCATCCACAAATAGACAGATTGAAAGGATGATTCAGACTTTAGAATACATGCTTAGGGCCTATGTTTTAGACCATGAAGGAAATTGGGAGAAGTACCTATTTTTGGTAGAGTTCACTTACAACAACAGCTTCCAAGCCAGCATTCATATTGCTCCCTATGAAGTTTTGTATGGTAGGAAGTACAGATCCCCGTTATATTATGATGAAATTAGGAAAAATAGGGTAACTGGACTGGAAGTTCTGCAGGAGATAAAGGATCAAGTCCTAATGATTAGAGAGAAGATGAAGACGGCGCAAAGTCAACATAAGAGATACATCGACAATAAAAGAAGGATTTTAGATTTTGAAGTCAGAGATGAGTCTGTGAAAGTATATCCTATAAGGGGAGTGACCCATTTCGGTGTTAAAGGAAAGTTAAGTCCGAGATACGTAGAACCCTACGAGATAATGGAAAGAGTGGGAGTAGTTATGTACCGTTTGGAGTTACCAACTAAGTTCCATAGAATCTATAACATATTCCACATGTCCTAATTGAAGAAGAGTTTTGGGGATCAGACACCAATAGTCGTAGACCCCGAGGGTATACTTTTGCAATCCAACCTAACCTATGAGAAAAACCCAGTGCAAATCATTGATTGGAAAAAGAAGGAATTGCATAATTGCAAGATTTCACTAGTCAAAGTACTTTGGCATAATCATAATGTTCAAAAAGCAACTTGGGAGAAAGAAGTGGATATGATAGCTAAGTACCCCCATCTATTTGGATCTTAGTATGGTTTCGAATTTTGTTTGTAATTACGGCTTAGCCGATTTTGTGTTCGCTTTTATAGGGGTTGCATTGCATCAGTCAGTCATTGTGCTTCATTTGTTGAATATCAAATAAGTATATGATGCTTCTTAGATCTATTGTGGACTCGTGTTTATTTGTGCTATGAGTTGTTTTCCATCTCTAACTAACTTTTACAGTTTCCATGGCACGAGAGCGAAAAACTACAAGGAAATCGACGCTCAACGAGTGTAGGAGATGAGAGGAGCTCCATAGGATGCGACTCATTGAGTTGGATATGCAAACCATTGTCTATTGGAAGGAGATGGAGCGTTTGGAGCACCATCGCACCCATGTGATGGATATAGATAAAAATGGGATAGACTATGAGAGGACGGTTTTGCCTCGTGAGTAGTGTTATATGCCTCTTCACCCGACCACGTGGATGAATCGAGATAGTTTCAAAGCAAGGATGTCACGTGGAGTCCAGTCGAGTAGCTGAGGAGCACGCCACATGCCCTGATCCTAAGCCCAAGACATCAGGATCATTGATGTCGTCTACTCATAGAGGACAACTACTCATTCAGGGTCACATCCCAAACAATGATGATGAGGAGGTCGATCAGCACATTAACCCTGGCCACTTTAAGTAACATGATTTACGATTCCGATGATGACGTGTTCTATTATGTGCCCTAGCATACCACATTAGTAGACGTCAACGCACCCTCGCCTGCATCATCTAGCAACTATTTGTCCAGTGATCGACTATAGACTTGGTGAGCGCCATCCTCTTCTTTGTGTGATAATAGTTATATTAGGTACATGCATATATTTTGAGGAAGAATTTTTTTTAAGGGAGGGTGTAATAGCCTGCCAGAAATTCAGTAGATGAATTTCTTTAAACTTTAGAAGTATTACGAAATCCTAGAAAGATTTACGAATCGAGTAACCACTTAGAATAACTAGGATTGTTTCTTGGATGAACACTTGGCAGATTCCTAGCCATTCACTAGAATAATACTAGGACACTTGTCACTTAGTGAGTTAAATGTGATAGATTGGACGCAAATCAAGCCTTGTGATCATGCCACCTATACAAAATTTTGACAAAGAGAATTTCAACCTTAGTGAAACTCAAAATATTTAGATTTCAATTGAGACCCTAAAACCCTCATGATGGCCAAAAAACCACAACTTCAACCATTTGTGGCCTGGCTTTTTATGAAGGACAAGTTTGGGAAGTGAGATGAGATGAAAATTTTGTGAATAGTAGTAAGATAGTTTGTGAATGGTAGTGAGATAGTTTGAGTTAATTTTTTATGGTATTTTTGAAAAAGAGAGAGAAAAAGTTGAATAAAAAAAATTATAAAGTTAAAATATTATTAGAATATAGTTTTTAATATTATTTTTGTTTGGGGATTTGAAAAAATTGAATTGTCTTTTAATTTTGTTTGAAAGTTTGAGAAAGTTATAATGATTAGTTTGAAAAAGTTGTAATAATCAATTTGAAAGTATTTGTGTTTGAGTGATTTTGGTAAGGAGATGAGATGATATGAGAATTTTAGGATGAAAACTTTTTCCAAATAAGTCCTAAGTGTTTAATCACTTGGATTAATCACTTTTACATGTTATTAATTACTCAAATTTTCATTCGTGCACCCTTAACATCTCTTTTATATGTTGGCAATCACCTAGGCCAAGAAAATCTGAATTTGGGCTTCAACCCAACTGAAACCCCAAAGTGAAGCCCATAAATCCCCAAAATTGAGCCTATTGGTAAGGCCTATCGAAAGCCGCCGCCACCATGAGAGGCTTTTTTAGGAAGTTTCTTCCCCCTCCCAATGCCTAGACAAGGGCTGTCACCATCACTCACTTCAGCCCCTAATAGTCCTTTGATGGAAGACATAAAGGTTACAAGATCATAGTCATCTACTCGGCCAGGATTTTTCTGCTGCCAACAGCAACTGTGCAACCCCTTGTCCCCCTTGTCTTCCCATCTTTGGCTACCAACCTCGCATCCAAGAGTCATTTAGCCACCCATGTATATTATGCCTCTTCCCTCTCACGCTTCAGAATTTGCTTTCACAATCCATGAGATAACCCGAGAGAGTCTTCAGACAGATTTTCTAGTTGTTCTTGTTTGAATTTTCAGAAACCTTTGTAAGTCGATTCTCACAAAACTTCCTTCATATATTTTGTTTCCCCTTGGTTAGTGAAAAGTCAATTTGAGCATGCAAAAGTCATACTCGGCGACAGTCTGGATGTTTGTATGAAACTTTGATTTTTTTTTTTTTATGAAGGTTTTAGTAAATTATTGGTTAAATCTTTTATGGTGAAGAGTTAACATGTTAATATACAAGTTATGTTTGGGTTTGTTGCATGTTAATAGTTTTTATAAAGAAGTTTTCATGATTTTGGAAAGTTGAAAACTAGAAGTGTCAAAACAGTTTCTGTTTTGGTAAACGTTTAATCTTTTGTTATGGAAACATGAACCAATGGTCTGGATATTCACATATATTGTTCTTAGGAATTTTAACTATGTGTTAGGAAGTTATTTTTGGAGAATATTGGTTTTGTTCTTGATGGAATAAATTGTTATGTATGCAAAGGTTTGGTTAGGACACAAACTTGAGGCTCACGAGTTATGCTTTTTGTTTTTATAAATTTTTTCCATGTGATCCTAGATTAAATGCTTAGATCATGTTTAGGACTTGAATATGAGGTATATGATTTTATTTATTGAAGGTTTAATTCATGAAAGTTTCAGACTTAATGTGTTTGATCTAAGTCAAGAACATGTGATACTCAGTTTTAGACTTCTGGTTTGATAATATTTTTGTGCTTTTTGATTGTTTGTTATCACTTAGGTTGATTGATAAACATATTAAGAGTGTGTTTATGGAGTCATTGGAGTTGATTTGAAAAGTGTTAGACCAAGAACATCAAGATTTTTGTTCTATTTGACCAAAACTTGGTGTTTTGGCATGTTTATTAATTAAGGAGTGTGTGATTTTTATGGAATGTATATTTTTGTAGTCTTAGCATGATTTTAAAACATAAGATGTGATTTTTAAATGTTGCATAAATCGGTTTAAGTATGAAAGTTAAAGTTTGGGTAAATTGCAATAAAAATCAAGAGTTTGGTCTTTTTAGTGAATCTGCCTAAGCATAGTTCTTATGGTTGTGTTGTATTTTAAATTTCTCTGATTAGAAATTTGGATTTAGAACAAAATTTAGACAATGAATGTAAATTTTGGTAAGGTTTGAAGTTAGAATGCAAAATCCTTAATTTATGAGCAAAATGGCCATTTCCTACAAGTAGATGAGTAAAATGATAATTTTGCCATAAGTCTGTTTATTTTATGTTTCCAAGTATTTAGTGGGGAGTTTCTAACCCTTAAAAATATTTCCTTTTAGTTCACGTTAATTCGTACTACTTTTACGTCATGCTTAATCACTATAAGTTAACCTTTAACTTACTTCTAGTGTATTTATGTATGTAAAATGATAAGTTTATTATTGTCATATTCCTATCATTTATGTTTATTATAAATTATTTAATATGCCATGCCAAGTTATTTATTGCAAGTTCATAATTATTTGTTACATGCCATGTCACTCTATGATATGCAATGTCATCTGTCACAAGATCAATTATTACATGTCATTGTCATGTCACAAAAAATAGTATTTTCAAGTTAGTGGAATTTTTTTATTTTTATCATGATTTCAAGTGCTAGGATGGATATTATCCTAACGGAATTCTATTTTTCACTCTGGAGTGTTTAAACTGATGTGAAATTTCTTGGATTGACAAGCTAAAGAACAACAGCCTTCGAATGGGGTCTAAATAACTGGTTTGCAGAGCGAAGTCAGGCACAAAGGCCGGTGGGGCCAACAATAGTTTCATTTTAGTATATTGACGTACTCACATATGGTGTAGATGCTTGTGATATGATGCAGTACCTGCAAGGGCACACGGCTCTAGGGAACCCGTGTAGCATCCACAACTCATGTTTAATTAACCAATTTTTTGTTAAACAAGATTTCAAGTTTATGTTCAGTTCAAGTTAACTCATGTTTAGTTCAAGTCAGTTTCATGTTTAGTTCATGAATAGTTCATGTCAATTTAATTCACATCACTTCATTCCATATTAATTTCCAAGTTATGTCAGCACATGTCATGTTACTCCCATTCATGTTCACGTCAGGATTCATGTTATTTACTGTCATGTATACATTTGTATACTCCTGGTTAAGTTGATTATTAACTTGTTGAAAATTGTAATCAAATCTCACTTATCATTATCCTCAGAATGATAGACAATGTGTCAAGACATTGAGAACCAGCACCCAAAGGCTGGATGAGGCTAACTAGCCTATAGGAGAATGACGAAGAACTGATAACCATGATTATCCATTTCTTAGAAGCTATTTTGGACATTATAGTAGAGCTGCGTGACAGCTCAACAATCTGTTAAAATAGTTTTATTTTCAGACTGTAATTATGGAGCTCTATTTCTAGTACTTATGTCATTACAGATCTTTTAGACAAGTACTGTAACTTTTGGACATCTATTATCATGTGATTATGAAGTATGCCTTTGTTATTTTGGAATATGTTATATCTGGTATATAGTATTGCTCAAAGAAAAAAAAATTATCCGTTATGAATATTACATACTGTTAGATGCATATTACGTGCATTACATTTTTAACTATCATGAACATGAATATATAATTTTGTGTTGCATGTTTTGATACTTAAAGCTTCGTCAAATTCCAAGCAGGAATTGAGAGCGTCCCAAATTTGGTTTATAAAGTTGTTTGATATTTCGAAAATGTGAATTTAATAACTTTTGCATATTTTTAAGTTTTTGTTTTAAGGTTGTTAATGAATTTATCTTTTAAATTTTCTACTATTATTTTAAATTTTCACCGAATTTCTAAATATTTATTGTTTATATCACATGTTTTGGTTGAGATTGGAATGACAGTTAAATTATTGATTGAGGGTTCAGTTGAAAGTTAACCATAAATATTATTTAAAATTTTGTGCCATTTAAAATGAAATATAATAATTTTTTAGAAGTAAAATATTTAAATAATAACAATAATAATAATTTAAATAATAATAATAATAATAATAATTAATTTGTACGTCATGAAAGATAATTTTCATAATAAATTATTTTTGTATTAAACTTTCAGCATTTTCCCGATAACTGAAGGTCCGAAGCCATCTCTGTCCAAGAGAGCCGCCTTCAAGCCCTAGAGGCAAGAGAGACCCACGCCTTCTCCACATGAACTCTCTCTCCGTCCAAACGTACTCTAAAGGAGCTAGTTCTTGTTGTTTATTAATTGGTTGATCGGTCAATCAGACAATCTGAGAAGAAGGAGATGGAGAATGGATACGATGACGACAATTTGGCCGACAAATTCTCAGGCTTGGCTGTCTCAGCCAGCACCACCACCACCAACAACAACGACAGCTTGTTTCAGGTGATGAAAGCCGTGGAAGCCGCTGAGGTCACCATCAAACAACAGGCTGAAGAGAATACTCGTTTGTGGAACGAGCTTCACCAGAAAATTCTTCAACTCGAGAGATACGTATGTGCCCCCCGTCCAACCTAAATATTAGAATGCCTCTCTTGTTTTTATGCATTTATTTCTCATTATACGGAAATCATGATCTAGTGTCTACAAATCATATGAGTATGTCGTATGAATGCCATCTTTTTGGTCGCTTGACATCTGGGGAATGTGATATCTTTGGCAGAAAGCAGATGAGTCAATGGCTCAAAGGTCTCGTTCTGTTGATACATGGAATGATCGTGTTCATGGATCCTATGAACCCCATCACTCAGTTCCCTCTATAATTAATCAGGAAAATAGGGTAAAGAGCATGGCAAACGCTTTTGGAACTGGTCCACCCGGCCCCCTAGCTCTCCGTCCAGATTTGAAGCCAAACAGCGATCCTGCTCTGCAAAATCAAGCAGAAAGCCACTCTGAGAGCAACAAGATCAATGGGACATTGAAGGTGTTTCCTGGTGGCACGCCACTTGCAGATAACATTGGTTTCTCGCAAGTCTCATCACCATCTACAACATCCTTTTCTCCTGGCAGGTATTTCACATCAAATATCGATGATTATTGTCTCTTTGTGCGACTGATTATTAGCAATAAATTACTCAATTTTTTGTTTTTATCATTTTGGAAAACATTGTGTGTTTGGTCTTAGGTATCAAATGGAAGGAGAGTATGATCCACGGTTCAATTTATCTGGACAGGGACTGATGCCAATTACTGAAGTAAATAATTCTAGTAGCCCTTGGAAGCAGGTATAATCATGTGTATGCTTTGTTTGTGTGTGAGATATTTCAAGAAAAAACTCATGACTTCTTGAAAAAAATTTGCCTTCAATCCAAACATTTTTTGACCTTCAAAACAATTATCATCTCTCAAAAATAATTTTCATTTAATCATTTGCATTGGATTCCTTGTAAAAAAACAGAAACTATAAAAAAATAAAAATAAAAATAAAATCCCTCACAGAAATTTTCTCCCCAAATGTATTTTCAATGGACCATGCCATTTTTTCAGATGGCCTCTCCTGCCTTGTGGCCACCTCTTCCTCTATTGACTCAAATGCTATTCCTCTAAGCTTGGGCCTCCAAGCAAACTACCCAGAAGACTAATGCTCATAATGCTTCACACTATGATTCCAAATTTGAGTTTGATCATAGGAGACTAAACCATAAACAAAAAGCATCTGAATTGAATTGTTTCTCTTATTCAAATTAGCAACTTGATGGAAAAGTTTTGTATGCATGCCGTTCTCTCTTACCCGTAGAGTGTTCAATTTCTATCTCCAAGACAACTCCTCCATTGAAGTGATCCTTTCTATATCAATGATTGCTTGTTGCTTGGTTTTTCCTTTGCGTCTTTTCTTCTTATAATGCTCTTTCATTTTTAATACCATCCAGACCCTGTCATTTCTCTAAGAAAGGCTTCTTATATGTTTCCACAAAAACTTACTCGTGCCCTTTGGTCATTCTTGAAAGCCTTTAGTTTGCGGGTCAATATAAAGCTTAGATTTCCTTTGAAATGGTTTGATGACTATCACTATCAACAAAACCTTATGGTTTAAACACATATTCTCGATTTTGAAATACCTTCTATCCCCTCGAATTCACCCACATCCAAGAATAATTTGAAAATGACTTGAGCAAAGTGTGGGTAGCCTCTTTTGACACAAATCTAACAAAACGCGCTTCCAAATATGAGGATGCAAGAAATCTCTCAATTCTAGACCAAGGAGTGTCTCGGTTATTAGGCCACATGAAGCAGCCTCCACAAGTGAATATCCATAAAATACTTCACAGAAATAAAGTTTGAGAATTCCCCATGGCAAACCAAGGATGAGCTTCACCTGATCTTTCACTATGAAACTGTCTGATCTTGAAATCCACACCAATGCACTATGGTAGTTTCCACTAACTACAAAGACCAGCCATCTTCTCCTACAAGGTACTTTCTATTACTTTTAGAGTTGGCCCAGAAAAGCTTGAGATCAACCATTTTCTATATTTCTATGAACAAGACACGTATATTCCCCCACACAATGCCCATTTTTCCACCACCTTGTTATCCTACATTAGCAAAGCTCCAATGGACGCCCTTGGAAGGTTAAATAAATCCATCCCACATGATGGCATGCGTACAAGCTTCAAACAATTTTTCTAGATACAAATTTCAGCTTTGTTTCTTGCAAACAAACATTATCTACATTTCTTTTCATTGATGAAGTAGATTTTTAACTATTCTTGAACCCTCTTTCCCCCACATAATGTTGAATTTTTTCTTCACTTTTTGTGGTATCCAATTTGATTTGAATAGCTATAAATCACATTATCATTTCAAGGGCAAAAGTTCAAGGGGACAGGAACCTCCCTTGAAGCCGAATTTCCAAATATTAATTGAATTCCCTTGCACAAAGGGCAAACAAGTTTTCAAGGATTTGCAAAACAGATTCCTCATAGACCTCTTGTACAGCATGAAGACACGACCCAATATCAGTTTACCTGAGACATCCTCAACACCTAGTGAGATACATTTCCCTTTTTAGTCACTAATCTCCATTTCAAGACTTAAGGCTCACCTGAAACACATGCTAGCCTCTATATAGCTTCTTCCTTAACTCCATAGACCTCCAAGCTCTGAACATTATTGACTGATAAGAGTAGGTGGTGTATGGGATCTCACATTGCTTGGGAATGAGAAATACTTGCTTTTTATAATGGTTCCAATGGGGTTTCAATTGTATCATTGGCTAGTATTTTTGGAATATAGACTCAAATGTGTCTTGAGCCTCCCTTGAGGCATTACAAATGGTACCAAAATCTATCCCAACTAGAAATATGGAACTTTAGCCGTGCCATCTACGATGGACTGGCTCGACAAGGATGTTAGGAATTAAGGGGGAAAATTGTATTACCACATATTGACTAATAAGTGATAAGAGTAAGTAATGTATGAGATCCCACATTAATTGGGAATGAGAAGTTCTAGCTCTTTATAATGGTTCCAATGGGGCTCCAATTGTATCATTGACTTGTTTTTTTTTTTTTAGTATAGACTCAGATGTGGCTTGGGCCTCCATTGGGGTGTTACAACGTCATCAAAAACCAAAAACCCACACCGTAGAGTGACCTGAGTCGTATGTTACCATTGTCCACTAAAGCTTACTCGAAAAATCTGAAACTTCTGAACAAAGGCTTTGTTGACAACCATTGAGCCTTGTGTTATTGGAAACCAAGAGCATATATTATCAATACCCCTCAAAATCAACCTATTCTAAGCTGGAATCCTAGGTTTGAGAAGGTGGATGACAATGCAAAGCCCAAGAAAATAAAGTATTATAAAAGAATCTCTTCAGCTCATCCAAAGGATGCTCCCTGTCTTCAAAGCACCTCTTATTTCTCTCCATCCACAAACACCACATAATACAATGAGGGATCATTCTCCACACAACAACAATGTGAACATTTCCCCTAATACATGTCTAGAACTTAAAAAATATTCATAACTCTTCTAGGCATAACCCATTCCACACCGTTTGGTTAAGGATCTCATTTTACAAACACCGAGCCATCTCACAACGTAACAATAGATGATCCACGTATTCCCCATCTTTCTTACACTAGAAGCACCAATCCATAATAATGAGACCACGTTTCCTCAAATTGTCAGAGGTGAGAATTCTCCCAAAGGGATGCAGTCCATATAAAGAAAGCAATCTTAGGAGCTGCCTTACAATTCCGAATAGCCTTCCAACGAAAACAATTATCATTAGAGAATCTTGATAAGTCCTTATAAGAGGATCGCACCGAGATCCTTTTATTCCCATAAGGAGTCCAAATCATTCTATCCTCCAACACATTGCCAAATGACATAGCATACAACGAGTCAAAAAAATCTGCAAACATTCCCATTTCCCAATCATGAGCCGCTCTCAAGAAAGTAACATTCCAGTGAAAAAGGTCATTGCATTAGTGAGCTCTTTTACAATTGTTGACCAACCCCTTCTGCTTCCAACTAGAAATAATGACACCTCCATTCTATCCCCCTCAATATTTTGTGTGGAGCACATCGTAACCATGAATGTTGGAATATTTTTGAGCAATTGATGCAAGCAACGGTAGCTAGCTTGCATGTTGCCACCTTAGTTAAGAGTCACTGTAGAACACCTAAATTATGCAAATTGGTGGGAACAAACTGTTTGAGGAAGAGAAGAAGCGAAAAGGAGTTATCTTCGTTAAGAGTCACTGTAGATAACCATTGGGGGGAGTGAGAAGATTATACTGCACTATATATATTACTATATTTTATAATACCTTCATGTGGAAGTAAATATTCTTTTCCTTTTTGCCCATGAAATATCTTGGTCTACTTGTAGGAGTTTTTTTTTTTAAGGGTTAAGCCTATTTGGGATGGCATGATGAAATCAATTGAATGGCTGGATGAGGATGTATTTGTCTAAAGGTAGTAGGATCACCTTCATCAAACCTATATAATATGCCTACATCTTTCTTGTCCCCATTTCTCCTTCCCACCAGTGTGGCCAATTGAATGGAGAAGTTATGGAGAAGTTACAATGGGACATTTACTCAGCCGCTTGAGCAAAGGATTCAAATTTCATCTGGTAAACTTGGCCAAGGTGTGCTCTTTGATTTGTTAAGAAGGCTGGGGAGTTCGAAACTTGCTCTGGTAAACTTGGCCAAGGTGTGCTCTTTGATTTGTTAAGAAGGCTGGGGAGTTCGAAACTTGCTTTTGTTCAATTGTGCTTTTAGAGCACTAGCTTTGGCATTACATACATGGGACGGAGGTCTTGTGGAAAGACGTAGTGGATTCTAAATATGGTTGTGCTTGGGGCCGGTAGTGTTTTATTGAGGTACATGGGCCACGAGTGGTGGGATGATGGAGAAATGTGGGTATTTTGGAGGTTATGAAGAACAATTTATGGCTCTTCTTGTAACATTTGAAGCTAGCCATTCGAAACAAGCCACAAAGTGGGATAGGGAACTTAAATGGCTAACTTGTTCCATTAATTATGATGTGAAGGAAGGGAGTGGCGGAAGGGATAGATCGAAAGGGAGGGGCAATCTATGTTTTTATGAAGCCTAAGATTTTATCATGGAATGTATGGGGGCTCAATGATCGCAATAAATGCCTTCGTATCAAATCATTATTGTGGACGTGGAAGGGTGATGTGGTGTGTTTTCTAGAAACAAAGTTGCGATTCATTGATAGAAGAATTGTGTGAAGTTTATGGGGGTGCTCTTATGTGGGTTGGACTTATTTGACCTCTTTGGGAGCCTCAAGTGGAGTGTTGCTAATGTGAGATAAAGAGTGGTTGAGGCGATTGAGGAGTGTATTGGAGATTTCTTGGTTGGGACTTTATTAAAAAATGAATCTGATGGATGGAAATGGGTATTTGCAGGCTCCTATGGTCCTAACGTGGAAAGGGATAGGAGAAGGTTGTGGGAGCAGTTGGCGGGCCTATACTCCTTATGGGATGTGTCATGGTGTATAGGGGGTGATTTTAACACTACTCGCTTTCCTAGCGAATGATCAGTGCATTATCGAAATTCTGTGGTCATGGACAAATTCTCTGAGTTCATCTTTGATCTGGACCTCATTGATCTCTCCCTGGTAGGAGGCGAGTACACTTGGTCAAATGGGCCGGTTTGTTCAAGATTAGATAATTCCTCGTCTCTCCTTCGTGGGAAGCTCACTATCCGGAAGTAAGTTAGAAATGGTTAGCTCGAGTCAGTTCAGATCATTTTCCTATCATTTTAGGTTGTGGGGGTATTCACTAGGGTTGCCGGTATTTGAAGTTTGAAAACATGTGGCTAACAGCGGATGGGTTTGTAGAGATGGTGCGTGCCTGGTGGTCATCATATCAGTTTATTGGTACTCTAAGTTACATTCTTGCAGGCAAGTTGAAGGCACTGAAACAAGACTTGAAGAAGTGGAATTTGGAAGTTTTTGGTCACATTGACAATCAGAAGTCTACACTGTTGGAGGAACTGCAAGAGCTAGAGGACAAAGAATTATTGGGAGATACCTCGGAGGAGGTGTTATTGAGGAAGGGCATGGTTATGGCAAACTTGGAGAGGGTTTTATTGTCAGATGAGACTTCATGGCGTTAAAAATTCAAGGCCCTTTGGTTGAAAGAAGGTGATAGGTGTATGAAGTTCTTTTACAAAATGACTAATTCACATCGGCATAACAATGCTATTGAGTTGCTTCAATCAGGCTCTCAGATGCCATCTTCTCCTCCCAAGCTAGAAAACCATATTGTACATTATTATGAGACCCTTCTCACAGAATCGGCTTTTTGGAGGCCAAAGCTTGATGGCTTGCCCTTTGAGGCAATTGACTCGTGGAGTGAGTATTTTGGAGAGACCTTTTGTTGAAGAAGAGATTTACAAGGTCATCTCTGATATGGCTAAGGATAAAGCGTCGGGTCTAGATGGTTTTTCAATGGGTTTCTTTCAAACTTGTTGGGACATTGTGAAAGGTGATGTTATGCAGGTTTTTAGTGAATTTCACTATTTTCAAAAGTTTGAAAAATCACTTAATGCGACCTTATTGCTCTCATTCCTAAGAAACACGGAGCTTTGATTATTGAGGACCTTCGTCCAATAAGCTGGGTTAGTAGCGCATATAAGATTATTTTAAAGGTTTTTGCTAACCAGCTTAGTCCGTCGTTGGAACATATTATTTCCAAGTCTCAGAACGCATTTATTCGTGGGAGACAAATTCTTGATTTGGTACTCATTGCAAATGAGTGCTTGGACCACAAACTACGGGAGGGAGGTTTAGGTGTTCTTTGCAAGCTTGACATGGAGAAGGGATATGATCATGTGAACTGTGAACTCCTCTTATACCTGCTTGAGAGGTGTGTTTTGGGGATAGGTGGATTTTATGGATGCGTCATTGTATTTCAACAACCCGGTTCTCAGTTCTAGTTAACGGCACACCTGCTGGTTTTTTTTATAGTTTGCAAGGTTAGTGGCAGGGAGATCCTCTATCTCCTCTTCTATTTGTTATAGTTATGGAGGCTTTAAGTAGGATGGTGCAGGCTGCTGTTGGGGTAGGTTTCTTATCTAGTTTTTAGGTGGGCAATGGCTCTAATGGCCCTATTATCATCTCACACCTTCTTTTTGTAGATGATACTTTAGTCTTTTGTGAAGCGAATAATACCTAGAACCAAACTCTACGAGCACTGTTACTTTGCTTTGAAGCAGTGTCAGGGCTTAAGGTTAACCTTGGCAAGTCTGAGATGGTTCCTGTTGGTGCGGTCTCTAATATGCTTAGTTTAGCAAACCTTCTGGATTGTAAGGTGTCCTCTTTCCCAATGAAATATCTGGGCCTTCCGCTGGGAGCAACTTTCAAGAATAGAGTTATATGAGATGGGGTGGTGGAGAAGATAGAGAAAATGTTGGCTGGTTGGAAACGGTTGTATTTATCAAAAGGGGGCCGCCTCACTTTTATCAAGAGTACTCTCACTAACCTCCCCACATATTTTTTTTTATCTTTGTTTCCTATGCCTGGAGGGGTGGTGAACAGGATGAAGAAACTCTTTAGGGTGTTCTTATGGGGAGGCATTGGGGAGGAGAAGAAATTCCATCTGGTTAGATGGAAGACAATATGTGACTCAGTTGTGAATGGAGGGTTGGGAGTGTGTAACTTGAGAACTTTTAATAAAGCTCTATTGGGAAAATGGTTTTGAGATATCACTTGGAGGGGGGATCATTGTGGAAGGAAATTATTGATGCTAGATATGGTGTCGCTTGGGGTGGTTGGTGCTCCAACGAAGTGAGAGGGGGTATGGTGTGAGTTTATGGAAGTTTATAAGGAAGGGGTGGCCATGCTTTGCAAATCAAATTCGCTTTGTAGTTGGTGATGGCAATCGAATCAGTTTTTGGTGGGACGTGTGGTGTGGACATCACGCATTGGAAAAGGCTTTTTCGGCTCTATATTGTATTGCAGTTAATAGGAAGGCTTCAGTGGCGAATGTGCGGTTATTTTCTCATGGCTCGCATCAATGGAATATTCTTTTTAATAGGGATTTCCATGACTGGGATTCATTAGAGCGACACAGGATTGGGAACTGGGGGATATTATTGATTTTTACAGCGCGCTGCATGCACTAAATATACATGCTGATGGAGAGGATCGCTGGCTTTAGTCACCCTCAGGGAATAAGAGATTCTCAATGCGTTCTTTTTTTAAGGTTTTATCACCACAACCCTCCAACGCATTCCCCGGAAGTGCATTTGAAGGACTAAAGCTCATTCAAAAGTGGCTTTTTTTGTTTGGCTAGCATCACACGAGAGTATTTTGACTATAGATAAGCTCAGAAGGCGTGGCCTCTTCCTAACAGACTAGTGCTTTATGTGCAAACACGATAGTGAGTCAGTAGATCATCTACTCCTTCATTGCGAAGTAGTTAAGGTTCTATGGGATGACATCTTCACAAGGCTAGGTATGGCATGAGTAATGCCTAGAAGTGTGATAGAGCTTCTGGCAAGTTGGAGAGGACTTCGGGGTAAGGGACAGATCGCGGTTATTTGGAAAATGGTGCCTCTTTGTCTAATGTGGTGCACTTGGAACAAAAGAAATAGTCGCTGTTTTGAGGAGAAGAAGCATGCACCGGAAGGGGTTAGGGACTTTTTCTATCATACTTTATTACTTTGGGCCTCTTCTATTGTACTGAATGACACTTCTTTCAATGACCTTTGCGCTACTTTTCGTAGCCCTTAACTTGTACTTAGGCACTTATGTATACCCTCTGTGTACTTGGGCCTTGCCCTTTTCTTGATTTAATACATTTCTTTTTACTTACTTTTTACATATAAAAAAAAAAAAAAATTCTATTGTTTCAGACTTTTTCAGCCTACTATATTCCACAAGGACTTCTATGGCACAACGAAATGGATTGAAGTGGAGGTCTAATAATCACAAGATATGTACAGTTAAGGCATATTATAACATCTTGACAACACGATCATACTCCGTTCCCCAGGAAGAATATTTGGAGGTCTCGTGTGCCTTTTTAAGTAGCCTTTTTTGTTTGGAATGTTGCTATTGGGAAGATCATGACCACGGACAACTTGAGGAAGAGAATGTGTAGTGATGGATTGGTGTTATATGTGTAAAAAGAATGGAGAATCTGTGGATTATCTCTTACTACACTGTGAGGTAGCAAGGGTGTTGTAGGATGAGATCTTTCAAAGAGTTGATGTTTCTTGGGTTATGCCTATGAGGGTGGTGGATTTGTTGGGTTGTGGAGAAAGATGCAAGTCTGTCATCAAGTGGCAGCAGTGTGGAAGATGATTCCATTGTGCATCATGTGGTGTATTTGGACGGAAAGGAATGCGTGCTGCTTTGAAGATAAGGAGTGCACAATGGCCGAGTTGAAGAATTTTTTTCTTCACACTTTAATGTGTTGGTTTTCCGCTATTGTATTGCATGAGGACAATGTTCATGATTTCTTGTCTTTAATTTATCACTTTTAAAATGTATGTAGGTGTTCTTCTGTATACTTCCTATGTACATAGGCTATGCCTATTTCAGTCATATATATAATATTTATCTCTTATAAAAAAAAAAAAGAAAAGAAAAAGAATGTGGGTATTTTCTAGTCATACTGAACTTGAGGTGGGTGATGTCTCTAGCCATAAGGACTAGATTTTGGAATAACTTATGGTGTGGTGATTATTCCCTCAAGGAAGTTTTCCCAGAGGATTACAGTATTGCATATGTGGAGGCTTCAATGGAATGTGAATTTTTCTGGAGCAGCTCATGACTAAGAAGCTTATTTATTCAGGGCGCTCTTCAATCTCCTGTACTCTTCTGGATTATGTTTTGGAGGTGTTGATAAGATTCTTTGGGCCCCTTTCAAGAGAGGGAATTCCCTATCCAATCTTACTAAAAGATCTTTATACCTCAGAAATGTAACTCTTCTTGGAGGAGTATTTGAAGGACTAAGGCACCTATGAGAGCAACTTTTTTGGTTTCAAAACTCCTTGGGGAGAATCCACACCATGTATAACCTGAGGAAATGTCGTATCAATGTGACATATTAATGTTGTATGTGCAAAGGAGCAGAAGATCTGTAGACCACCTTTTACTCCCATCGTGAGATTGCCACTGCTTCGTGGAATGACTTTTTGGTCGAGTGGAATTCGCTTGGGTCATGCCCAAAAGGATATTTGAACTCTTTGTCAACTGGAGAGGGTTATTTGGCAGCCCACAGATTGCTGCAGTGTGGAAATTGGTCACTATCTGTCTGGTGTGGTGAGTTCAAAACCACACTAGACAGTTTAATGGATTGTGAGGAAACAATGGAAGAGTTAAAACCTTCTTTTCAATGGTCTGTTCATTTGGGCATCTTCTCGAGATTTATTTGGGCTGAGTTCTAATGATATTCTTCTCTCTTTTTCTATTTCTAGTTAGGTCTTCCTTACTTCCTATGTACTTGGGCTACACTTTCTATATTTTATTAATAAAATCTTCAATTACTTATGAGGATCAATAATCTAGTTAGGTCTTCCTTACTTCCTATGTACTTGGGCTACACTTTCCATATTTTATTAATAAAATCTTCAATTAATTATGAGGATCAATAAACTCTTCTCACTTATAAAAAAAAATCTTCAATTACTTATGAAAAAACGACCTTACAACTTTTCCAAACTTCCATAAAAACATATCTAAACAACTTTCTCAATCCACATTTTTTCTATGTGCCCCAACACTTTGACAAAACCCCAAAACACTACTATGAAAATGTTTCTCAAAGATCTTAGAAATTTTCACAAATATCTTCAATCCAATTAAGCCCATAGTTTGAAAGATGTGAGGTTTCTAAAGGTAAATATTTAATGGACCAAATACTTTTACTTGTATAGGATCTTGTTTTCAAGATTCGTGAACATGAAGAAGAGATTATGCAATTACGGAAGCACCTTGCAGATTATTCTATGAAGGTAAAAATGGCAAGTGTGATCTTATCACATTGGCTAGATGAATATATCTTTTTTATTCTTTCGCTATATTTCCCCCCTAGATAAGATGGGCATTGCTATTGTTTTCACTTGGATTTTGGTTGAAGTGGCTGATGTGCTATTTATTATAGGAAGCGCAAATACACAATGAAAAATATGTTTTGGAAAAGCGCATTGCTTATATGCGTCTGGTAGGCCTTATTTTGTTTACTTTCCTTGTTACAATCCTTTCTTCTTACTTCTGTTTGGGGCCTAATGTAGAGATTCTTTTTGCTCCTCTTGTTATTAGGCATTTGATCAGCAGCAACAAGACCTTGTTGATGCTGCATCAAAAGCTCTCTCATACAGACAAGACATAATTGAGGAAAACATACGTCTAACATATGCATTGCAGGTATTTGTTTTGTTTTGTTTTTATTTTTTCTCTTCATACTGGTGTATTTTGATTCTTTACACGTATTATCAGTATATATTGAAAACATAGCTTCGGTTAGTTGTATTAAGGCTTCGTTTGGAAAGTAAACCCATCTCAACTCATCTCAACTCATCATTACAATTTTTTCAAATCCCAATAGAAAATATAATAAACAATTCAACTTTTTCAAATCCCAAAATAATAATAATAATAATAAATAATATTTTAACAATATTTTATCATCTCAACTCAACTCAACTCAGTTTAACATCCAAACGCACTCTAAGTATGCCATTATTCTTAACTACTGCAGAGTGTAGATAACTTTTTTTTTTTTATAAGTAGAGTGTAGATAACTTCTCTTAAATGGTTATGCAATTTTGATGGCACAATCGGTGTTATGAAACATATTTAAGTTGGTGGCCTACATCCTTTTTGGCTTTCGTAATTTGAACTTGTCAGTATTATGGTTCTTCCTGATTTAATGGTTCTCGTTTAATATCTGTCAGGACGCACAGCAAGAAAGATCAACATTTGTTTCGTCTTTGCTGCCTCTTCTAGCAGAGTACTCTCTGCAGCCCCCAGTTCCTGATGCCCAGTCCATTGTTAGCAACGTCAAGGTCAGGAACAAATAATTTTCCTATTTGAAGTCCATGCCCAAGTAGTTTTGCTTCTGTGGTTGTAATTGCCATCTTATTGTGTAGCTGTTTATAATACCTATTGACAGCCATATTTGTTTTAAATGTCCTTGAATTCATTTGAGATGTGGGTAGGCTCTTCTATTTGTAATGTAGAAAGGATCTGTATATATACTTGCACAGCAATGTTAATTCAGTGGGGATATAAAGTAGCTAGAAGGCATGGAAACAAGGGTCTCATTTCAAATATATTGCCTCTTTAGAGGTTATTACCTCATCGATAGCTCAACATATGTATTCTTCACCTACATATGTGTTCAGAGCCCAAGAGTAGCATTCAAGAGGCATTGTATACGCATCACCAATGCATTGCAGGATTCATAATAATTGGAGTTTTTGCTCATGGAGGTGTATTCTTTTAGTTAGAAATTACAATCTAGAACAAAAGGAGGATGATGTACTGGCTAGAATGCTAGACCATAAGGAAGCTATCATATCTCATTTATTTATTTTTGATCAGTAATTAAAATTTTATTGATCATAAGAGGTAAGAGCCCAGGTAATATAGGACATATACAAGAGCATAGATATTGTTGTTGTCCTATTCAAATAATCATCGAAGTCGACCATAAATATAAATTTCTAATGTTTGTAAGCTCCTCACTATATATAGCTTGCAAATAAAAGATTGCCACTCGATAATCTACTCCAAGTTGATGGAAATTCTTTCTCTTTCCTTGCGTGAGAGTTATAGGTAGCATGTACTTCTCTAGTAGGCCCAAAGGGAAAAAAATGTACTCATGACTTATACTTGCAATGACTTCTAGGCTAAGATATGTCTTAGGTGACCAGGTAGAGTGCATATGAATTAATAATTCAATATAGATTACACTTTGTCTTGCAAACTAAATAGCCCAAGATCATTCTATCGTGGAAGAAGACAATGACACGACATTGAACCAATAGGTGGACTGTTTGAGGTAGGTATTGGTTCTTAGGGCTTTTATACTGGCTAAGTGCGAGGGGATTGTCTATTACCAGAGGGAGCCCATACCTCTAAATTGTCTGTTACCAGGTCAGCCTAGTGCGTTTGATTGGGTTTTACATACTGTGAAGGAAATCCAACAGTGTGTGGGGATTGAATGTGAGGGTTTTGAGGAACAATTCATGGCTTTGCTCGCTGCCATTGAAGTTGGTCATGTGCAGCCCAAGAAATTAGGATCCAAAAACAGAGGAAGCTAAAGTGACTAACATGCTCTATTAACTATGAGGGTACCTCAAGCAGAGAAAGACCCAAAAGGAGTGGGCCATCACCTTCTCTATGAAGCCAAAGATTGTATCTTGGAATGTTGGAGGGCTTAATGAGGTTAATAATCGCCTTCGGATAAAGAATTTGCTTCGTGAATGGAAGGCGGATATAGTGTGCTTGTAGGAAACTAAGCTGGAAGTCATTACTAGAAGTATAGTTAAAATCTTATGGAGCTATCCATATGTGGATTGGGCTTATATTGCATCTATGAGGGCTTCAGGAGGAGTTTTAGTTATGCGGGATAGAATGGTGGTGGAGAAAATGGAGGAGTACCTCAGGGAGTACATAGTGGCATGCTCCTTTAAGAGTGTAGAAGACAATTTTATGTTGGCCTTCATTGGTATCTATGGGCTGAACATGGACAGCGATAGAAGACTTCTTTGGGATGAGTTAGCTGGAGTACATAGTTGGTGGGACCTACCATGGTGTGTAGTGGTGACTTTAATGTTATTCGCTTCCCAAGCGAACAGTCAGGAGAAAGTAGGTTACAACCAGCAATGATGGAATTCTCGGAGTGTATTTTCGATTTGGGGTTGGTCAATATTCCTCTCATGGGTAGATCATACATGTGGTCTAACAACCAAATGTGGTCTAGATTGTACAGATTCTTAGTCTCCTTAGAATGGGAAACTCACTATCCAGAATTATGTCAAAAGAGGCTTCCTCGCCTCTGTTCCGATCATTTTCCTGTATTGCTAGATTGTGGTGGCATTCAAGGAGGGAGGAAGTAATTTAAATTTGAAAACATGTGGCTAAAAATTTAAGGTTTATAAGGAGGGTGCTGGGTTACTCTTCAATCTAGTGGCTTGGGAGGGTTTTAGAGGAGTGCCTAAGCAAAGGGAAGATGGAGGTTTATTCGGCAACATGAAATGGATTCAGCAGTATTATTGCTCAACGCTGTGTTAATAGGAGAGGGAGATATTTTGAAATTTCAGAGTATAATCAGGGGGGAGGAGGAATGTTATATATATTCCTGAGGGAGAAAATGGATGGGGATGGAGGAAAATGAAGGACATGCTGTTAGAGCAAGGGAAGGATGGCTCGAAAGTGGGTGGTTTGACTGGTGGAGGTTATTGGAGTCACGGCACAGGGGCACTGAGACACCGTGCTCGATCGTATAAGGAGGCCTTGGCTGTGAAAGTAAACCTGCGTGATGGTGGTGAGAGAGCTGCTGGTAGAGGGCAAGGGCCAGGCAGCAGGGAAGAAATGTCAAATCCAAAAGGTGTGTCGAGCCACTCCCTTGGCAGAGTCCCTGTAGCGTGTCAGGAGTCATGGGAAGTCAGAAGGAGGTTGTTGGAAATGCAGGGGCAGTTGCGTTCTCTGCAGAGGGACGTGGCTGGAATAGTGGCATTTTTTGGTTCATTAAAGGCAAAGGAAGATACGGGGGTTTTAAAAGGGAAATCTAAAGATATGGGTCATGGGCCTGGCAATACCCAGAATGAGGCCCAGCAGAAATTATTAAAGGGGAAGGGATGGGCTGTGTGGAGAAAGAAGGGTGGGGCTGGCCTTCTAGGCCCAAGTCGCAGAACCCAAATGGGGCTGGGCCGTCTCAGCCCAGGCCCCAAACCCAAAGCAGCAAAATGAGGCCCAGCCCGTTACGTCTGGCGTGAGCCCTAGCCAGATGTTCACACCCGAGCTGCACAGCCTCGGGTTTGGGCCGGACAGCCAAGCGACGGCGGTGGGTTAGCCGCCGGTAGCACAGACGGCGCCGACGGTGGTAGAGGAGGCCGCCGATGACCTGGCCGGCGATGGGTCTAGCCAGATGTTCCCACCCGAGCTGCACAGCCTCGGGTTTGTGCTGGATAGCCAACCGACGGCAATGGGTCAGCCATCTGTAGCACAGACGGCGCTGACGGTGACAGAGGAGGCCGTCGATGATCTGGCCGGCGATGGGTCAGCTTGTTTCTGTGCGCAACAGGCTATGGTGGGCTACGAGGCTCGGTTTTCTCTGCCTAAGGAGGGTAAGAAATTGCCGAAGAAAGGAGGTGGGGTGTTCTTGACTCCGATGGACCTGTCTGTGAAACACTTTGAGGAAGCTGAGGTGGCTGTGGAGGAGGAGGATTTGGATGACTTGATGCACTCAGTGGAGGATGAACCTTTCATCCCTGAGGCTTGCAGATTGGAGGAGCTTTCGGTGGGGGGTGGTTTTCAGGAAATGGGGAATCCTATCCCATTGAATTACTATTTTCCAGATCAAGCCTCAGATTGGGTTATACATAAAGCAAGGGAAATTCAACATGTGGTGGGGATTGTTTGTGATGGGTATGAGGAGCAATTCATAGCTTTGTTAACTGCTATGGAAGTTGGACATCGCCAAAATAAGAAGGGGGAATCGAAGAAAAGCCGGGAATTGAAAAGATTGATGTGGTCGATGAACTCAGAGGGTAGCTTTAGTAGGAATAGGGCAAAAGGGAAGGGGCTGACTATTTCCCAATGAAGCCCAAGATTGTATCTTGGAATGTCTGGGGTCTCAACGAGGTAGAGAAACGTATTCGGATTCGGCATTTAATTCGTGAGTGGAAAGCGGACATTGTGTGCCTACAGGAAATGAAGCTGAAAATGATCAGTAGGAAGATGGTGCGGAGTTTATGGAGCAACATGTATGTAGATTGGGTATACTTGGCCTCTTCAGGGGCATCGGGAGGAATTGTGGTGATGTGGGATAAGCGTGTGGTGGAGAAAGTGGAGGAATACATAGGGAGATATTTGGTAGCATGCTCATTTAAATGTGTATCAGATGGTTTTGTGTGGGCATTTGCAGGTGTGTATGGGCCTAATCAAGATGTTGACAGAAGATTGTTGTGGGACGAGCTTGTAGGGGTGCATAGCTGGTGGGAGCTCCCTTGGTGTATTGGGGGGACTTCAATGTGGTTCGTTTCCAAAGTGAATGTTCTGGAAGTAGAAGATTGAGGCCAATAAGTTTGGAGTTCTCTGAGTGTATTTTTGACTTGAATTTGATTGACCTTCCACTTGCAGGGGGTGTAGCCACATGGTCGAATAATCAGTCCTGGTCCCGTTTGGATCGTTTCTTAGTTTCATCTGAGCTGGAAAGCCATTTTCCTGATGTCTGGCAAACTCGTTTGGTATGCCTAACATCAGATTATTGGCCTATTTTGCTTGATTGTGGAGGTATTCACAGCAGTAGAAGGTATTTTAAGTTTGAGAACATGTGGTTGAAGTCTGAAGGTTTTGTGGAAAGAGTTAAACAATGGTGGAGCTCGTATCATTTCGAAGGGACTCCTAGTTTCATTTTTGCAAATAAACTGAAAGCTTTAAAAAGAGACTTAAAGGTGTGGAACCAACAGTCTTTTGGCAATATAGAGGATAACAAAAATACTAAGTGGGAGGAAATACAGGAGTTAGAAAGACTACAAGAAGGGAGACCACTTACTGAGGAGGAGCAAGCACAGAAAACTTTGCTGGTTGCAGATCTTGAGAGAATAATTCTACAAGAAGAGATGTCATGGCGCCATAAATCAAGAGCTCTTTGGCTAAAGGAAGGGGACCGGAGTACAAAGTTTTTCCATAAAATTGCAAACTCTCAGAGAAGAAATAATACCATTGAGATGCTGAAAATTGAGGGGGTCGAGTGTAGAGAAGAAGAGGTAATAAAAGATCATGTGGTTGGTTTCTTTGGAGAGCTCCTCACTGAACAGGTGGGGTGGAGGCCTACTCTGAATGGTTTGGTTTTTGACACTATTGAGTCGGGGGATGTTGCTAGGATGGAGAGGGCTTTCGAAGAGGAAGAGGTTTATGATGTAGTAAGGAAAATGGCAAAAGATAAGGCCCCCGGCCCTGATGGTTTCTCTATGGGTTTTTACCAAGAATGTTGGGAGGTGATAAAGGAGGATCTTATGAAGGTGTTTCAGGAGTTTTTCTCGGTAAGGAAATTTGAGAAAAGCCTCAATACCGCTTTCCTTGCTTTAATCCCTAAAAAGGTAGGGGCTTTTGAGATTTCTGATTCTCGGCCTATTAGCCTAGTGAATAGTACTTACAAGATCATTGCTAAAGTGCTTGCTAATCGTTTGAGTGGGGTCTTGGGGAAGATTGTTACTAAGCCTCAAATGCCTTTGTGAATGGTAGACAGATACTTGATGCGGCTCTAATTGCTAATGAATGTCTGGACAGTAGATTGAAGGCTGGCAGCTTAGGACTTAGGTGTAAGTTAGATATGGAAAAGGCGTATGATCATGTTAATTGGGATTTTCTGCTATGTTTACTGGGTAGGTGTGGATTTGGAGAAAGATGGAGGTCTTGGATCGGATGGTGTATATCCACGACAAGATTCTTTGTGTTAATCAACGGCAGCCCAGAGGGTTTCTCCCCGAGCTCTCATGGTTTGAGACAAGGGGATCCATTATCTCCATTACTTTTTGTTATTGTTATGGAGGCACTAAGCAAGATGATCTCGGCTTTAGTGACTAATGGTTTTATTTGTGGTTTTCAGATTGGATCGCCGAGTAGGGGTATCACTACCATTTCACATTTGCTGTTTGTAGATGATACGCTTATTATGTGCGAAACCGATCCAGATCAGTAGAGAGCTGTGAAGGCATTGCTGCTTTGTTTTGAAGCAGTGTCTGGTCTAAAAGTGAATTATGACAAATCTGAGTTGGTGCCTATTGGAGAAGTTCATAATTTGAGGGAGTTGGCTGGCATATTGGGTTGTAAGATAGCGTCTCTCCCTATGAGCTATTTGGGATTACCAGTGGGTATAGCCCCGAGGGCGCGCTCTATTTGGGATACTGTGATTGAAAAAGTAGAGAGGAGACTGGCAGGTTGGAAGAGAATGTATTTGTCAAAAGGGGGCCGGACTACGTTAATTAAAAGTACGCTTTCTAATCTACCCACTTACTTCTTATCCTTATTCCCTATACCGGCAAGTGTGGCAGGTCGTCTTGAGAAGCTACAAAGAGATTTTCTGTGGGGGGGCTTAGGTGAAGAGTTTAAATTCCATCTAGTTAAGTTGGAGATGGTGTGCCGTCCTATCTCCAATGGCGGTGTGGGTATCAGAAATGTGAGGGTGTTCAATCGGTCATTACTTGGCAAATGGTTGTGGCGATATATCAAGGAACCAGAAGCCTTATGGAAGACTGTGATTGAGAACAAATATGGTGGTTTAGGGGGGGGTTGGTGTACTAGAGAAGTTAGAGGGGCCTCTGGAATGGGGCTATGGAAACACATTAGAAGAGGATGGGTGGTTTTCTATCAACACACAAGACTGCAATTGGGTATAGGTTCCAAGATCAGATTTTGGAAGGATGTTTGGTGTACCACTAGTACTCTACAAGACTTGTTTCCCACACTGTTTTTGATTGCAAATGCTAAAGATGCCATGGTGGCGGAGGTAATGGAAATAGTAGGAAGGAACATCCACTGGAATATCAACTTCAATCGGGCTACACAAGATTGGGAGATGGGGAGTTTTGTAGATTTTTATAGTCTTTTGTATTCTTGTCGCCCAAATACCCAGCATGCAGATGATCTGTGGTGGAGACCAACAGGGAAAGGGGTGTTCACTGTTCGCTCTTTTTACAAGGTACTCACACAAGTTACTGAGATACAATTTCCCTGGAGAAAGCTTTGGCGTAATTAGGCTCCTCCCAAAGCTTCATTCTTTGTATGGACAGCGTCTTTGGGAAAGATTCTTACTACGGATAATTTGAGGAAAAGAAGCATAATCATAGTAGACTGGTATTGTATGTGTAAAAGAGGGGGTGAATCGGTGAATCATTTACTTTTACATTGTGAGATAGCCAGGACTATTTGGGATGAGGTGCTCAGCAGAATGGATTTAGCGTGGGTTATGCCGAAAACTGTGTTGGATGTTTTGGCTTGCTAGACCTCTATTCGAGGTGTGCGACAGATCAAAGCGGTTTGGAAGATGATTCCTATCTGTATTATGTGGTGCTTGTGGCAGGAGTGCAATGAGAGGATTTTTGAAGACAAAGAGAGATCTATGGCGGAGCTAAAAATGTTATTTTTTAGGACCCTTTGTACTTGGGCCATTGCTGTGGACTTTAATAGCATGGACTTTCATGAGTTTTTAGTTTCTATTGCTCCTACATAAGTAGGGCATATTCTGATTTTGTAATTGATAGTTGTTTGGATGAATATATACTTATTTTACTTATAAAAAAAAAAAAAAAATAGAAGGTTTTGTGGATAGGGTTTGGCAATGGTGGTCTTCTTACCAATTCTAGGGCCCTCCTAGCTTCATTTTGGTGGGAAAACTTGAAGTTTCAAAATATGAATTAAAACTTTGGAATGCTCAATCCTTCAGTGATATGGGCGACTGTAAGAAGTCCATGTTGAAGGAGCTATAAGAGGTAGAGAGGGTACAGGAGGATTGGGGTCTTTCTCTGGATGAATTCTCTTGGAAGACGGAGTTAATTTCAAAACTAGAGAGGGTGACCTTATTAGAGGAGATCTCTTGGCGGCAAAAATCACGCGCTTTTTGGTTGAAAGAAGGAGACCGAAGCACGTATTTTTTTCATAGAGTGGCCAATTCCCATAGGAGAACTAACACTATTGAGATGTTGAACATAGATGGTGCAGTTTGTATGGAGGTTCTTGTGATCAAAGAGCATATTGCTGAGTTTTTTGAACATTTGCTTACAGAACCAGTGGGGTGGAGGCGAAAGCTTGATGGATTAGTCTTATTGTCAATGAATGCCTAGATAGTAGATCAAAGACATGGGAGATGTGGATTTGGGGAGAGATGGTGCTCGTGGATCCGGTGTTGTATATCTACAGTGAAGTTCTTAGTTTTGGTGAATGACAGTCCAGTTGGCTTTTTTAACAGCTCTCGTGGTCTAAGACATGGGGATCCTTTGTCTCCACTCCTTTTTGTCATAGTCATGGAGGCACTTAGTAGAATGATTTCTGCCTTGGTTAACAGAGGTTTTGTGACTGGATTTTTGATTGGCGACACCGACAGGGGTACCCTTAACATCTCCCATTTGTTGTTTGTAGATGATACTCTGATTTTTTATGAGGTGGAACAAAACCAGATCCCGACCCTGAGGGAATTTTTACTCTATTTTGAAGCTATATCTGGTTTGAAAGTAAACTTAGCCAAGTCATAATTGGTTCCAATCGGTAATGTTCAAATATCCGGAGGTTGGCTAGCTCTCTTGGATGTAAGGTTTCCTCTCTTCCCGTGAATTACCTTGGTCTTCCTTTGGGGGTAGCCTGATGGAAGCCTCACTCACTCAAGTTTTGTGGTGTGTTGGTCAATTGAATCTAGGGTTACCTCAAGGCAACTCCAAGATCCAATTAGTATGATGGTCAAAATTAAGACTTACTCGGGCTAGCCCTCGATTCTTGAAAGATTGGAAGAGAAAATTCTCATTCATTCAAAATAGCTTAATCCTAAATTACAAGCCAAAAACCGAAATTAATAGTAGGGTTTTGACCATCCTTGCCCCAATTACTCTCTCTAACAACCTTAATCTCAAACATAAATGAAACTCCTAAATTTAAGGAAACAATCTTATCAAATGCCTAAAATAAAAGAAACAAACTAAAACGAATTAACAAATAGATAATCTCCCTAATTTGAAGGAGATATTCGGCCAATCCTCTAGCAACTGCCCAATCCCCTAAAATCAAGGAGTTTGCCTCCTTCCCTAATTCAAGGGATTTGCCAACCAACTCCCTAAAATCAAGGAATTGGTTAACTTAATCCTCCTTTAGTTGACCTTGTCTTAGGCGCCTAAGGACCCATCACCCAAGCCATGCATGCACCCCAATGCCACCCTCCTAGCGGCATTACGAATGTCCCTTCTTGCATCTCCATCAATCCTCTCCCCTTCAAGACCGACCTTGTCCTCAAGGTCCAAATCTAGGAATTGATCCTTGAGTACCTGAACACTCTTCCATGTAGCATCCTCGGTTGGAAGGCCCCTCCATTGAACCAAGGCTTCAGTTCTCACTTGGCCACCCTTCCTCACAAGCCTATACTCCATGATCCTCTCGGGTTGGATTGCCATTCTTCCCTCTTCATCCGCCATGGGCATCTCACTCACCACCTTGGTTGGATCTCCACCTTCCTCCTTAGCCATGAGACATGGAAAATAGGAGAATGTGGACCGGTAGATCTAGCTTGTAAGCTAGCTGTCCGCACCTCTCCAACACTTGATATGGGCCAAAATACTTAGCCCTCAACTTGCTCAATGTTGCCTTGGATAGTGCCTTGTGCTCTCTTGGTAGGTACTTGAGAAAGACCCACTCACCCGGTTCAAAGGACTCCATACTCTTCCCCTTGTCAAAGTGCTTCTTCATTTGGTCTTGAGCACATGCCAAATTCTTCTTGAGTTCTTTCAAGACTTCATCCCTTTCTCTAAGCTCCATATCCACCAACTCATTTGGTGAACTCCCCACTTCATAGGCTACAAGCACCGATGGTGGCCTCCCATAAAGTGCCTCAAATGGTGTCATCTTGATAGACCGGTGGGATGATGTGTTGTACCAAAATTCAACCCATGCCAAATGCTCCTCCCACTTCTTCGGGTATTGGTGCATAAAGCACCTAAGGTATTGCTCAAGAGTCAGGTTGGTCACCTCCGTTTGGCCATCGGTTTGGAGATGATAGGTTGAACTTTGGGCCAACTCCGTCCCATGCATCTTGAAGTACTCTCTCCAAAAATTGCTCATGAATACACGGTCTCTATTGGTCACTATGCTTCTCGGCATCCCATGAAGCTTCATCACTCGATCCACATAAAGTTTAGCAATAGTCTTGGCCATGCATGGATGCACCATTGCAATGAAATGTGCATACTTGGTCAAGCGGTCCACCACCAAAAGCACGTCATCACAACCATTTGAGAGTGACAACCTCTCCACAAAATCCATGGTAACATCCTCCCAAGTGTGAGTAGGGATCGGTAAGGGTTGCATCAACTCCTTAGGCTTGTAACTTTCACTCTTCACTCTTTGACAAGTGTCACACCTCCTCACATACTCCCTCACCTTTCCTTTCATGCCATCCCAATTAAACAAATTAGCCACCCTTACCCAAGTACGGTACACCCCCGAATGTCCCCCTTTCTTGGTATCATGAAAGTGGCTCAAAATCTTCCTTCTAAGCTCCCCCACACTCGGCACCACTACTCTCCCCTTATATTTTAAAAGCCCATCACTTATCTCATAATTTTCTACTCCCTTAGCATCCACATCTAGCTTCTCCATCACCTCCTTACACTTTTTATCATTTTTTACTCCTTCTGTAATCTCATCCCAAACTCCCCATGAAGGACCCGAGAGGGCCTCCAATACCTCACCATCTTCCCTCCTAGATAGGGCATCGGCCACCCGATTCCCCCTACCCAGTCTATACACCAATTGAAATTCAAAACGAAGTAGTTTAGATACCCGCCTTTGTTGATCCGGAGTTGTAATTTTTTGCTCCAAAAGATGCTTCAAAGGTTGTTGATCAGTGACTATCAAGAACTTCATTCCCGACAAATAAGGCCTCCACACCCTCATGGCTCATTGATGGCAAGCATCTCCTATGCATACACACTCCACCCTTTCTTTTGAACACCAAGGGCCTTACTAATGAAGGCCAGTGGCCTCCCTCCTTGTGTCAAAACAGCCCCTACCCCCACATTATTTGCATTCATGTGTAGCTCAAATGCCTTCTCAAAATTAGGCATAGTAAGGATGGGTGTAGTTGTCATGGCTTTCTTCAAAGCTTCAAATGCCTTCTCCCCCTCTTAACTCTACACAAAATTATTCTTCTTGAGTATGTAGTGGTCTTGCAATGGAAGCATAATCTTTGACAAACTTCCTATAGTAACCTGTGAGCCCTAGAAAGCCTTTCAACTCGGTGATAGTCTTCTGTTTAGCCACCATAGCTTCAACCTTTCTTGCATCTACCTTGATCCCCTCATGTGAGATCAAATGCCCCAAGTACTCAATCTCCCTTTGGCCGAATGCACACTTAGACAACTTAGTATAGAAAGAGTTGTCAAGTAGCACCCCCAAAACAACACCCCCAAAACAACCTCCAAGTGCCCCAAATGATCTTCCCATGTCTTTGAATACACGAGAATATCATCAAAAAATACCAACACATACCTCCTCAAATATAACTTAAAGATTTGGTTCATGCATACTTGAAAAGTTGAAGGAGCATTGCATAGACCAAACGGCATCACCAAATATTCAAAGTGGCCATTGAGAGTTCGGAAAGCCGTCTTGTGAATGTTCCCTTCATGCACCCTTATTGGATGGTATTTGGCCCTTAGATCGAGTTTGGAGAAGAACATAGAACCTCCAAGCTCATCTAACATGTCATCAATGGTTGGAATTGGAAATCTATCCTTGATAGTAGCCTCATTCAAGGCTCGGTAGTCGGTGCAAAATCTCCATGTGCCATCCTTCTTCTTCACCAAGAGAATCGGACTTGAGAACAGATTAGTGCTTGGCCGGATGAGCCCATTAGCCAACATCTCATTGACTTGCTTTTCAATCTCGGTCTTTTGGTAGTAAGCATACTGGTAGGGGGCCACATTAACCGGCTTGGCTTCCTCCTTCAAAGGAATGTGATGATCAAATTCCCTTGAGGGTGGAAGTGTCTTCGAGTCCTCCATCACTCTAGAAAACCTCCCCAACAACTCCCTCAAGTCACTAGGCATCTCGGCCCCTAACTCTCTCTCCAAGGCCCCATCTTCCACTTCATGCCCCTCACTCAAGCCCCTCGGTTGGGAGGAAAATGTAATAGCAAAACATTGCCCCCCTTGCCTCAAAATCTTCTCCATCTCATTAGGCCCCACGGCCTTGCATCCCCCTCTTCCACTCACCCTCATGGTCACCCATTTGCCCCCCATCATAAACTTCATATTTATTTTTTTATAATCCGACACTATCTTCCCTAGCTCCTGTAACCATTGCCCACCCAACACAACATCCAACCCAACAATAGGCAAAGAATACAAATTCACCACAATCTCAAGGCCTTGTGCTTTCAAACATACTTTTTTATATACTTCTCTACACATTAACTTCTCCCCATTAGCTACCTTGACCTCAAATGGAGTGATAGAAGTCATAGGCAACCCCAAGCTCTTGGCCACTTTAGAATTGATGAAGTTTAGAGATGAACCATTATCAACAAGAACTGTTACCTCCATCTTGCCAATGTGGGCTTGTGTTCTCATCGTTCTAGGCCCGGCAACACCTGCCAAAGCATGAATAGAAATATGAGGGTCTCCCCCCTCGGCCTCTTGTTGATTTTGCTCCTCTTGCCCTTGCTCTTCCTCCCCTACATCTTCCTCTTCCTTCGGCTCCATCTCTATGAGAAAGATTTGCTTGGCTTTGCATTTGTGGCCCATAGTGAACCTTTCATTGCAATTGAAGCAAAGCCCCTTCTCTCTTCGTCGTTGCATCTCTTCCCAAGATAGCCTTTTCATACCCGTGGGTCCTTGTTCCACTTGATGCACCTCTACTAGGACCTCCCGGTGAGAAGTCCTTTCCAAAAGTCTTGTTTGCACCAAACTTGGAAACCATTGGGGGTGGTTTCCTCACCTCAAACCGGTTACTCTTCAAATCTTGAAGTTGATCTTCCTTGATCCGTGCAATCTCCAAAGCTTACATCAAGGTCTTTGGTTTCTTAAGCTTCACTTCCACTGCCAACTCACTCTTCAAGCCACCCACAAAGGTCCCAATGAGGGCCTTCTCTGACCACCCATGTGCTTTAGTGGACAAGTATTCAAACCCCTTTTGATAATCTCTTAAAGATTCGGTTTGCTTGATCTTTGAGAGAGTCTCATGGTAGTCCATATACTCGGTTGGCCCAAACCTCCTCAAAAGCTCATTGACAAACTTCCTCCATTTCAACTCCTTCCTTTGAGCCCTATAGGTCTTCCTCATCCATTGCCACCATTGGTTGGCCTCCCCCTCAAGAAAGTAGGCAGCATAGGACACTTTAGCATGGCCCTCCATGTGATTGTGCTCAAAATATTGCTAGCTCTACTAACCCAAGTGCTCGGGTCATTACCATTGAACTTGGGAAAGTCCATTTTTGGTTTAAGAACTTCACCCTCACGTGCACCTCTCCTTTCACCTCGGTTCCCTTTTTCCCTTTCACTTTCCCTGATTGATTTCTCATTAGTGCTTGAGGAATCTTGAGTGGATGAATCCAAGTCTTCTACCCTCTCTTGGTGTTGGCCTCTGCTTGACCCCACGGAGCCCTCAAGACTATGATGTCTCTCGACTCTTCTCCTATGGCGCCTCCCATCTCCATTCCTCATTTGATCCACCAATTGGTGAAGCACCTCCTTTATCCTTCCAAGCCTTTCATTGGTGGCAGTATGAGTTGGTTGTCAATCGCGTGTTGGGTGATTAGATCTAGGGTAGCCTCAAGGCAACACCAAGATCCGATTGGTATGATGGTGAAAATTAAGACTAACTCAGGCTAGCACTCAATTCTTGAAAGATTGGAAGAGAAAATTTTCATTCATTCAAAATAACATGATCCTAAATTACAAGCCAAAAACCGAAATTAATAGTAGGGTTTCACTAGGGTTTCGGTCATCCTTGCCCCAATTACTCCCTCTAACAACCTTAATCTCAAACATAAATCAAACTCCTAAGTTTAAGGAAACAATCTTATCAAATGCCTAAAATAAAGGAAACAAACTAAAACAAATTAACAAATCGATAATCTCTCTAATTTGAAGGAAATATTCGGTCAACCCTTTAGCAACCGCCCAATCCCCTAGCCCTCCTAGTGGCATTACGAATGACCCGTCTTGCATCTCCATCACAGGCTCAAGGGCTATATCTATATGGGATACTGTAATTGAAATGATTGAACGAAGATTGACAAGTTGGAAAAGATTATATTTGTCGAAGGGTGGAAGGATCACCTAATCAAAAGCAATCTATCTAATCTACCAACTTATTTCTTATCTTTATTTCCAATTCCAACAAGTGTGACGACCCGTATTGAGAAACTTCATCGTGATTTCCTTTGGAGTGGACTGGGTGATAAATTCAAATTCCATTTGGTGAAGTGGGATAAGGTATGCTCCTCAATCTCTTCTTGTGGGGGAGGTGGAGCACTAGGGAGGTGCATGGGGCGTATGGAGTGGGTGTCTGGAAGCATATTAGATGAGAGTGGGGGTTTTCACTCGTTACACTAGACTTGTGTTGGGAGATGACACTAGAATCAAATTCTGGTATGACCTATGGTTTGGCGATAATGCCCTCAAGGATTCATACCCTTTAGTTTTTAGGCTTGCATGTGAGAAAGAAGCTTCAGTAACTAATCTCATGGGATTGATGGTGACTTAGTCCAATGGAATGTGAGCTTTACCAGGGCGGCCCAAGATTGGGAAGTTGATAGCTTTGAGGACTTCTTTAGACTCTTGTGCTCCATTCATCTGAGCCCTCATGGCTCTGACACGTTGTTGTGGGTACCTACAGGAAAAGGTACATTCTCGGTTTATTCTTTTTATAAATCTCTCACACAATCGCAGAACAATCACTTTCCGTGGAGAAGGATTTGGAGAAATAAGGCGTCTCCCAAAGCGGCGTTCTTTGCTTGGACAACAACTTTGGGAAAGATTTTGACAACAGATAACCTACAGAAACGTAGGGTAATTATAGTCGATTGGTGCTGTATGTGCAGAAAAAGTGGTGAGACTGTGGATCATCTTCCAGAAAAAGTGGTGAGACTGTGGATCATCTTCTATTGCATTGCCAGGTCATTAGAGCATTATGGGAAGATGTATTCAGACGGTTAGAGCTAGTCTGGGTTATGCTTGCCACTGTGGTTGAACTTCTGGCCAGTTAGACAAATCTAGGTGGTATTCCACAAATCACAGTTGCCTGGATGATGGTTCCTATTTGTATTCTGTGGTGCTTATGGCAAGAGCATAATGACTGGGCGTTCAAAGACAGAGTGCTCTTTAGTAGAGCGTAAACTATTTTTTATTAGAACCTTATTTCTTTGGGCCAAAGCTATTGATTTCAATGGCCTTGATTTTCATGATTTCCTTATTTCCATTTCGTCTTCTTAGATCAGCATTGACTCTTGTATACCAGCTACTTGGGCTATGCTTATTTCATTAATACACTTGTTTACTTATAAAAAAAAAAAAAAGTGCTAGTTAGTTTCAGATTGGGTTGTTCATTTGACTAGAAATAGGGTTGTCAATGAACTAGTTTGCCTGATGATCCGCCTGAAATATATGATCAATTTGACTTTTCATTTTAAATTGGCTTTAGTTTGAGCATATTTTCGAGCCGAGCCAAGCTAGGCTAGTAAATACTTGGCCTGGCTTAGCTCTATCACAACCATAATTAGGATTGTAGATTAGTCCGTTTTACTGTTTAGTAGCTTTTAATAGCGATCGGGATAGGAACCTGCTGTGGGATGAAGTATCAGGGTTGTATTCTATGTGGGATCTTCCTTGGTGCATATGTGGGGATTTCAATATAGTTCGATTCCCAAGCGAGCGGGTGGGTCTTTCTTCAATAACTACAGCAATGGAGGTTTTCTCACAGCTGATTTTTGACTTGGAACTGCTGGATTTGCCGTTGGTGGGGGGTGAGTATACATGGTCCAATTCTAGAGGCAGTTCTAGATTGGACAGATTTTTAGTATCATCGTCGTGGGAAGCTCATTATCCGAAGTTGTGCCAAAAACGTTTTCCAAGGATAGGATCGGACCACTTCCCCATTATTCTTAAGTGTGGAGGTATTCATGAGGGCAAACGATACTTTAAGTTTGAGAATATATGGCTAGAAGTGGAGGGCTTCGTTGATAAGGTAAAAAGTTGGTGGCTGTCGTACCAGTTTGAGGGGACTCCTAGTTTTGTTTTGGCTAGTAAACTCAAAGCTTTAAAAGCTGATTTGAAGATATGGAATAAGGAGGTTTTTGGGAATGTTGAGTAGCAGAAAAAAGCCCTTTGGGAAGAGCTTCAATCCTTGGAAGTTGATGGGGATAGCGAGGAGAGCTTGTCTAGGATGAACGAAGTAAAAATAGAACTTGAGAGGGTTCTTTTGAGGGAAGAAATATCATGGAGGCAAAAGTCGAGAGTTCTTTGGCTTAAAGTGGGTGATAAGTGTACTAGCTTCTTCCACAAAATGGCCAATTCTCATAGACGTAACAATGCTATTGAGATGTTAAGAACTGAAAATAATCTGCTTACCTTACCTGCTGAGATCCAAGAGCATGCTGTGCAGTATTTTAGTTCCCTCCTTAGTGAGATGGAAGATTGGAGACCTAAGATAGATGGATTGAACTTTGCAGCGGTGGATGCTTCTTCAACAAGTTGGCTGGAAAGGCCGTTCGAAGAGCTTGAGGTGCATCGGGTGGTGTGTGGAATGAGGAGAGACAAAGCTCCCGGGCCAGATGGCTTTTCTATGGCATTTTTTCAAGATTGTTGGGAGATTGTGCGGGAGGATGTGATGAAGGTTTTTCATGAATTTTATGAGTTTCAAAAGTTTGAGAAGAGTTTAAATGCCACTTTTATTGCCTTGATTCCAAAGAGAGTGGGTGCTTCGGAGTTGAAGGAGTTTCGCCCAATTAGTTTGGTAAGTAGTGTCTTTAAGATTATTTCAAAGGTGTTAGCAAATAGAATGAGCAAAGTGATGGGGAAGATCATTTCCAAATCTCAAAACGCATTTGTTAAAGGATGTCAAATTATAGATTCGGTGTTGATTGCAAATGAATGTGTAGATAGCCGCATGCGGGAAGGGGCTCCGGGGGTCCTTTGTAAGTTGGACATGGAAAAAGCATATGATCATGTAAATTGGAATTTTCTTTTGTATATGCTTAGAAGATGCGGTTTTGGTGATAAGTGGTGTGGCTGGATAAGTCACTGCATTTCAACTGTCCGCTTTTCTGTACTTGTTAATGGGCAACCTTGTGGGTATTTTCCGAGTTCTAGAGGTTTGAGGCAGGGGGATCCCTTATCTCCCTTCTTATTTGATATTGTTATGGAAGCCTTGAGTCGCATGGTGGAGGCAGTGGTAGGAGCAGGATTTATCTCGGGTTTTTCAATGGGAACTAATTCTAGTGGCCCTTCTACTATATCACACTTGCTTTTCGCTGATGATACCCTCATTTTTTGTGAGGCTGTTGGGGAACAAATTCAAATTTTGAGGGCTGTCCTGCTATGTTTTCAAGCCATCTCGGGATTAAAAGTGAACTTAAGTAAATCGGAGTTGGTACCGGTGGGAGAGGTCCATAACATTCATCACTTGGCTGAATTTCTGGGGCATAAAGCTGCATTTCTGCCCATAAAATATTTGGGACTACCGCTAGGGGCATCTTTTAAGGCCAAACACATTTGGGACGGGGTGATCGAGAAGATAGAGAGGAAGTTGGCAGCTTGGAAAAGGACTTATTTATCTAAAGGGGGTAGGATTACTCTTATAAAGAGTACTCTCTCTAATATCCCTACCTACTTCCTTTCTTTATTCCCTTTACCAGTTGGTATGGCCAACCGTGTTGAAAAATTGTATAGAGATTTTTTATGGGGTGGCCTGGGAGAGGAGACTAAAACTCCCTTAGTGAGTTGGAAAAAAATTTGTTGCCCGATTGCTGATGGAGGTCTGGGTATTCATAATCTATGTAGTTTTAATAAAGCGTTGTTGGGGAAGTGGCTATGGAGATACCATGGGGAAGAGGAAGCATTGTGGAGGGGGGTAATTGATCGTAAGTATGGTAGTGATTGGGGAGGATGGTGTACCAAGGAGAGCAGGGATTCGTATGGAGTGAGTCTATGGAAGTTTATTAGGAAAGGTTGGGGTCGCTTCCTAAAACAAGTTAACTTCTCGGTTGGTGATGGTTCAAAAATCAGATTTTGGTCTGATGTTTGGTGTGGGGATATTGAATTGTCTCGAGCATTTCCGGTTGTTTTCAGATTGGCGACTAATAAGCAAGCTTCAGTTTCCGAGGTGATGGGTTTTTCCAATAGAGTGGTGCTTTGGGATGTAGGCTTCTCTAGATCTGCCCAAGATTGGGAAGTAGAGGAGGTTACTGAGTTTTTTAGACAGTTGTATTCAGTGGAGATAAGAAGACAGGGCAGGGACCAACTATGTTAGAGACAAACAGCCTCTAAAAAATTTACAGTTCGGTCATTTTATAAGGTGATACTAAATCAGCACCATATTGGCTTTCCTTGGAAGAGGATTTGGAAGGCTCATGTTCCGTCAAGGGTGGCTTTTTTTGTATGGACAGCAGCAATAGGGAATATTCAGACTATAGATAACTTGAGAAAGCGCGGAATGATTGTTTTGGATTGGTGCTTTATGTGCAAGAAAGAAGCAGAATCAGTGAACCATCTACTACTTCATTGTGAAATGGCTAAAGTGCTGTGGGATGGTGTGTTTGGAAGGGTTGGGCTGTGCTGGGTTATGCCAGAAGCAGTGGTCGATTTCCTAACAAGCTGGACCAACTTTCAAATGCTTACTTGTTCCCAAGTGGCAGCTGTATGGAAAATGATGCCTTTGTGTATTATGTGGTGTATTTGGTTGGAGAGAAATGAGAGGTGCTTTAATGATCGGGAACGCAATAGAGATGTATTATGGAAGTTTTTTATAAGCACTCTACTTAGCTGGTTCTCTGCTATTGTACTCAAGGGTGGGGCTGCAAACGAGTTCTTGTCTTTGTTTTTCTAAGTTTTAGAATGTAATTAGGTGTTTCTTGTGTATACTTCCTGCATACTTGGGCTTCGCCTATTACATTGTGCTTAATAAAAGTTCTAACTTATCAAAAAAATTAGTCCTCCTTTGGGGATCTCTACTTCACAATTTTTAAGGGACTTTGATTCATTTAAATTGAGAAACACCTGGCCCAGCTCATCACAATCCTAATTAGAGCCCTAACTACATTCTAGTGATGCTTAGTTTTGAATGTCTTCCTATGGGAATCTCCACCTCCCACATTTTTTGAGGGACTTTGATTCATTTAAATTAACTAGTGCTTGTATCCTCATCAATAAGAATCCTTTATTGCTTATCAAAAAATATATTAACTAGTGCTTGCTTTATTTTTATAGCATTAAACTTCGATTGCACCCTAATTGAGTCTGTTGAGTAATTTTTGGTCATCATACTACCATTTTGTTGTAGACAATTTATCAACCTAGGTCTACCCTATTTTTGCTCCTTTGACACCGCAAGATTCATTGCTATAGATATATTTTTTTGATAGGTTAGTTGCTATAGATATATTAGATGATAGACATTTTATTTTTTATTAGTAAAGAAGAACTTTATTAATGAAGATGATAGAGGCCGTTTAACCAACTCAAGTTGATTTTTTTTTTGTAGAGTGCCTAAAGCTTTCATTGTAGTCGATACTCACATGCATGATGTTTAATCCATGTGATTTATGCTTTATTGCAGGTCTTATTCAAACATTTGCAGGAGAAGCTCCTTCTTACTGAGGTATATTTACAAGATTTGAGATCCTTTTGGCTAATTTGCAACTTGAGCTTGTATTAACTTGTTGCATTTGATGACTGAGTAGTAAACATGTCCTTTTTTTAAGTAACACAATCTTATTAAAAGCGCATGGGGTGCAACGTAAGTATGTGGAAAGTATGCAATACAGTGGGAAGAAGAAAAAGAACTAAAGCCCCTACATTCTCGAAAATTAGAGAAATATGAGCCGTTGTGAGTAGCCACCTGAAAAGGAATTTGAACATAATGGCTTCTGACTCTATTGTGGTCCTATAGAAATCTTCAAAAGTTCAAGCATACATTTCTTCTAAATTCACCACCTTAATCACAAAGGGAACACTCCAAACTACTAAGTTGCAATGACGTCCAAATGGAATTTACTAACAAGTAACAAGCCAACTACTCAACTCGTTGGGGCATGGCCTACTCTATCCCATACATCCCTAGCCACTTTATAATGAAGCAATTCAGTACTTTACCCATTCTGCTTACACATACAACATCATTCGTAACCATAACTTACTTCTTTTTTCAAGTTATCCAACATTAAAATCTTGGAAAATGATTTACACACAAAAATGCTACCCCTGAAAGAGCCTCTTTTTTTCCTGACAAGTATAAAGAGCCTTATTTCTCCAATTACTCTTCCAAGGATATGGAGGAGCCAACGCGGAGGCTTAGTGCATGAGAAAAACCTCAAAAGTCCTTCTTGGAAGGGCTCCAACAGATTTGTCCTCGTTGCCTCCTCTCAACCTAAAAGAAAGCAAAATATTAAGGCGCCGTTTGGATTCACAACCCACCTCAACTCATCTTATCTCATCATTACAACTTTCCTAAATTTTCACACAAAATATAACAAATAATTCAACTTGTATTCTACTATTCACAAACCATCTCAACCCATCTCAACTCATCTCTGAATCCAAACCATTCCTAAATAACAAGGAGATCCACTCCACATCCTTATCGTGCAGTGATCTAATAAAGGTGACTTTCCGCTTTGAAACTGTAGCCTTGCGGCGAAAGATGATAAACTACTCTAAAAAAAATGTCTTCAAAAGCTGATACCTACACCACACATTGTATTGAAGTCTGATCTAGGACTCATCACTGACCTCAAATCTAAAAAATTGAGAGAAATTCCTTTCACCCTTCCTAATGTTTTTCCAAACTCTAACCCCAAAATGCTCACCAACCTCATTTGAACACCACCGTCCTCACATGCTTCCATATTTGACTTCCACCACCATTTGCCACAAAGCCTCTATCTCCATGACATATAACTATAACCATTTACTCAAAAGAACTTTGTTAAATATAAACAAGTTTCTAACTTGTAAACGAGCTGATGAGATTGGTGACAAGTCTTGGACTGAGATCTAGGTTGAGCCAAACAATGCTCCATATATCTCAATAATACCATCTCATATGGATGTGGCCTTAAAACGATGCCTCTAATAGGAGACTTGAATACTTCATAGGCAAAGATACGCCTTAGAACCAAGCATATGGGCTAAGGGCTCGTTTGGATAGTGAGATGAGATGAAATAGTTTTAGATGAGTTGAATAAAATATTGTTAGAATATTATTTTTTAATATTATTATTGTTTTGAGATTTGAAAAAGTTGAATTGTTTATTATATTTTGTGTGTGAATTTGAAAAAGTTGTAATGATGAAATGAGATGAGATGAGTTGAGATGATTTCTGTATCCAAACAAGCCCTAAGTCTCCAACATCATCCACCACACCAAGAAGGACATTTTGAATTACGAAGTCAATTTTCAATTCTGACACAGCTTCAAAGCATAAGAACAAAAAATGCAAATGAAAAAGATGATCCCAGTTAGCGCCACAAAATATCGACGAAATATCAAGTGTTATCTATGAAAAGGAGAGGAGACAATATAAGCTAGTCATTATTGCTTGTCCCAATTGACAAGCTTGATGAGAGCCCCCCATTCGCAATAGCTAATAGCATTCCATTGAATGCATCCATCCCCAATGCAAAAAAGAGGGGATAACTGATCCCCATGTCTTTAACCTAAGAGCTGGCAAAAAAGCCTATGGTTGTTGATTATCAAAACTGAGAAGCGCACCGTGGAGATACAATATGCTATCCATTCGCATCATTCCTCCCCAAAACCCATCTCCTCAAAATCTAGAGTAAGGAAGCTCTGATTGATCCTAGTGTCAAGGCGTTCATTGGAAAATAAGATTTGAGTCCGAGATATATCATCCCTTGACCAAAGAATATAGAGTCTGAAATAATCTTCTCTAACACCAATTTTAGATTACTAGCTAGCACTTTGGAAATAGTTTTATAGACATGGCCCACTAAACTAAGAGGACGAAAATCCTTAATGTCTACAACCTCAATTTTCTTTGGGGGTAAGGACGATAAAAGTAGCATTGGGGGAAGTTTGTTCATAAGCCAGTTGTGCTTTTGGCCATTTGAGATTCTCCCCATTTGCTTTTTTCCTTTTAGGATTAAATCCTTGTGCTATTAATTTTTTTGGATAAGATCCCACCTTCACATTTTCAATCCATCTCAGTTAACGGATGACACGTGTCACCTAGGGAGCCAGACACGTGTCAAACTACTTTTTTTTCTTATTTTCAAAATTCAATTTAAAATAAAAATTTTAATAATTTCTTTATTAAAAAATCAGAATAGAAAAACAGAGAAAAAAATTAGTCGCTTGTGGGAGGGGAGGCTGGTGGCTACCATTGCCTGGCCATACTTTGGCCACCATGAGGTGGCCGAATGCGGCCACTCCGCAGTGGCCTGAGCTTGGCCACCACGTGGTGGCCGCCGTGGCCCAATGGGGGGGAGGTCTCCCCTCCCACAAACCACCAATTTTTTTATTTTTAATTTTCTGATTTTTTAATAGGGAAATTATTAAAATTTATTTAAAATTTGGAAAAAATATTTAACGTGGCAGGCTCATGGTGTGACACGTGTCATTTGTCAATTGAGATGGACTGAAAATGTTTGGATCGATCTGATCCAAAAAATTTAATAGCACAAGAAGTTAATTAAAAAAAGGCACATGGGGCAAATCTCAACTGGCCAAAAGCACAAGGGGTTTTTTGGCAAAATTTACGTTGTTTTACTCAACTCGGGGTAGAACTCATGGAAAACCTTCATAAATCTTTTGTGAGACCGTATATGTCCCATGTACTTGGCTTTGCCTAATTTTAATAAAATTCCTATTTATTGATAAAAAAGAATCTATTGTGAGAACCTCCTACCATTTGATATAAGGCCAAAGGGAAACCTGATGGCCTGGGTCCTTATTCATCACCTTGGAAACCTCTCAAAGAACCTCTAGCCACATGGTTTCCTTTACATCAATAGAATCAGAACTTAGACCATCCAGTTTAGGCTGCCAGCTGAGCTGTTCTGAATAAAGACGGTTGTAAAATTGTAGAATCTGGTCACTAATGTTTATGGTATGTGAAGATATTGCGCAATGCATAACTAGATATTTAATAGCGTTGTTTCTGGGGTTTGAATTAGCCACTTGGTTGAAAAATGTTGTATTCTTACCTCCGTCCCTTTGTTTAATCTATCCTAGATTTTAGTACTGAATATAGGATTTAGAGCTTGAGGTGGGGGCAACTTTCACCTTTTTGTATATTTTGTTAGTCCTATGGTTGGTTGTTTAAGATAGAATGGATTCTGTTGAGGAATAAGTTGTGATACCCCATATTGAATGAGAAGGGTAGGTGGTGTATGAGACCCTACATTGCTTGGGAAGGAGAAGTTCTTGCTTTTTATAATAGTTCCAATAAGGCTCCAATTGTATTATTGAGTAGTCCTTTTGGAGTATAGACCTTGAAAGGGGAGAGATGCTTGGACGTTAATTTATGTTGCAAGAGTTATTGGCAAGCTGATGTCTGGAAAAATTGGATTTTTTTTTTTCAAAATTCTTGTTATTTGACGTTAGGGAAGCAGCTCATTGTGCCATGGACCATGGACATCTTCTCATCGTGCCATTGTTTGGGAAACAATGGCCATTGTTCTCCTCTGTGTTTGGGGGTGATCCCTAGGCCAGTTATGGAATTATTGACTTTCGGGAAAGGCTCCTTCAATTGATACCAGAATAATGTGATATCAAAAGCTCGCTCCCTTATGTGTTATGTGGTGCATGAAGAGAGAGAAAGGTGAACATTTAAAGTCACAAAAAAATTTCATTGCGCTTTTATTGGATGACAACAATTGGTGGCTTCTCTATTCCTTTTTTAGCATTTTTGAATATTTTACTTTTTGGAGGTTGTTCTATGATTGGAGGACGACAACCATCCCTTTTTTTGCTTGCACTATGCCTTTTTGAGTTTTTTTACACTAAAATATTCAATTATTAAATAAAAAACTATTCCTATTTTAGCATTCATATTGTGTACATAGTTTGTGCTAAAGTTTTCACCCTTTTTTTCTACTTTTCTTAATAAAACTTTATTACTTATAAAACAAGATGGTATTTGGAGTTCAAAGAACTCAATGGGGAGGGTGTTCCGCTAATGATTTAGATTAATGGAATTATCCAAATTTTACTTGGGGATAAAAAAAAAATGGAGTTTTCCAAATTTTCCCGTACTAGAATTCAGAGTATGCTTACAAGATCTACTGTTCCATACCATGTTGAGCGAACCCTGACTCGAACATATTTTTAATGTTTCAACTTACAATGATATTCGTGCGGAGGCATTCGACTTTCTCGAGTCTAAGGTCGAACTTGTAAATGATATGTGACATAATTTTTCAAAAAACATTTTGGACGGAAGTCTGAGGTACTATATCGAGGACATGGAACAAAAGGGAAGCCAGTCCTTGATTTATCAAGCATTCTATTCACACTTCACCAACAAGGAATTCCTTCGGTTGTTCCTCAAAATTCCAATTCTCTCGTCGATATGTTCGTAAAAAATCTGATTCGAGCGATTCTTCCCCTAACTAAAGAGAGATCTTGACAGAATTGCCACATATGAAATTGAGCACAGCAAAGAAATAGTTCACTTGTTCTTCAAGAAGAGATGGTAAGCATGCTCAATATCATTTGATTAAATAGTTGACCCAGCTACTTGTTTAAAGAAACCACCCCAACTGGTAATTTTTCATGAAAAGTAAACATAAGACAACCAATGCAATCTTTCACCAAGATTTCGAATAACTGTCCTGAATTCAAGTTGATTATGTTTTGCCTCTTCCTCGGAGAAAGACGATCAACCACATCCCAATCATGGTCCTTGCGGATCGGAGCATAATATAATATACAAAAAGAAACTCCAAATATATGATATATTTCTTTTGGATTGGGATCTTGATTCCAGCAACGGTTTCATTGGTTATCTTAAAACTAGAATTCCTCTTTTTTCCGAACCAATTCCTCCACCACCACGAGGCCCAGTTAGATTCAGGCATGATATACTTTTTAGTTATTGGGAGAGCCCAATAACAGTTTTTTTTTCTTTTGCATAAACTGTTCTCTTGATTTTCTTATAATCATGTTGATTCCTTTCTGTCAGTCAAAGCTTAAAGAGTCACAGTATCAATTAGCACCCTGGCGTCCAGACGTGCCCCACTCGAATTTCGCTCCACAGTCACTGTCTCACCCCATTGGTGTAGGATTGACAACTTCCGTATGCTCCTATATCTTTTTGCCATTCCCCTTTACATGTTATAAATATTTTCTCAATTTTGTAATTTCTTTTTCAGAACAAAAAGGGGCTTGAACTGGTCCCTCAACCAGCATATTCTCATGGAAAGATATCGGTTTCTTCTTCTAATGTTCATACACCCACGGATTGGGAGCTATCAGGTCGCCATCAAAGTGGTTTGGGTGGTGTTGTAGCAAAGAATCCGGAACCTGATGATTTGGGGAGGTATTCACCTTTTGCAAGCAGGTGAGCCTGGTCAAAATGGAGACTGCTACCTTGAACTGAATGTACAAATTACAACCATCTGAATATGTTGGTGGGTTCTGTTTTCATTAGATTCTTATGTTAAATGGTCTTGTATACATGACTTGTCAAAATGCATGTTAATGCAAGGGAGTTATGAACCTTTTGCACTGGTATCTATGCATCTACACATTTTTATGGATAAATTGACATGCCATTTTCTTTATGACCTCCAGGTGACTCTGCATACCTACAAAAAACAAATTTGACTCTATTTCTCTGCATTGTTTGTTACAACCTTTACTCTCAAATTTGCAACTGTATGTCCAAAAAGAAACTTGAGTGGAACTAATATGATCTTATTCAATAATGCAAGCCTAGTTTGCGTCAAATATGTAACAATTTGTATTGTATGAATAAAAAGAGGGGTAGAATTCAAAAGTATGATTGCTAGTTTATGTTTATAAGATATCAGGTTATAATCACCTTAATTTGGAGAAAGAAGCATGACTAGAACTTATCTGTTCATGTTTTTGCTATGTAATTAGGCGGAGAGGAGTGGACAAAGCTCATTACGATTAAGCACACACGAAAAGTAGTACTCTTAATTCCCAAGGTGGCTTAGACACTTAATAAGCCCATGTATGTTTTCCATTCTTTTTTCATTAAGTAAAAGAAACAAAGCTCTCTCGTAAAAAGCTGGTGTCGAGAATGAAGCTATTAAACTGTTTCTTTTTTCTGCCATCTATTGCTTTTTGTGAGCACTCACTCTTTTTTCGCTTTTGTTCTCTGTTTCTTTGATTATTGTCCAAGGGAATGTTTTTCTTAGTTTTGTTTTAAACATAAATGTTGTTAGAGGCTGGAAGCCATGCATCATAAAATTATGGTATTGTGATAAGCTTTAGGATGTCACAAGATTGCTTAGCCTCATTCATGTTGGGGCAAGAGCTATCTCATAGAATGGATTTGAATAAATATTAGCAATTTGTGCTGTTACACCCGTCATTAACTAAATTGTTGGCACTATGCAGTGAAAATACTATTTTTGGCTCTATTCTAAATAGTACCTTTGAATTGTAGTTATGTTTTGAAGCTGTCTCAGGTCTCAGGATTAACCTAAACAAGTCTGAAATTGTACCGGTGGGTGCCGTAGGTAATATTTCAGATTTGGCTAATATTTTGGAGTGTAAGATTGCTTCACTGCCGCTGAAGTATCTTGGTAGTCTCTTGGGGGCTCCTCACAAATCTGTTTTGATATGGGATGGGGTTATTGAGAAGATTGAGAGAAGGTTGGCTGGATGGAAAAAGTTATATTTGTCTATAGGGGGGAAAATTACTTTGATAAAGAGTATGTTTTCTAATCTTCCTACGTATTTTCTTTCACTTTTCCCTTTGCCAGCTGGGGTTGCTAGTAGAATTGAGAATATTTATCGTAATTTCTTATGGGGAGGAATAGGAGAGGAAAAGAAGTTTCATTTGGTTAGTAGGAATAAGGTTTGTCAACCGGTTTCTTGTGGAGGATTGGGGGTGAGAAATTTGAGGTTGTTTAATAAAGCACTCTTTGGAAAATGGCTTTGGAGATATCATGAAGAGAGAGATGCTTTATGGAAGAATGTTGTTGCTGTTAAATATTGGAGTGGGTGGGGGATTGGTGTTCTAATGAAGTTAGAGATGCGTATGGAATGAGTTTATGGAAGGGTTTAGGAAAGGTTGGGGGAGTTTTCTAAATATATTAAATTTAAGGTGGGGGTAAGGGAAGAGGATTCTCTTTTGGCATGACATTTGGTGTGGGGAATCAGCTCTTAAATCAGATTTTCCATCTCTTTACAGGATTGCAAGGGATCAAAATGTTGCTGTGGCAGATTACGTTCAATGTAAGGATAATAATATTCTATGAAATGTTGACTTTATTAGAGGAGATGCAAATGACTGGGAAGTAAATGTTGTTTCAGATTTTCTGGTAAGAATTTATAACTCAAAAAGTGATTCAGGGAAGAGAAGACAGGCTATTGTGGGATCATGCTGGAAATTTCAGGTTTTCAGTCAGTTCTTATTATAAGGTGCTTAATTGTCATTCTGGCTGTGTATTCCTCTGGAAAAGCATTTGGAGGGTGAAGGTACCTACTAAGGTGGCGTTCTTCAGTTTGGATGGTTGCTCCAGGAAAAGTATTGACCATGGATAACCTTGGAAAACGTGGTTTGTGTATAGCTGATTGGTGTGTCATGTGCAAGAAGGATGGTGAATCTGTAAATCATCTTTTTTTACATTTTGAGGTGGCAAAGGTCTTTGTGGAATGAGGTTATTGGTCGGACAAGTTTATATTGGGTGATGCCTAAGGAAATTGTGGATCTCCTTGCATATTGGCGTGGTTTCGAGGCAAGGAAATGTGCTGCTGCCAGATGAAGAATGATTCCTTTGTTTTAATGTGGTGTTTATGGCTGGAAAGGAATGGGAGATGTTTTGAAGACAAAGAGCCCTCTTTTGAAGATCTTCGTTATTTTTTCTTTTCTATTTTGAGTTTGTGGACTAGGATCTTTGTAAGGAATGATGATAATGTACTGAATCTATTTCTGTCGTAGTTCCCTGCTTTCTAGTGTGTGGTAGGTATTTCCTTTGTATACTTCCTGTGTATTTGGGTTGTGCCTATTCTTGGTAATAAAATTCTTATTAATTATTAAAAAAAAAAAAGCGTGTAGTTATCTTGGCCGGGATTCAAGAACAAAATGACAGATGGTTTGCTTGTAAAAATTTTATTTCAGTTATTGTATATTATGTAAGAAAATCCAGCGGGAGTAATGAAATTCTCTGCATTATTTCCTTGCGTTCCATTGCCAGCTAGTATTTTATGTATGAGAAGTCTTTTTAATGCAAAGTTTATTTGGTACGGGATTCTTGAGAAGATGAATCATTGATTGACTGGATGGAAGCAGCAGTATCTATCTAATGGTGGTAGGATTACCTAGATTAAGAGTACTTTGTCTAGCTTTGCTACTTATTTATTGTACCTCTTCCTGTGCTTTTTGCAGGCAAATCACTTGGAGAAATCACAATGGGTTTTTTGGAAGGTAGTGTGGGGGAGTAGTTTATGTTTCGTTTGGTAAAGTGGACTAAGGTGTGATCTCTGATCTCTTTGGGCGGATTTGGAGTCCGAAGTTTAGCGCGTTTAAAAATTTGAGCTCTATTGGGGAAACGACTATGGTGTTAAGCTAGAGATAGAGAGGTTTTGATATTAATAAAATATATTGTTATATAAAAAAAAAAAAAAAAAAAAAAAAAAAAAAAAAAAAAAAAAAAAGAGAGAGATATGAAGTTTTGGATATTGGTTATGGATGTGAACTATGGTAGCTTGTGGGATTGGTGGAGTTCTAACGTGGTTGTGGGGTAGCTTATTAAGAAATATCAGGTGGGGTTGGAGGGAGTTTTCTTACTTTACTATATTTGTGCTGGTAGATGGATCAAAGATATAATTTGATATGATGTATGGTGTAGGGATCAGACGCTTGAGGCAGTTTCCCTCGAGTTGTTCAACATTTCTCATTTTTAAGGAAGCTTCTGTTGTGGACCACTAATAGTTTTCTAGTGATTCTCTCATGTGGGATGTATATTTATTAGTGAGACACGACTGGGAGGTGGAGATTCTTCCCCTTTTTTTTTGTCACCTTTGGTTTGTGGATCCTATTTCCATTGTGCTTCGACTTCCTCTTGCCTCGAATTGTGCCTTTTATTGTGCCTTTTGCAGTTCAAGTCAATATGTTTGGACTCGTGGTCATATCATGAAGGGCTGCTTGTATTCTACTCGGTTGAGAAGGGGTGGTGAGGACAAGCTTTTCTAGGCCCCTCGAAAGCACGGGGTGTTCGAAGTAAAATTATTATAGGATGTGTTATCTTCCCGTAAGAGTAACCCATTCCCAACATGGCAGAGCAAGGCCCCTCTAGAAGTGGCTTTCTTTATTTGTAATAGATTGGTGTTGCATGTGGATGAAGAGTGTGGAAACAATAGTTCGTCTTTTATTACATGGTGAGGTGGCTAGTGCTTTTCATATTCTTTCTCTTTTTAGCTTGTTCAACATAGATTGGGTCATGTCTCACAATGCGGTGGATCTATTGACATGTTCGAATAGAGGTTTAGTTTCCATTGAGTGCAACATTAAGGAAGATGATTTCCTGTTGTTTGTTATGGTGTATATGGAGAGAGAGAAACGCCTGGAACTTTGAGGATAGTGAGAAGACAATGGCAGAATTCTTTAAGAGTTCTTCAAAACCATTTACCATTGGATGGCTGCTCATTTGGTTTTTATATTTTATATTTCAGGATTTATTACTTTTTGAGAAGGTGTGCAGGCCGATCTCTTCAGGTGGGTTGGGTATAAAAAAATTTGAGAACATTCAATCGGGCCCTACTCCGAAAGTGGCTATGGAGGTATAACATGGAACCGGAAGCCCTATGGAAATTGGTGGTCGATTGTAAATATGGAAGCTTGTGGGGTGGTTGGTGTACCGGAGAGGTAAATGGGGCTTATGGAGTGGGGGTTTGGAAGCACATCAGGCGTGGGTGGGGGGTGTTTAATCGCCATTCTAAATTAGTGTTGGGTGAGGGTTCCCGGATAAAGTTTTGGAGGGAAATATGGTGCCGGGATGAGGCCTTAAAAGGATTCTTTTCCAGCTATATTCCGAGTGGCACGTGATGAATAAGTTTCAATAGTAGACCTCATGCTTCGATCATGGGATCAAGTTCATTGGAATGTCACGTTTAGTAAAGCGGCGCAAGATTGGGAAGTAGACAGCTTTGAGGCTTTCTTCAGCCTATTATATTCTGTGGTGCCGAATGGACAACAATTTGATAGGCTATGGTGGACACCGGTGGGTAAGGGTGCCTTCTCGGTTTTCTCCTTCTACAAGTCCCTTACACTTTTACCACATAGCCAATTCCCATGGAGGAAAATTTGGAGGAATAGGGCGCCTCCTAAAGCGGTCTTCTTTACTTGGACAATAGCCCTGGAGAAGATTTTGACAACCGATAACCTGAGGAAGCGCTAGGTCGTCATCCTAGACTAGTGTTGTATGTATAAGCAATCCGGCAAGACAGTAGAGCATCTCTTGTTACATTGTGAGACAGCTAGAGCCTTGTGGACTAAAGTGTTTAGCCGGGTGGAGTTATTGTACGTAATGCCTACAACAGTGGTTGAGCTACTGGCTAGTTGGACTCTCCCGAGAGGTGTCCCACAAATTAAGGAGGTGTGGAAGATGATCCCGATCTGCATCATGTGGTGCATATGGCAAGAACGTAATGATCAGACTTTCGAAAACAAGGAGCGGTCACCAAAGAAACTTCAAGCTTTATTTTTCCGTACTTTATTTTTATGGGCCATAGTTTTAGGTTTTAATGGCATGAATTTTCATGATTTTCTTGTTTCCTCTACTTCGACCTAGATAGATCTTATCTCTTGTGTACTTGGGCTATGCCTATCATTATTAATAATATTGTTTACTTATAAAAAAAAAAAAAAATTATTACTTTTTTTCCTTTTTTGTTATATATACCTTGGGTACAAGAGCAACAACTCTTTTGAGCAGTACTTAATTTGTTGATGATATGTGTTGGATATGTGTAACACTTTTCTAGTTTTTTGGATAATTTACACCATGTTTAGTTATTAGAGGTTTTTAAGAATTTTTCAAAAGCTTTGGGGAAAAAAATTGAGTTGTGTTTTTATTGGGTTTTGTAAAATTGGGTAGGAAACATGAGAAATTGTTTGGATACAAAAATTTTGAGATATATTTTTATTGGGGTTTGTGAAAGTGAGTAGATAGATTTTTATTGGGGTTTTATAAAGTTTTATTATGTGTTTTTCTCACAGAAGTCTAGGCCAATGATTGATGAAAAGCTTCTTCGGAGTTTGAGTTTTTTAGATTTAAAAGAAGTTTGTATTGAAGTTGGTTTTCTGAACCCTTAAGGGTTGGCTCAAGTGGTAAAGGCCTTGGTTTTGGTGGTATGCTCTCTTCAGCTCTAAGGTTCTAATCAGCTTGGGTGCAAACAATTTCTTGGGGTCATCGGAATGGGGGAACTTCCCCTTAAATTACCCGAGGTGCACTTGCCGAAGCTCCTTGTTGAGGACATGTGCACCGGGGAGTAGTCGGGACTTTGTTCTCAGACACTCGGTGCCAGTAAAAAAGGAGAAAATGGAAAAGAAAGTATGAAACAAATCATGACCTTTGTGATACCCCATACTAACTTATGAGTATAGGTAGTGTATAGGATCCCACATTGCTTAGGAGGGAAAGTTTTTACTCTTTATGATGATTCCAATGGGGCTTCTATTTTTTTTTTTTTTTTATAAGTAAAAGTAAAGTTTTATTGATATAAAAAGCATTGCCCAAGTACACCGGTAGTTTACAACGAACATGCGGGGCTTCTATTGTATGATTGACTAGTCCTTTTGGAGTGGGGCCCAAATGTGGTTTGGGATTTAGGCCTCTGTTGGAGCATTACAATTGGTATTAGGGTCAATCTCAACCTAAAATGTGGGACATGAGCTGTGCCACCTACGATAGACTAGCTCGACGAGGACTTCGGGAATTGAAAAGGTGGTGAGAACTTCGTGTGCTTTGATTATCCAATAGAAAAGGGAAAGGAAAACACTAGGGAGATTGGGAGTGATTTCCCATCCCCACACCCCAAATTTCTCTCTCCCCCTCCCCACCCAACCCCCCCCCAAAAAAAAAACCCCCAAACCCCCAACCTTATTCAATGCTAGATTCAATGTTCATCTCCTCAATGCCTCCCATTTTCACGTTTGTTTCTTCTATCATTTCTTGATGAACCTAACCTTTTTAGGATCATGTAATGAAAATGCTGTTTGTTTGAATATGGCAACAAACAAAATGTTAAGTCTTTACCCCTTGTACATTTTAAGAGATTGATGGATAAGGTGACAGCACCCTTATAAGTTATACAAAAGTTATGAAAAGATGTTTCCAATGCCCTAATTTTAGTTTGGCATAAACCCCAAGGAGTTGGTCCAAGTGGTGAAGGCCTTGGTCTTTGGGTATCACTCCTTTCAAGGTCCAAGGTTCAACACCTCATAGGTGCAAACAATCATTTGGGGCCACACCTCCTGGTAAAAAGCTAGCGATTTAACCAGTTCCGTGTAAGGAAACTTCCGAGGGTGCTGTGCACGGGACTGGGATTTACTCTGCAGGGGTGAGTCCGAAGGGCCCTGCCTTGGATAGGTTCCCCGATGTCAAAAAAGAAATTTAGTTTGGCACATTAGATTATGTGGAGCCTACTTGGGAGCTTGCATGATCTTCTTTTAGTTTAATTTTTTTTTTATGTTATTAGTTTTTTTTTTTTATAAGTAAACGATTATATTGATATGAATAGACATAGTCCAAGTACACAAGATGGTATATTATGAGGTTTTATATGAGGGTTCACTAGTTATATGGTTTGGGCTTTGGTAGCTTCAGCCCGAAAAGCCCAACTCTATTAGGGGCATTTGACGCCTATATACATGCACATAATGACACATTGCACCTTCCAATTACTGAGAAGATCTGAAATGTGCACCCTCCATTGAGATCCGACCGTCAAGATTGTGTTACGTCACATATTTTCACCTATTTTCATTCATTTTAACATGTCACATATTTTCACCAATTTTCATTCATATTAATGGTTGGAATTGGATGAGGGTGCTCTTTTGCAATCAATGGTAGTTGGAGGGTGCAATCTATTTGTTTTGTATTTTAAGGTGCATATTACAAAACACTCGTTAACTTTTCTTACAATGAGGAATCCTGAAGACCATGCAAACGCAACATATCTTTTATCCGATTAAACCCCAGACCCATGTAATTCATCCCCATCACACAAATCAGGTAAATCATCGGCTTTTCAACAATAGGACGTTGGACCTAAGGGTTGAACCTTAGACCTGGAGGGAGCATACCACCAACACCAAGATCCTTACCACTTGAGCCAACCCATAGAGATTACAAAACACTTGTTAATTAGAGGGAGCAAGTATATTTTTGCCTTTTTTATTATATCTGATGAAGAAGATGACTGCAAATTTTTTGTATACGAGTTTTTGTCTTCGCTTTTCTAGTATTAGAATGTAACTAGGTGTTTCTTTTGTATAATTCCTGTGTACTTGGGTTTCGTCTATTACATTGTGTTTAATAAAAATTTTTAACTTATCAAAAAAAAAAAAAAAAAAAAAAAAAAGAAGATGACTGCAAATTTCTGGCAACTATTGCTTTTGAGTATTGTGTGAATGTGATGCTTATATTTGTTTATCTTTTTCTCGTTTCTGTTTTTCTTTGAAATTCCTAGTAATTTTCCAAGGTCCATAAACAATCACAAACAGCAAAATATTGTTGATGGATGCTGTTCATGGCACAGTTGACAGGTACTGTTCACAGAGATTTGCCCTAAATCGGAGATAAAATAAGGTGTAAGGTTATAGTAGGTTAGTCATGGAAGTACATGGAGCTAGTTTCTGGAAATAGCTTGACCACATGGTGCTAGACAAAGCTTCGTAGGTGTGACATTTTATTTTTTCATTTTTCTGTTTAGTTGTCTAATTTCTGTGCAGTTCTAGTGACTGTTCAAAGGGTTATAGATGAAGGATGGTATTGGTTTGGATGGTGACCTATGGCAATAGGGACTGGAATTCAGATTCTCAGTGCCAAACTATTGTCAAATTTCTTCTTGCATGTAGCTGTAATCGAGGTATGCTATGATTGGGAATGCTTATCTGCGAGGATTTGGGTTAGAAGATGTGTAGCATGCATTTTCTGTTTGATTGATGCCTTTTGACTGTTTGCATGACCTAGTGAAGAAGGTTTGGATCTCACACTAAACAGACACAATCTGTGCTTACAAACAGAGTATCTAATTTATCATTTTCTTTTCTACTGCTGATTTGCTGGACATATTCTGTTTGAAAAATTTTTCTCATCAGCCACTATTCACTATCTCACACCCCACACCCTATGGAAAAAAAAAAAAAAAAACTGTAGGTGTGGGGTATGGGAGTGAATAGTAGCTGATGAGTAGAATTCCTCATTCTGTTTTGAAGTACTGAAGTTTCAGAATTGCCTTGGTTTTCACATAAGATGACAGTATTTCTAGTTTTGATATTATGCAGTTTCTGTAGCCAGTGATGGTTTGGCTGAGCTTGTAGTCGATTGCTACTTAAAAAAAATATTCTCCGTGGTTACAAGATTGAAGTGTACTGTCAAACACTCTCTTATGTTTTTAGAGAGCGATTTTTCAGTACATGGGGCCCTTAGCTTGGTTGTTGGTTTACAAATTTTCTTGCATTGATATTAGATTTATTTAAGGAAGATTTAGATGATGGGCTTTGCTTTCCATATTTCATTGACCCTTCCCCTAAATCCCTTACCTTTGTTTTAATATTACCTATAAAAAAAAAAAAAAAACCCTTACCTTTGTTTCTGCATGCATCTAAACTAACTTTCTGTTCACATTGGAAAAATAAGCATAACTTTCTTGGATGTCTTGCAAGGTCATATACTGATAATCAGTTCTTGCTAATTATTGCATGGCAAGTTCTGCATATGCTCTTTTCTGTCTCTTTTATGTGTAGTCCTCCTGATGTGTCTTGTTTGTGTACCAGGAATTCTGCAGCCCATGATATTTCTGTACAGCTTGATGTTACTCAAAGTGATGCGCATGTTCCACGTTATAGTGAAGAAACTACCAGTAAGCAGGTAACATTTCGTGAACCTGTCAGTAACAGTGAGATGGATGACCCAGAATCAGAGGGAAACCAGAATGAAAGAGAACCTTCTGCAAACTGGAGTTCGGGAAACTCCCCTTACACTACTGCGATTGACGATTCTGGCTCCTCATATTCTCCTTATCTACCAGCAGTCCTTGAAGAGCCTTCTTCTTCCTTTTCTGAAGGTAGCTCTTATTTTGCTTTCAGCTCTATTGTTGTCTCAGCATTGCTGTTGGCTATTTGAAATTTATTAGATTTCCAATATTCAGCTGCAGATGATGATCCATTACCGGCAATAGAGGGACTTCAAATATCAGGTGAAGCACTTCCTGGACAGCAGCTCCAGGCATGCGGATATTCAATTAATGGAACAACGAATTGTAATTTTGAGGTGCATTTCAAGGATCAGTGATTTGAATGTGTCATCTCATTTTTTCGAATATTTATTCTTTATACTGATATTTATTTAATGTGATAATTTTTCCTCTACAAGTGGGTACGGCACTTGGAAGATGGATCTGTCAATTACATTGAGGGTATTCTTTTTATTTTCCTTGAGTGCTTCATGTGTTTTATTCCTATGCTCATATAGAATGTGGGTCTTATCGATTTTCTGATGACAGGAGCAAAGCAACCAAACTATCTTGTCACAGCTGATGACGTTGATACATATCTTGCTATTGAAGTGCAGCCTCTGGATGACAGGAAGCGCAAGGTATTATATTATATCTCAGTTGCTGGGCAGCCTGTCCTATCCACATCTCTAGTACTTTGCATGTGTATTTAACCTTTCCTTCTCGATATTGGGTTCTGAGCTCTCATTATGATTTGAGGCTTGAAGATATTAGAAAGTTGTAAGTTGGTAAAATACTTAATATCCGGCTTGCTTCTTAAATTTTAGTAATTTGGGTAAAAAAAATTTTAATTGTGTATTAGGCTTTTAATATTTTATTTGCAGTTGGCAGATATTAATAGTTGTACGTGAAATTTGTTTGGATTTTAAATAAAATCATTATCTTCCAAGTTATATGAATTCATTTTTCTCTTTGTAAATACAGGGAGAGCTTGTAAAGGTTTTTGCCAATGAGCACAAAAAGATCTCTTGTGGTAAGTATTTACGTCTGATGAATCTAGTTTGAATTTTTTGTACTTTGCCTTTCATGGCCTTCACTTATGTTTTCAACTTTGCTTACCTTTGCATTCTTCTTCGCTGACTCTTTCTATCGGGGTGCTCTTGGTTTCTTAAACTTGGTTTTCGGAAGAAGAGGAGGGAGGGGGGAGAAGCATCGCTTGTATTTATATTGAAATCTTGGTTTCCTTATGCATTTGAGTCGGGCTTTGTATTCCCCTTTCACTTGTTTGGCTTGCTTAATGAAAACTTGTTTGTCTCATTGGAAACCTATTGCCCACAGCCAGACTATCCTTTATAACATGTTTTTTATTCAATTGTGAAGTTTTGGAGAACTGCTTCTTTTAAATGTTGGGGAAATGTAAGATTTGTTTATTGTTGAATCATAAGGAAAAAAAGAAAAAGAAAATGCATTGTTAAGATTTCAGGAAACAAGTTTTCTAAATTTGAGGTATTTCATCTGTTATTATAGGGTTTTGGGTTAGTTTTTCATCACCTCATATTTTGTCAACATTTTCTGGCTGGATAAGTAAATTTTTCCACTTATATTAAAACCCCACTCCTAATATGATCAAACCTTGAATATGTACGAGATACTGTTAGGGCTTAATATCTTAATAGCACCTCATTCTATGGCTTCAAATGAGACTTCATGATTACCTTATTGTATTTGGTTTTGCTTCCTTCATGTGTTTCGTATCATTCCTGATTCTGCTTCTCAAAATGGTGACAGTTGTATACAATTTGAAAAGACAAAGGCGATTGCAAGTTTCCCAAGATGGGACATTTTGTTTTTGGTCAAGTTTGTCCCAAATTGAGAATCGTTTCTATACGCACAATAGGACTTAAAACTTTTGCTTTTATTTGGACGCTTCTTTTGCTGTGGGTAGCCTACATTATGTTTTCTTTGAATTTTGTTCCCTTTCGTTTTCCATTTAACAAGATAGCCCTATATATCTTTTTCTTATGCTTTATATATTGAACTTGAAGGCGTTACAATTATTGACTTATTTCCAGATTCTGAAATGCAAAACCACATAGAGAAGGCTCTTTATAGTGGTCATGCTTCATATAAAGTATCTTTGTCGGTATGGCTTCTGTGGAAATCCCCAAGTTTCTATTATGTGTTTCCAATAAGTTTTTGAGTTCTTAAATCCTTTTGTTTCAACTTATCATTTTGAGAAGAGGCTTAAACAATTTTTATAAACAACTGTTTACAGACTGGATACCTTGATATATGGGAACCAGCTACATTGGCCGTTAAGAGGGAAGGTTACAGTGTCAAGTGTAGTGGACCAAGTGGTGTTGTAATCACTGAAAAGTTTTCACCAACCATCAGTGTATGTTTCTTGCTTAATCATTTTGATATTTTTATGAAGATCTTTGCCTGCTTAAATTGTATTAGTATCTACTTTCATTCAGCTTTATAGAAGTCTAGTCCTTATGCACTATGGCACTCACCCATTACTTAAAGTTGTTCCCTTGAGCTGATCCTCTTGACCTGTGGAAAACATTAGAAAGGGATGGACGATTTTTTCTCGACACACCAGATTTGTGGTGGGGGATGGTTCCAGGATTAGCTTCTAGCATGATATTTGATGTGGAGATAAGGCTCTTACATAAGATATTGTGGATTCTGTTTTCCCCGTTCACTCCTATAATGTCACCGCCAATCAGAAGAACAATTCTTTCCCCTGGAAGAAAATTTGGGGCAAGTCCCCTTTAAAGGCTTTTTTTTATGGCCAGCCTTATTGGGTAAGATTTTGGTCATGGACAACCTACAAAAATGGCAGATTATTTTAAGTGAACAGTGTTGTATGTACAGGAAAAGTGGTGAAACAGTGGACCATTTGTTGCTTCATTGTGAGGTTGCCAGCGGTCTGTGGGATGATTTCTCCAATAGAGTGGGACTTACATGGGTTATGCCTGGGAGGGCAGCTGCTATCCTCGCCAGCTGGAGTCTATATGGTGTTCCACAAATTGTAGCAATTTAGAAGATGATTTTCATATGGCTTCTGTAGTGTATTTGGAGGGAAAGAAATAATCTGAGTTCTGAAGATAAGGAATGTTCCGTGGAGGAGCTTAGAATCCTCTTTTTCAACATGCTATTTCTTTGGACAATGGCTATAAATTTTAATGGGTTCAATGTTTATGATTTCCTTGTATCTATTTCTTTTTCTTCTCAACTAGCTGTCTTCTTCATATACGCCACGTATACTCGGGTTTCGCCTAGATTTCTATTAATAAAAGTGTTACTTATAAAAAAAAGTAATTGTTCATACCTTGTGGAGGGAAGCGGCAAAACATTACTATGAAACTGGAAATTTCTTGATTTTGTTGGAAGTGCACTTCATGAGAGATCCTACCTGATAAAAATCATCACTAATTTGGGTTGTTGGTTATTCTTTGCATGTATAGCTGGTTCGTATTTCTTCATTAATCAGTCTTTGGCTATGATTTTTATGGGAGTATAACGTACAGGGCTTACATGCCCTGGCATTGAACTTATGCTCTGGTACCTAACACATAACCACATCCATCCATGCATAGACGTAAATGTGAGCATTTAGATGCATATGTGGTATTGAAGGGAACAAGATACCTTGATTTGTTGATGATGTTAGGATTTTTGGATTTTTGACATATAAGCTAATATTTTGACACTGATTAATTTGCCAACTATATCTTTGTGATGTCACTGGTCTTTGGATCCATTGGGATCTCTAAATTGGTGCCAACTATAAATATAAGCTAAATCTATTCAAAATAAAGTTTCTGGTAATTCTTGATTTCAGTTTCTTCTTTTTTGCTTTTTGCAGGTTACAATTCCCTATGGACATCATTCAGAATTTTTAATAACTGGCTCTGGTGGTGTTGAGCAGATCTTACGAGCTGATAACAACTCGACCGATGTTAGCAGGTATGTAAGCAGTGCTTCTCAAAGAAAAAATTAAAATAAAGTAAACTTATTGTACCATGTTCCTTATTTGTGCAGCCTACTGTATGTGGTGGTGATTCCCACTGAAAGAAAATCACTATAGAACAATTAATGTTGATAGAACCTAAGTACCAATACCAGTATGTGACACAATATAGGTGCAATGAAAACTGTGACTACAATATGGTAGGGACATCAGGATAAATTAATTTTGTTTATGTTTAAAAGCTTTTGAATTGAAAGGTAACTAACAAGCATAAAAAGTTAGATGGTCTATTACACCTAAGAAAAGTAAGGGTTAAAAGTAATGCCCCCTTCTACGGTAAGTATTTTTTGTACAGCAGGTGGGCTAGGCCCAACAAAACGTCAGATGTGCTAGGTTTTAACTTTTTTTTCTCTTTTTATTTTTTCTTCCAAATTCAAATAAGCATGAAACGTGAAACGAGGTAGGAATTTAGACCGATGTCACATGTGGCATGGGTTGTGACTAGGTCAGATCTTGGAGCTTAATTTGATTTGCTGTATTTTTCTATTAATAAAGTTACAGTTTTTATTTTAAAAAAATTGCATTATTTGGATCCATCATAAATAACCCATAAAAAATTAAAGACGCATCAACAGCCCAGATCTATGAAAAATCCATCACTTATGACACCTGAATCTTATATCAGCTTATACACCATCGTAATCCCTTGCCCTTTAATGTCCACGTTCCTGATGTTTTAAGCATGAAAGCTTTCTAAAACACTGAGGCACAAAATAGCATAGCCCCTAGGAAAGACGCAAAGAAGGCAGGATATTATGTCCTGTTTCAGATTAAGAGCTCCATGCACTCAAGCGTCACTTGTTGCATGCCAGTGCGGTCTTTCTTTTATGCTAATCAGTTGCTGTGTTTTTTAGAGGAAAGTTTTGGTCGTCATGCGCTAAACACTCTAGTTTTTGTTTCCCTTCTAAAATTTCTTTTCTAGTTTTTTTTTTTTTTTTTTGGGTTCGATTTAATTGTATGTATAATTAATTGCTTTAGTGTCAAATGTATCCATGTCCTATACCTATCCATAGGAAGTTTCCATAGTAATAGAAATCCTACTTGAATATGTCAGTGGCTCGCAGATATTAGTATTTCTGATTAGTCAAAATATGCTATAGTAAAGCATGCGAAAAGGGGGTTTAAAATAATACTCTTTAAGTGACATAGAAACTTGGGTACACTTATGTTAAACCATGCATACGATTAGGTTTAGTCCTCTTCCAGGCTTCATGGAGCTGGGGCAGAAATCATCCTCATCTCCTGTCTGAGTGAGAGTCTTTCTTCATACCTCTCCAATTTTTAGCTTATCTTTCTACTGTCATTGTCATTTACCCGCCCTAAATCAGCAAGAGCAACCCGTCCCAACCCATGCCCACCCGTATCCATTGAATGGCTGGCGGATTGGGAGGCCACACGCCTGGGCCCCCACCCCTTAGTGAAACTGTAATTGATCAGGGGTTCAGAAACCCTAAATCCAATTAGGGTTTCATTTGACCCCTAAATTGAATGAGGACTTCAAAATTGCAACCCTAAACCAGACATAAAAGAGACAGTAGACACACAATCCAAACTCCACAATCCACAAATTTCAATTCTAACTCCAAACCCACGAAAATTTTAAATCCAACTAACTCACCTGACTGGGCAAGGCAAGACTGAGACAGAGAAAATGAGATCAAGAAATTGAAATGGTGGCTGAGACGGAGAGTGAGATGCTTCTTGCTCTCAGTGGAGAGCTTGAGATCCTCTAAATAGAGAGATGGAAAGGAAACAAAGAGACTGAGAGACTGAGACCAAGACACAAAGACAGAGTTAGAGACAGACAGTCACATACTTAAGGCTGTAAATGGCTGAGGTCGATGAGCTGTGTGGCTAACGGTTGTAAACCAGAGAGAAATGGAGGAGACACTGAGGCGATGTGTTCATGTGTTGCATGGCTGAGGGCTGTAAACGACATTGCGTGGCTGAGGGGGCTTGCTTCAGGTTGAGGATGAAGAGATGTAAGAGAATGAAAAAAAGAATCAAATGAAATGGGAGAGAGAGAGAGAGAGAGAGAGGAATCAAGAATGATTCGGTTAAAAACATAAATTTATATATCTATATATATTAATATATTGGGCGGGCAGGTAAATATACACCCGCCCAGCCTGTGTAAAGTCTTCCAAGTTCTCGTATTTCATATGTTGATTGACACTCAGCTATGATATAGTCAATTTCAAACGGGAAGGATATATTTATCTTGCCTCCTGAGAATAGCTCCAAATTAGTTATTGGGTAATTATAGATGTCACAAATCTAAATTTTATATGCTTTGCCTCTTAACCTGGTGCAGCCTTTTTTTTTTCCTTTAAACTTTGTTTGGTAGTTTATATTTATAATAATTTTTAATTGTTGTTGTCTTTAATTTGGTTTGTTTTATGACTTGTTTTTCTTTTTCAATTTGAATGACTGTTTGCTTTTCTCCTTTTTTTTTACTCATGCAGTTCTAGAGATACCATTGTGCTCACCTTGAGATTATTCATCCTAAGGGTATAATTTTCTATTTCCTATCTGCGTTTTATTTTTATTTTTTGGCCACACAGAACATTAATTTTTTCTTTCTTTGCATCTACTTCAATATAGCATTTGTATATACCTACAGGTGTGTGTGTGTGTGTGTGTGTGTGCGCGCTTTTTCAAATGTTGTGGAACTTGCAATTGCAACATTGATATTACAAGGTACAGATCATCAAGGAATAAATGGACTTGTAGAGACCCCTAATTTGGTTGTGTATCTAGGGCTACCTACATATTTCCTTATAGTACCGGAACTATCTTGATCTGTCGAGTGGGAAATCCAAGGGACGTGTTCCACAAACAGAAGGAGATGCTGCTGCTGGGATGTCTCGGTTCTGGGGTGCCATGGTGTCTCTCTCTGGAGCAGTTGGGGGTACTGGCCCACGCACAAACAGACAATTAATTGTCTGGTTAGAGATGGAAGTGGAGAGGGAGAAAGTATAGAAAGAAGCAAAGATATTGGGGCCACATTGTGTGTTTTCGTCTCAAATTCAGAGATGATAGTTGAGAAATTGAGTGGGGGAGGAGAAAATATAATATTGAGAACAGAAGAAAGATAAAGAGAGGATAGAGAAGACAATACTTCTCAAAAATAAGAAAGAATACTGATAAAAAACAGATGAAAAAACGAGAGAAAAGGGGTAGGAGAAAGCAAAGGGCCACATTGGGGGTGATCATGTTTTACGTCAACAAGCCTTAAATCCCTAAAAACAACTGGGTGACTTCTGGGTATCTTTATTTTTCAGAAAGACTGCTTAAGATTTTTATAGTGTTGAAAAATTTATAAACGAGGATTTCTTGATTAGTTCACAAGTTTTTAGAATGGTGTAGGTTTGTTATGTATTTATTATGTATGCTTCTTACCTTGGCAGTTGGTGGGATAAGAGATTATGCTTCCATTAATTGCGTATCTTTTGGTTATTTGACATTGTCCACAAACTGGATCCAGTCAATTTTGGATTAAGCTAACTTGGGTTAAGAGGTGGCTTGACTTGTCCTTCTCACAATGTAAATTTTTTTCTTTTCAGGCTGGTGAGAGAAGAAAAGGAAAGAAGAGGGGTCTATTCTTTAACAAGTAGCGTACATATATTCTACAGCAAAGTTCAACTCGGAAAGAATATGGTTTTGTGGCTTTCTAGTTACGCAGTTGTTTTCCTGGGTGGCTGCCAAAGTTAATAGGGTGGCTTCTGTTTGCCATTAGTATTTATAAGAAGGAATGAGTTTGAGTTGTAATCGCCAAGAGTAATGCAACAGTTTTTTTTTTTACCTCCATGCTCTCTCTCTCTCTCTCTCTCTCTCGGGGGGTGTGCACACATTGTGTTCATGCATCCGCCTATGCACATTTGTTTGTTCCCAATTGTCGATGTCCAAAGTAATTTCTTCATTTTCATTCTGGCTCTCAAATGCATCCCCCCCCCCCCCCCCCCCCCCCTTCTCTCTTGTTTATGCCATAGTAATTTGTGGCCACTTCCTGGAAATCCGAGAGAAAACTTTGTGAAAGGGGGCTTAATATGTCGAGACAATGGGGGGAGGAGGGTTCATAAGCTGAACGCAACACCAAATCCTCATTAATTCAATCTACCGTTAAGCCTTGGATACTAAATCACTGTCGTCCCTTTTCCCCTGCTACATTGCTATCTTCATATGCCAATTTCAGTTCTAAACAACCAAAGATGTGTTTCATAGGCTTGTATGAAGAAGACTAAAATTTTGACTGAATTAAACGAAGAATACTTCAAAGCCTAAGATTTTAGTTATATATAAAACATAATTAAACCGTGTCGAGATCTGTGTGTAAGGACAACATGGTCGTTGCAAGCTGTGCAATTTCCTAGAGCAAACAGTCTCTCCTCTGCGTTGAACGACTATTTGGTCAGGTAGATTGTTTCTTAAGAGTGCTAAAGCTCTGCCATAATATCCACAAAATAAATAAGACCTTATAACAATAAAATGCATAACATTGCAAACGGAGTCGATTGGGGTGCATAGAACTTGCTCCTGTTCCCCTTCCTGGTTCCCATAATCAACAGAACAAATGATTCATTATGCTAACCCTCAAGTAGATTGAAGGGCCAAGCATGCCGATAACTCTGTCATTTATGTTTTTTGACAAGTAGATTACAACACATTATATTTATATTTTGGATAAGTAGATTGCGATATATCATTAAACAACGTGCAGCTTAATGTACATACGCTCGTGGAGACAATCGACATGTCTCCCATGTACAGTTGGAGAATTAAATGACATGGTTATTGGTGGTGTTAAACGAGTTGCAAGCCAAATGCCCATTGATGATGAATCTAACATAAAATAGGGTTATACACAATCCAACCCAGAATATATATGTTTTTTTTTGTTTTGTAAGTAACCCAATCCATCATGTCTATGTTATATAGCAAATAAGAAAATCCAATTCATGGTTCAAGTAAAGAAACAAAGAAAATCCATATAGAGGTCATTGTTGTATCTTTAAACTATCTCATACACTCTCAATGCCTCTGTCACCTTTTTAGCATAACCATTGTGCATCAATATGTTTGTTGGCTGGATGGAACTGAATATATTTATCCAAGGGTGGTATGTTAACCTTGATTCAAAGTATTTTCCTCCAACTTACACATCTCTTTTTCCCCACATGTTAGTGTTGCTACTCAGTTAGAGAAGCCACAGATTTTTTTGTGGGGTGGTTTCGGGGAGAAGGTAGGACCCCGAACCCACGAGAAAACTTTCTTCTATCTATCCAGCAAAAGAAGTTGCATTGCACCTCTACCTGTACACAATATACAAAATTGTCAATAAAAATTGCGGATAAAAAACAAGCTTAAACAAACTTGGTTATATGACAATGCACTGACGTGTTATGCTCCAATTGCCAAAATGCATTAACGTTTTTAGCATCGATGTATCTCAAGGAGGAAATAATGCAGTAAAAGACAATTTAATACATGTGATCAAACCATACCAATTTTCCATTGTATTTAGCATACCCAATGAAATACTGGTCAGGGTTACTATTAGTCCACGATGTCCTCGTCGGAGTTCATATGCCGAAATGGGAATAAGGGACAGATGGGGATGGATTTCAGGAGGCTGGGGTTTTGAAGTGGGAGATGATTTTGGGAGTTTTTTTTTAAATCAAATTAAACTTTATTGATATAACCTCTATAATAGAGATTGAATACAATGGGAAGTTTCCTCTATATCAATAATCAAGTCAGTAATGCCTAAAGCATTTTTTCCTAAAGTATGAGCAACTACATTCGCTTTCCTTTTGATGTATTTAACTGACCACTAATCAAAACTGTTGAGCATTTGTTTAATGTCTAAAATGAGCATTCCTATGCTAGTCCAGCATGCTTCTGATCCTTGGATAGCCTTGACCACCTTGAGACCATCTCCCTCTAAGACTACTTTCCTCAATCCCAAATCAATGCAGAAAAGAGTTGCTTGGAGAGTTGCATAAGTCTCTGCTAAGAATGGGTTTGGGAACAAGACTCTTTTCATCCTCATTGTAGCCATAATATTACCATCCCAATCATGCACTATGAACCCAATCCCTACCTTGCACTGAACACTGTCTAACGCAGCATCCCCATTGATTTTAAAAACTTTCCTTAGAGGAGCCTCCTAGCCACCTTCTTGACTGGTTGAGTTTTTAGCCTTGTTTGTCACCTTAGAGGCCAGCTCTTTTAAATCTTGCAGTAGCTAGGTTGATTGCTTCACCAGAGTATTAGGGTGAGTGAAAACATGCTTAAAAACATAATCATTCATCCTCTTCCAGATCCTCCATAACATTACTGCCATTTCTTCCAACTCCTCCTTATCTAGCATCTCTCCCATTGCTTCCATAGTGTCCTTAAGACCCTTATTAATAACCTTGCTCTTCTAAATTTTTCTTGAGCATTGCCCACAAACATCTCATACTGAGGTACATTCCCCTAAAGCATGCTCAATTGATTATGGCTCTTGAAAGCACAAAGGACAACTTGGATCATCTACTACTTTCTTCTTGAACAAGCTTAACTTGGTGGGAAGTGCATTGAGGCAAGCTCTCCATAAGAAATCCTTTCTTGCATTTGGGATTGTAACCTTTCTTGTAATTCTCTTTTAAGATAGTATGCACTCCTTAGTGAAAGACTATATTTGCAGTGCACCTCCATATCAGTTGATCAGGCCTATTGCAATGGCTTGGGGGTATTTTGCAGATAGTTTCTGCTTCAGCAACCAAGAACACCTACTTAAGCAATCTGAGTTTCCATTGCTTTGTGTCTGTATCAATGAGAGCAGCTACATTAGCATATGCATCTAGTATTCTAATTGCACTTTGAGGCCTAAAGGATGTAGGTTGAGGGATCCTTGTCTATCCATATCCTTGTTGTTTCACCATTGCTAATTCTCCAAATAGTCTCCTCCTCAAGAAGGGATCTTGCTGATAGTAAGCTTCTCCAAACATTTTGAAAAAAAGAATATAAAAGAAAGAAGAAGGTTACTACCTATCTTTACTGGAAAGAAACCAAACTTTGGGAAGTATTTAAGCTTGAGAACTCACGCTGCTAGTGAGTTAAGGGTCTGCAGCAATCTCTAACATTGCTTTGCCAACATTGCAATATTAACATTTTTAAAATCTCTAAATCCACGAACACCCCCCCCCCCCCCCCCAAGTTGATTTTGCCCTTCCCATTTGACCTCATTTAACGGAATGAAGCTTTCTTTCATTTTCTTCTGCATTAGCTTGTTAATTTCTTGCAGTAAAGCTTTTGGAAGTTTGAAAGCTCCCATACAGTAAGTTGGAATGGCCTGTATTAGTGATTTAAGCAAGACTTCTTTGCCAGCTTGAGAAAGGAACTTTATTTTCCAATTACTGATCCTATTCCTCACCTTATCCAGTATGCCCCTGAATGATTTAGAACGATATCTTCCAACCAATGCTGGCAGGTCAAGATGTTTTTCATAAGATCCTGTGGATCGAATGCCTGCTATGAAGGTGATGATATTTTTAGCAACTTTTCTGGTATTACTATTGAAGAAAATTGAGGTTTTGACCTTATTTAATCTTTGGCCTGAGGCTTTTTTTATATGTTTCTACGGTTGTAAATGAATCAGTCTGTTTGATAGCTCGCTCAGTACTCATCCGGTTAAACTCGAATCGAACTCGACTCATGAAAAATAAAAGCTTGATGGTGAAAGCAGATACCTGCTCAATTAGTAAATGACACATACCCGACTAAACTCGACTCGACTCAACTAAAGCTCGTTAAGACCTATTCGTTTATGCTTGAGTCGACTCGTTAGCTCGACTCAATTAAAACTCATTCATATATTGATAAATATATACATACACCTATGTATATATATATACATACTATTAGCTAATAATATAAGTATAACACTTTTATAATTAAATATATAATATGTAACCTAATTACTTTTGCCTATATATTGAATATGATTTATATCTATATTTTATAATTTGTACAATAATTAATCAACAAGATTTAATAATTTCATATACTAATATGTGGGAACCATATATGAAATAGATATATGCTATCATATTATATGTATGTATTAATAATTTATATAGGCATATAATATATTGTTATTATGGATAAATATCAACTAGCTACATATTAATTACTTATAGATTTTTAAAATCTTATAATTCGATAGAAGTTTTACTTGTTAGTTGTACAAATTCAATATTAGATTTTTTATTTATCTAATTTATTAATTATTAAATCTTGTCAAAAAAAATAAAAAATAAATAGACAACTCGAGCTCCTTTTTTGCATGAGCTCGAGCTTGAGCTCAAGTTGAGAAGTGCACTAAGAGCTTTTGAGCTTGAGGATCACCCTGCCTAATGCCGCTTATAGGTTTGAAAGCTCTTTGTGGAACTCCATTTATAATAAGAGAATAAAATATAGTAGAGACACACTTCATGATTAAATCAATCCATCTACTAGCAAAGACCATCTTTTCCATAACATCACTCAAGAACCTCCACTCAATCCTATCATATGCTTTGCTTATGTCCAATTTCAAAACCATGTGACCAACATTCCTTTTCATTCTACTTTGCATAGTGTGCATTGATTCATAGGCAACAATTACATTGCTTGATATCTATCTTCCTGAAACAAAAGCACTTTGGGTTGGAGAAATGATCACTGGCAGGATGAACTTCAGTTTATTGGCCAGAACTTTTGCTATTATCTTGTACATCACATTGTAGAGGCTTACAGGTTTGAACTCAAAGACTTTTGTAGGAGTTTTGATCTTTGGAATTAGAGCTATATAAGTCTCATTTGTGTCATCTGTCCAAATATCAGAATTTAAAACTTCCAGTACTACTGCACAAACATCTTGACCAATTGTGTTCCAATGGTTTGGAAAAATGCTACTAGAAAAACATCAAGGCCAAGAGAACTTAAGGGATTCATCTGAAAAGTAGCTTCTTGGACTTTTGTGGTAGTGAACTGTTTTACAAAATTCCCATTCATCTCTTCTGTGACTACTTCATACAGGTTGCAGGCAATCTTCAATACGTTCAGGATATGAGGTAGCGAAAAGCTCTTGGTAAAAGTTCTGGAAACGTTGACTTATTTGCAATGGTGAAGTAGCAGAATTTCCTTCCTCATATGTGATGTTATTGATAGTATTAAGCTTCCTTTTTTTTATTAGCACATATATGAGAAAATTTTGTATTTATGTCCCCTTCCTTCAACAATATTTGTTTTGCTCTTTGCTTTCATTCTAAATCTTCTTCTTCAAGCAAAAGATCTACATCCTTCTTTAGTTTTTTTATTTTCATGGTATGATTGCCAAGATTAGCCCCTTGGAGGTATTTGATCTGTTCTAGTTTAGCCTCAACAACTCCCTTCTAATTTATGAGCACATCCTTGCTCCATTTAACCAAACTCTCTTTGCATCTTTCCAGGCCATCTGTAGAACAAGTTCAAGCTTCACTAATTAAGTCACTGCACTTCCCTCTTTTTGCCCAGCTTACTTCATACCTAAAAGTACTCAATTTCCTTCTTCATGTTCCCATCATATTATGCATAGAGATAAATATAAGATTATGGTCTGACACTGGTTTCTATTTAGCGATTGTGCCACTCAGAATTGCCAAGTGCTCTATCAAGTCTTTCTTTGGTGAATTTACTTCCCACTATGTTGTTACATCAAGTAAATCTATCCCATTGGTAGCCCAAGTCACTTAAACTGCATTCCTCAATAGCTTCTTTGAAATGTCCCATTTGAGCATAAGGTCTAACAGCTCCTCCATATTTCTCATTTTGTTTAAGTATCTCATTGAAATCCCCTATACACATCTAGATAGTGTTATCAAGAGGTTTTAAACCTCTAAGTAACCCTTCAGCTTTCTGTTCTTTTAGCAATCACAAGTTGCCATAAAAACCAGTTAGTAACCATTTCCTCCCATTCTCATTCAAGGTGACCTTAATAATATTGTGCTTTTGAGTGAAATAATCCAATTCTACTTGCATTTGAGATTTTCGAAAGAATGCTAAACCACTATTCCACCCTCTACTATCCACCACTAAGGGTGTAATCGGTCCAATTCGGTCCGGTTTTGGATATATTTTAGAACCAAACCAGTATATATCGGTTTTAAGATTTCAAGAACCGATACTACACCAATTATACTCCTAAACTGGTACTTCTGATTTTACTGATTCCAGTCAGGTTTTTTCGATATATTATATAGTATATATAATATAGTTTATATACTATTGTATATAATAATATAATGATAATATATTGTAGTATATTATAATATAAATTATAATTGTATTATAGACTATAGTGATATATTACAATATATAATATAATGATATATTATAGTATCTATAGTGAATAAATAAGTGCCGATGGATGTGAACAGTAAAATTGTCGTCCTTCGTGTATTCCATACGCTTTTTAGGTGTTTTTACTTTTCTATCCTTTTATGTTTTCCTTCTGTGTCCGTTTACATAGGGATAATTTGGTCTTTTTATTGTGTAGTGTCAGAGGTTGCAGGTTTTGCATTTTGTTTTTCTTTCCGACTTTTTGTTTGCCTCCCTTTTTAGATGTTTTGATATTTCTATCCTTTTTTGTTTTATGCTTTTGTATTTGTTTACATAGGGATGATTTGGTCTTTTTATCTTGTTGGTGTCAGGGGCTGCATGTTTTTTTTTTCCTCTTCTGCCTTTTCATTTGGCTTTTATCTTCTATCTTCTCTCTCTTTCTTTTATCTTCTATTCTTCGCCTTTTCTTCGTCTCTCTATTTCTTCTTTCTTCTTCCGTTTTCTGTCGGTTTCTCTATTGGCCGTTAATTTTCGTCTTCTTCCTTCTCTGTGTTTTGACTTCTGTAGTTTCTCTTTAGGTTTGTTCTTTGCAAGGTTGGGTTTCTTTTTTCTCGTTTTCGTTCGGATTTTTTTGTGGGTTTTTTTTCCCCTCTTGCTGTTGGTCCGCATTTTTTGTTGCATTTTTTCATTTTCATTAGGGTTGTTTTGTGGGATTTTTTTTCCCTTCTGCTGTTGGTTCGCATTTTTGGTTGCATTTTTTGTATGATCTGAGTTTGTATGTTTTTTTTGCATTTTTTGTCAAATTTTTTTTTTTCCCACGGTCTTTTCATGTTTGTTCTCTAGACGGTTTTTTTTTTTTTTTTTTTGGTTTTCTTTCTAGTTGTTTGGTCGCATTTTTGGTAAAAAAATTGTATTCTTTTGGTTTTTTTCCCCTCGCACTATTGGTTTGCATTTTTGTTCTCTGCAACATTGGGGTTGTTCTGGGTTTTTTTCCCCCTCGTGTTGTTTTTTTTACTCCTACTGTTGGTTCGCATTTTTTGTGGCATTTATTGCATGATTTGGGTTTGCATATTTTTTGCCAAATTTTTTTTTCATCGTCTCTTCGGTTTTGTTCTCTGCATGGTTAGGATTTTTTTCTTCGTTTTCGTCCGGGTTGTTTGGTCGTATTTTTTGGTTAAAAAAATTGTGTTTGTTTTGCATTTTTTATCATTTTTTTTTCACAATCTCTTCTCTCTGCAAGGTTGGGATATTTTTTTTTCTTTTTTTGCACCAACTTCATGTGAGTCCCTATATTTTTCATGCGGTCCCTTCATCTAGTATGTTTGTTTGTGTTTTTATAATCCAGTGTTGGGTATTTTGTATATTGTGGCTTTGGATGCTCTCGGTTTTTGCCATTTTTTGCTAAAAAAATTATTTTTTCGTGTTGTTTTTTTTATGCTTTTAAGTGTTTGTTGGTCTTCGGAGTCATGTAGTTTTTGAGTTTTGGGTTGTGTATTTTTTTGGATCTTTTTAAGAATGTGTCTTTTTTTTCATGGGTTTCCATGAGTTTTTTTGTGTTTTATGGGTTTGCATGTTCCAAATTTTCTGTATTTTTTGTAAAAAATTATATCTTTCTCTCGGATTTGTATGTTGCAGATTTTTTGCATTTTTCTTTTCTTCCTACCTTTATTTTAAGGTATTTTGTTTATAACAAAGATTGTGTTCATTAAAATCATTCAATGTTGTGTCTTTTTTTTTTTTAATAATGTGGTGTTGGTTTTTGTTTTTGATTCTGTGATTTACACATGCAATCTTGTATTTACATTTTTTATGTAAAGTTGGTTTTTGTTGATATAGATAAAAAAATTTTAAATTTGTTCTATGGAGTTTGAGTTGTGTGAAGTTAATTTTTCAAGTATAATACAGTGTTGCATTTTTTGATTTTGTGATGCAGTGTTGGCTTTTTTCCTTTCATGTTCTTGAAAGTTTAATCTGTACTATTCTTTTATTTTTATTTTTTATTTTGCTTTAAAGTATTATTTTTTGATTCATTCATTGTGTAAGATTAACTTTTTGTTTGCTTTTTCCAGGAGGATTCTAACAATAGCATTCACATTGGAGTTTTACTTTAAGGTTTGTCATTCTCAAGTTTTTCATTTTGAACATACTCTTAGTTTTGGTATTTTTTGTTAAAGGATGGATTTTTTTTTTTTTATCATCCAGCGTTGCGATTATCTCTCATGCAGCTAAATATTTGTTTGTATATTATGGGTTTGGATACTCTCAGTTTTTGCTATTTTTTGTTAAAAAGAATAGCTTATTTGTGTTGGGTATAGATTTGTGATTATCTATGATCCATATATTTGTGAGAAAATATAATATTTCTTATGATACAGTGTTGTGTCTTTTTTTTTTAATAATGTGATGTTGGTTTTTGTTTTTGGTTCTGTGATTTACACATGCAATCTTGTATTTACATTTTTGCTGTAAAGTTGGTTTTTGTTGGTATAGATAAAAAAAATTTAAATCTATTCTATAAAGTTTGAGTTGTGTGAGGTTAATTTTTTAGGTATAATGCAGTGTTGTGTTTTTTGATTTTGTAATGCAGTGTTGGCCTTTTTCCTTTCATGTTTTTGAAAGTTTAATCTGTACTATACTTTTATTTTTATTTTTTATTTTGCTTTAAAGTATTCCCTTTTTTTTTTCATTCATTGTGGAAGATTAACTATTTATTTGTTTTTCATTTTGACCTCTATTGTATATAGATTTGTTGAATTTCAGATTTTATGATATTACTTCATTTTCTTATGGCACAAGATTTAAAGAAAGCAATCAAAGTCCAAATTTGTTGAAAGAAGTATATGAATGTGAAGTTGTATGGTGTGCAGTGTGTTTTTTGGTTTGCATGTTATGATTGTTGTATAGTATATTCTTACAATAAAATAAAAAAATAACATTTGTCATTCTGTTTGTTCTAAAATAAAGATGCTATAAAGTTGGTTTTTCTGGTATAGATAAAAAAAAATTTAAATCTGTTCTATGGAGCTTGAGTTGTGTAAAGTTAATTTTTCAGGTATAATGCAGCGTTGCATTTTTTGATTTTGTGATGCAGTGTTGGCTTTTTTCCTTTCATGTTCTTAAAAGTTTAATTTGTACTATACTTTTATTTTTAATTTTTATTTTGCTTTAAAGTATTTTTTTTTTTCATTTCATTCATTGTGTAAGATTAACTTTTTGTTTATTTTTTGCAGGAGGTTCCTAACAATAGCATTCACATTGGAGTTTTGCTTTAAGGTTTGTCTTTCTCAAGTTTTTCATTTTATGAATCATACTGGCAAGGTAACATAATATTACATTTTAAAAACTTTTTCAATTCAAATAATACAATTATAAATTAAAACATAATTTTTATAGTAATTTTTTTTATTTTTTTGCAGGAGCATCTACCATTCTTGGAAAGTATGGCCAAAGAAATCTCAGAAAAAGAATAGATAATCAAATTTCGTGCAGATATAGACCAGATGAACCAACAATGCCATAAGAATTTTAATATCTTATCAATTAATTCTACAAAAGAGAAAGAAATATGTTAGTTACTATGGTTGTAATATGAACTTTACTTCGTGTTTAAAACTTAAATCAAACTAATTTTGTAAACTTATATCAAACTTCTTTTGTATATATATTGCTATGGTTGTTGCATATATTATTTGTTTTCTTTGACATTTCTTCTTTTTTTTTTTTTTTTTTTTTTTTTTTTTTTTTTTTTTTTTTTTTTTTGCAATTAGGTTATAATGTAAGAAAATATACTTTTTTTTATAATACAGTTGTGTTATTTTTATTTCTATCTATATATAAAATTAGCATATATATTTTGTCACCACTGGGCTAACGTCCCTTGGACATTTCATTACTACTAGTATTATAATATATAGTGGTATGATATTAGTATAACTACTAATACAATAGATTATAGTAATAATATATAGTTATTTATATAGTATTTTAAAATTTAATATTATATTAATTAGTAATTTATCATATAATACAAAATTATATATAATATAAAAAATATTTTATACAGTATAAAAAATTAAAATATATATATGAACCGGTCCGGTCTAGTTTGGTTTGGTGTTAGAAAAAGGAAAATCGAAACCAAACCGATTTTGACCAGTTTTGAAAAAAATGGATCCGATACCGGATCGAACCGAACCCGATATTGGACACAACCTACCAGTTCGGTCCAGTCCGGTCTGGTTTACCGGTTCACTGGTTTTTTTACACCCCTATCCACCACAAAACTTTGAACAAACCTAGCATGATTTCTTACATTTTCGACATTCGTCCTACATTTAGTTTCAATGAGAAAAACTATGTTTGGGCACTTTGTTTTCTCACCAAATGGTAGAGTTCTCTAAGTGTTTGAGGTTTTCAAACCTTCAACAATTCCACATTAAGCAATTCATTGCTACCTGTGGAGTTGCCCAGCAGCCTCTACCAATCTAACGTGAGTTATGCTCCTTTCATGAGTAAACCTAGTTTTAGACTTTTTAGAAGATGATTTGTCCAAACTAACATCTACACAAACAAAAATCTCTCTCTTTTTCGAACTTCCTTTCATGATTATTGTGTCCATACTTACAAGAGCATTTTGTTCTAATAAAAAGTTCCCTCTTGCTCGTCTCTTCCACCTGGTATTCTTGGCTGGTTTAGCATCAGTATTTTTATGATCCATAAGGAAATTATTAGTAGAACTTACTAAGTTGATGCATGATCTGGGATCCTCGTGAGGATTAGTAGAGACCTTATCTGTATCAATGACACCTAGGTCCATGCTATCAGGTACCTCATTTCCCTCTGAGACTTTTGCCTACACATTCTCTCTAACAGCTATATTGGGTTGACTTTCCATTTCAATACCACTGCCACTTCGTGAATGGAAAGTAGTTCGAGATGGAAAGACTCCCCCTTGTTTAGTAAAATTTCAATTTTCCTGTATCTTCTCTGGAGGATGTACATAATTTGTAGATATTGAAGATAGCATTATTGTCTTTGATTGCACCTTAAATTTATGTAGGGGTGTAATTGGTCCTATTCAGTCCGGTTTTAGACAAATTTTGAAACTGATACGGACCATCACCGAAACCGAAACTTTCAATTTTTCTGGTTTACCATTTTTACACATGTTTTTCATGAATACTAAACTTAATTGTTAGACTTTAGTATTTATTATTAAAAATTACTAATTCATTAGTATCTATTATACTAGTATAATATAAGTAGTGTCTAACTTATTAGTGAGACTAAGTTATTCATTATTAGTAAGATTAACTTATTAGTTATAAGATTAATAGATAAGAATAGTAAGGTCAAAACTTCATGTTATATTAATTAACAATTTAGCATATAATATATATATAATAGAAAATAGAAAATTTCTATAATATAAAAAATTAAAAAATATATATACCAGTCCAATTCGGTTCAAACTGATTTTTAAAAATATGAAAACCGGTAGCAAACCGGACCGAATCCCCCAGTTGGGTCTGTTCAACCGGTTTTTTAATTTTTTTTACTCCCCTAAATTCTTATGATTGATCATTCATGACTTTTACAGTTTACTACTTTCTCCCTCATCGGAGCTACCCTGCTAGCAAGTAGCAATGGTAAAGAAACTAAATTATATTATAATGTTATAAGTTAAATAAAATACAGATATATTATTTATCATAAAAACAAGTTTTTATATTATATATATATGAAATTAATGGTATAAGTTATTATTTTTATATGTACATTATAAAATAGGTACTTTTGGTCATACTCCCCTTCATTTAGAAATAAGACTATTGGTCAATTTTTATTTTCATCACCATTATCTAATATACATTGCTCAATCAAAAGTTGTCACCTATCAACTTTAATTTTTCTTTAAATCTTAAAAAAAAAGTTAAAAAAAAAATTTCCAGGATGGGCCACCGAAACCTCCACGTGGGTGGCCTTGATACCACCATAGGATGGACATGACCTTGCTCCACTTTGGCCACCATGGGTTTCCAGCCATCCTTTTAGTGATTGGAACATGACCACCTGCTAGTCACAATAAGTGGCCCATTCTTAACTTCTTTTTTTTTTTTTTTTTCAAAGAAAACATGAGTTTTAAAATTATGTTTATTATGTTGTATGGAAATTAGCACGTAACATAATAAATCATCTTTCTTATAGAAATTAGCATCCACATTGGGATGACCAATTTTTTTTCTTAAATCTTAGTCAAAAATCATATTTCCATATTTTAACTTCTCAACCTTCCAAAATATCCTACATCTCACTCCTTATCATTTCTCTATTCTATTAAATGATATTCTATTCTTTTTTATTATTTTTTTTCTCCCGCATCCCTTTACAATCTTAACTACTCCATCTTTTATCTTTTTTCTTCTTTTTTGAACTATTACTGTCTAACAAATATTTTAAACAAAAAATTTTAAATTATTTTTTTGCAGGTACGATAATAATGGGCATTACGTTTTTAAGAATAATTTAATTTTTTATGTCAAAATTCGCCTTCTCCAACGTTAATATTTTGTAACGATTAGAATTCTCAACTGTAATACTTTTTCCTTCTTCAAATGGTAATATTTTTTGTCATTTCTCTAATGGTCATATTTTCAAACGATAATATTTTGGTGTATAAATAAGAGCACTTAGGTCTCATCTGGATAGTCAGATGAGATAAGATGAGAAATCTGTGAATAATAGATAGATGTTTTGAGTTAAAATGAGATGAGTTAGTTTGTAAAAAATGCGTGGGTTTGGATATAGAAGTGAGATGTGATGGTTTTAACTCTTAATGAAGATTTGATATAGTGGTGGGTCCCACCAATTATTAGAAAGTGTTTTTAATGATTGGGTATTATTTATAAATATATTTTCAATTAACTAACATCAATTATTAAATGAAATACCCAAAAACATATTAAAATCACAAAATTATATCATTATAAACATTCCTATCTATTATCAATATAGAATACAATAATAATTATAGGTTATAAGTTGGAAAATTAGAAACTGTATTTTTTAATTATTTAATTCAAAAATCCCAATGATAACATAAAATAGCAATAGAAATATACCATTATAATTCTTGATTTCAGCTTTGAAAATTCTCAACTTTAGTTTATTCCAAATTTATTTAATTCGAATTATACAAAATTTATGAAATATCAATATTCCAAATCAGCCGCTATTGAAGAGATTACAAAATCTCCATAAAGTACACAGTGCCAAAATTTCAATAGGGTAGAGGGCAGGGGAATCTTTGGGTACCGATTGTATCAAAACTTATTTGGGCAAATTAAGCACATGGGTAAAATAAAGAACAACCATGGTCTTACCAATCACTGCCTTTGTAGAGATGTTAAGCATGGATATATCACTGGCTTTGCAGGACCGGCGGGCTTCCCAACCACCACGACGGCTGCTCTATACGAGATTCTACAAGGCATTGTCGACTGTTTGTTCCAATCTCGGTTCTTTGGGAAATGTGCAATGCAAAATGGAAACGGTGGGAAACGATGTTGGGCTTCGTGTTAGGGTTGGCCTTCAATGGAATGGAGGGAGGCAATGTGAAAGATTGAAGAGAATAGAGGTAGGTAGACGGGGAGATGAGCATGGATGGGAGGCAAACAGGGAGAAAAGACAAACATGTGATGTTCACTCATTAAACAGAGAGCTCATATGAAATCAAGTGAAATAGATTTAACTAACCATTTGGATACACAAACATCCTCTTTGTACGAAACCATCTAAGATGGTTTTAATCTCATCTCAAGAACCAAACGGGGCCTATTCTTTCATTGACATCCAGACCAACCTAAGTTTTATTTAAGATTAAGAGAAAATTTTCATTCCGGTCTCATTATGAACTCTTGTCTTTAAATGGCTCGTTCTTTCTTTCACAAATTCCTTCTTCACTTAGACTCTGAAGATGAGTTGGAGATAGTTCTCAATGAAGATGGAGGATTAAAATCTACTCGTAGTGATACTCGTCAACGTGGTTAGTACATTAGGCATGATCATATATAAGGGCACGAACGACTATTTCATGACTATTTTGCAAAATCACCAATATATCGCTCGAATCTATTTTGAAGGAGATTTCAGATGATCGTTCTCTTTTTCTTTGTATTTAGCATGATGTAGAGGCTTATGAGCCATACTTCATCCAAAGAAGAAATAATCCTAGAAAACTCGGTCTATCTTCCCTGCAAAAGATAATCGTTCCACTTAGAATGTTTGCATATGGTGTAACTACTGATTTTAAGGATGAATACATATGGATTGGAGAAAAAATCGCAATAGAGAGCTTGAAAAAAACTTTTGGAAGCAGTCGTAAATGTTTTTTCTAATGAATATATGAGGTCTCCAAATACCAATGATATTGCTCGATTGATCACTATTGTTGAACAACGTAAATTCCTAGGGATGCTAGGAAGCATTAGATTGCATGCTTTAGAAGTGAAAAAATTGTTCGTATGCATGGAAAGGTATATACTCGTGTCATAGTCGTGAACCAACTATTATATTAGAATCGGTGGCATCATATGATCTTTGGATTTGACATGCCTTTTTTGAATTACCCGGTTCTCATAATGATATTAATATGCTAGAGAGATCTTTTATTTTCACTCAACTTCCCAAGAGCGTGCTCCTCCAGTTAATTACTCAAATAATGGTAATGACTATACTATGGAGTACTACCTTGTTGATGGTATTTATCCAAAGTGGTCAACATTTGTGAAGACGATTCCATCTCCACAAATTTAGACTTAGCTTTTTACAAGTCTCTTGGATTGCATCTAAGTTAGTATTTAACCATGTGGAGACAAGTAGTTTGTCTTCCTCCTAAATGAAGTTGGCAGCCCTTTGTTTAATTTTGTTATTAAAACCTTTACTTGGGGTAGGGGTGGAGAGTCTTCCACCAACACTGAACTATATTGAGTTTGACTTAAGAAAGTGTGATCAGTGTTAGGGTCTTGATTCAGGATGTTCGTAAGAACATATTTCCATCTATCTCTATAAAATTGTAGACAATGAAAGAATTTAGACATGTTAGAAACTCAAAATCAATGGTGACAACATTTTACAAAATGGCTTAGGAAAAGTATAGTGATATAAAGGAAGTGGTTTTGTCCTTAATGGCTACAACAATCGATTGCGAATATTTGTAGACTTCAAATAGATACTGGCCATCTAAGTTACCTTACTGTGGAGTATGTGCCAAATTCCCTTTGTCCTCAACGAAGCTGGACATCATCATTGCCAAAAGGGAAAAATAGCCCAACAAACAAACAAGCAACAACAAGAAGAAATAATGTTATGCATAGATATATCACAACACAAAAAGAAAGCCAACCAACAAATCCAAAAATAGAAACAACATGCTTAATGGATTAATTCTCCACCAAAAGAGGCAGCTAGAAGTATACGATTTGTTCTTAGCAATTAATTAAGCCAAATGCAACAGCCAATGATTCAGGCCTCGTTTGGATGTTGAGATGAAATGAGAAATTTGTTACTAGTATTAAAATAGTTTGTGAATAGTAGTAAAATTGTTTGATTAGGATCTTTTATAGGGTTTTGGAAAAAAAGAGAAAAAACGTTGAATAAAAATATTATAAAGTTAAAATAATATAATTTTTGTTTTGGGATTTGAAAAAGTTGAATTGATTTTTGTGTTTTGTTTGGAAGTTTGAAAAAGTTATAATGATTAAGTAATTATTAGATAAAAAAATCAAAATTTTAAATTGAGAAGTATTTGTATTTTAGTGGTGTTTGGATGTTGAGATGAGATAACATGAGATGCGTTAAGATCATCTCAACATCCAAACAGGGCCTCAATGAACAAGGCATTCACTTAGCACACAACAGGTTATGATATTGAGCACAAGGGATTAACATTTTTAGTTAAGAAGAAAGGATGCTGAACACAGATATATCACAACATAAAAGGAAAGTCAACCAACAACTCAAAAAAAAAAAAAAACATGCTTAGTGGATTAATCCTCCACCACAAAGGGTTACCAAAAATATATCATATGTTGTTAGCAATTAACAAAGCCAACTACAACAGTCAATGATTCAATGAAGAAATCTGGACTTAAGCACATAACAAGTTATGCTATTAAGTACAATGCCTTGGCATTTTTAATCAAGAAAAAATGATCTTAGCATGGATATATCACAACACCAAAAGAAAACCAACCAACAAATCCAAGAAAAAAAAAAACAGCGTGGCTGGTGAATTCTCCACCATAAGGGGCCGCCAAAAGTATACCATATGTTCTTAGCAATTAACAAAGTCAAATATAATAGCCAACGATTCAATGAATAAAGCACTTTTAGCACATAATAAGTTAGGATATATAGCAATCGGGGCTGACATTTTTAATCAAGAAGAAAATTATGTTAAGCGTGGATATATCACAGCACAAAAGAAATTAACAAAGCCAAATACCACAACCAAGTATTAAAACTGAAAAACATGGGGCTCAGAATGGTCTAATTTCAAGCGTAGGAAATGAGCACAAGCTCGAATGGCTACAAAACATTTAATCTCAATTGTCTTTGTGAAACTTTTATAATAAATATGGTCATCCCGGTTACCCTGCTATAGCGACTGAGCCCTATTCACAATACCTGCTGATTTTACACTCCCATTATTCAATTCAACCATTATCACAACCTCATTATATTACAAATACAACCTCAACAACAACCTGTGTATATCAACACCAAAAGCTACAAAAGACAAAGCTATAACTCAAGAACAAAGCAAATAACCAATTATTCAAAGAATTAGAGACCCAACAACATAAATGAGGAATCAACAAATCACAAATGTCTATGCCAAATATCATAGCAACTGTGGAAGCCAAATATCATAACTACAATGGAAGCAAATTCAAGTCTGAGCTTGTCCAAATTGCTTGAGTTTACAAAAACTTATCAAAGAATAGTGAAAATTGTCACAAAATCACGAAAAACCAGTAATCACAGAAAAGCCAAGGCAAGGAACATAGCACAAATACTTATACAGTAGAAATCTCAAATCACACAAATTGCACAAAGTACAAATAAAACATGATGTAAAATCAAATGACAACTGAATTGATTGAACATAAATCTTGCCAAATTACAAACAAAATATTAGTTATAGAAAACCTAGACAAGCACAGACAGAGACCCAAAAAGAGTAAAGCTAGGGTTTTCATCATATGGCTCAGGAATCACCAATGAAACACTAGGCTATGCGAGAGTGAGTAAAAATGAATTCGAGAATCCGTTTCTCTCATAGCATTCCCATGTGTGAGAGAAAGTGTGTGTGAGTTTGTGCGTGTAGGAGTTAAGGCAGAAACTTACCGGAGAAGTCGATTGGAGGGGCTATCGTGGATGGACAAGTAGGGTGCGCGAAAGAGTTGAACACGAGAGGCTGAAGAGAGAAATAAAGGTCGTAATAATAAACAATGGGAAATGGAATGCACAGTGGCTCTCCAAATATGAGGATCTACTATAGCATCCCAAAATCCAAACCCTAATTTGGGGATCCAAATGGAAGTGCTCTGAATGAAGCAAACGAGTATTACCAGTGTATCTGATATTAAATTTAATTTAATCATCACATGTAATCACATGCACCTTAGTTATCATGTACCTTCGTTGTATTGCTTTACATATTTCATGTGTTTCATTCATTTATACAATTTTCAGATAATACAAGTCTTCTAGAATTTTCCTTCTATCATGGTATCAAACGTAACCCTAACCCTAACCCTAACTCAGTGACTGTTCATTATGCCCATCGTCGATTCATCTTCTGCTTTCGCTATTCCACACCATTATCATAAGGATTATTTGAATCCTTATGTCATTCACAGTGGTGATCATTTTGGAGCCATTCTTGTCTCCCAATCACTGACTGGAGATAAACTATCTCACATGGAACCGATCCATGTCTATTTCTCTCATCACCAAAAACAAACTTTATTTTGTTGATGGTGCTCTGTCGATGCCTTCTAAAACAAATCCAATGTATCACGCATGGATTCAATGTAATACAGGTGTTTTGTCATGGTTACTCAATGCTTTCTCAAAGGAAATCGCTTCTTTTGTCATCTTCATCGATTCGGCTGAAGAAATGTGGAATGATTTGAATGAACGGTTTGCCTAAAGTAATCAGCCCTGTATTTTTTAGATTCTGAAAGCTATTGCCTCCTTGACCCAAGAAACATCCTTTATAAGTTCTTATTTCACTAGACTGAAAATGTTTTGGGAAGAGATGGTTCATTTTCGCTCTATGCCTTCGTGTTCATGTGGTGCTGTGAAAAAGTTTGTTGAATATCAACAAGGGGATTATGTTCTACAGTTCTTGATGGGACTCAATGAGGCTTATGCTCATTTACGGAGTCAGATCTTACTTTTTGATATGTTTCCTCTAATAAACAAAGTTTTTTCTCTTATTCTTCAAGAAGAAAAACAATATGAGATTATTTCTGACTCTTTACCATCCAATGAAGTTGTTGTTATGTTTGCTACCTGTGATTCTAGCAGTTATGATTCTATGAAAGGTTCTGTTGGCACCAAGAATAGCAAGCAGTCTTCTACTCGCAAAGAACGTCCTTATTGTACACACTATGGTTTATCGGTTCACATAGTGAATAAATGTTACAACATCCATGGTTACCCACCTAGATATAAAGCAGAACCTAGAAATACCACTGCTAATCATGCCCCTATTAGCCAATCTATTTCAGATTCGATTTTGGTTCCAAACTTTCCTTTTTTCTCAAGAGTAATGTCAACAGCTCCTTACATTTCTTCAATCTCATTCTATCCCATCTTCTGTGAATCAAGCAGGTACATTTTCTTCCTTTGCACCTACTCCTTCAGTTTTAGGTATTTCAATTACTGCTTCCTCTCAATCTTTAGTTTTACCCAATGTTGAAATAAACAAGTTTTATCTACAATCTTGGATTCTTGATTATGGCGCAACCAATCATGTGATTAGTTTTCTTTCCTTATTTTTCTTTGTAGCATCTTCTGTCAATATCTCTATGAAATTACCTAATGGTTCTTGTACTCGAGTTACACATATTGGCACGGTTAGACTTTCTGATTCTTTGGTTCTTTATGTTCCAACCTTTACTTTTAATCTTATTTCAGTCAGCAAGTTGACTTCTCAGTTATCTTGATTCTTATTATTCTCACATGATTTTTGTAATACTCAGGACCTCTTCAATTGGAGGACGATTGGAGTAGATATACTTTCACAAGGATTGTACCATTTACTACAAGTTATAGGCACTTCTATTTCTTGCAATTTCACTTCTTTTCCTTATTGTAATTTAGTCAAAAACAATTCTCACCTTTGGCATTGTCGCCTTGGAAATATTTCTGATTCCATATTACAGGACTTATCTTTTGATATTTCTTGCTATACTAATCCTAATAATAGTCATTGTGATGTTTGTCCTCTTGCCCAACAGAAAATATTTTCTTTTCCATTAAGTACTTGAGTCTCTCATTCAATTTTTGAACTCGTTCATTGTGATGTTTGTGGTACATTCTCAATTCTTTCATATAATGGTTTCAAGTATTTTTTTTTAACTATTTTAGATGATTATAGTAGATATACTTGGGTCTATTTGCTTAAATCCAAGTCTAAAACTCGATCATATCTACAATCTTTTTTTGTCTTTATTGAAACTCAATTTAATGCCAAAATTAAAACCATCCGTACTGATAATGCATTGGGATTTGATATGAAATCATTTTTTGCTAGTAAAGGAGTTATACATGATAAATCAACACATTTGTGTTTATACTCCTTAGCAAAATGCTATTGTTAAAAAAAATCATCAACATATATTAAATGTTGCTCGAGCCCTTCGTTTTCAATCTAACATTCCCTTACATTTTTGGAGTGATTGCATACTCACTACTATTTACCTTATAAACAGAATTCCCACACTTGTACTCTCAAACAAATCATCTTATGAAATTCTTTTTTGCTAAACCACAATACAAACATCTTAGGATTTTTTACTATCTTTGTTATACTTTTTTCCTTGGCAGTCCTTCCTATAATAAATTTTCTGCTCGAGCTCGAGCTGAAGTTTGTGTCTTCCTAGGATATCCCGCAGGTATTAAAGGTTATAAACTATATAACCTCCATACTCATAAGATCATCATATCTCGTGATGTTATTTTTCATGAAACTATTTCTCCATTTAAAATTTATTATATTCTTCATCAGTCATCTGAAACTTAAGTTCCTTCTTTATCTTCAAACCCTATTTTGCCCACTCTTCTTTTAGATATTCCCATTTACTCACTTGTACATAATTCATTACCTGCTATTCTTGACATATCAATCTTCAGCATCTCAGTATCCCCCACCATCAAATCCCACTCATCCACAAGAAATAAGAGACCACCTGATTACTTGTAGCATTATCATTGTTCCTTGATATCCAATAACAAAGTTACTACTTCTCCTCTGGTTGATGGTTCTTCACATTCAAGTACTTCTTATCCCATTTCTTCTTATTTGTCCTATTCAAAGTTCTCTCCTTCATATCAACATTTATGTTCATTAGTTGATTCTCTATATGAACCTAAATACTTTCCTCAAGCCATCACATATCCTCATTGGAGGGATGCAATGGCAGCTGAAATCAATGCTCTTGAAGCTAATAAAACTTGGACCTTAACTTATTTACCTCCTGGCAAGCAGCCTATTGGCTATAAATGGGTTTATAAGTGCAAGTTGAAATCTGATGGCAAGGTATAAAACTCGGTTTGTTGCAAAGGGGTATACTCAAAAAGAGGGAATTGATTACTTTGATACTTTTTCTTCTGTTGCAAAACTAACCACTGTTCCTTGCTTTCTTGCCTTAGCTGCTATACATAGTTCGAAGTTACATCAATTGAATGTAAACAATGCATTCCTTGACAATGGTTCTCTAAATTCTCTTATACTCTGTCTACTTTTGGTTTTAATCAATCAAAGTCTGACTACTTATTGTTTACAAAATGTTCTGGTAATTCTTTTGTGGCATTATTAGTCTATGTGGATGACATTGTTATTGCTTCCAATAACTCCCAAACTGTTGTTGATCTTAAAGCTTTCTTGCATTTACACTTTAAGCTGAAGGATCTTGGTGTTTCGATATATTTTTTTAGGCTTAAAGTTGCAAGGTCTGCTAAGGGTATATCCCTTTCTCAAAGAAAATCTGCTCTTAAAATTGTTTCTAATACTGGTCTATTAGCTGCTAAACCTGCTAATTGTCTAATGGATCAAAATGGCTCTCTAAGACAAAATTTGCAGGTCCTTTGCTGGATGATCTAGCTTCTTACAAAAGGTTAATTGGCTGTCTTCTTTATTTGACACTTACTCAACCTGATTTATCTTATTCTGTTAATACTTCGAGTCAGTTTTTGGATCAACCTCAGTAGTCCCATTATGATACAGTTGTTAAAGTAGTCAAACATGTTAAAGCTACAACAGGCCAAGGACTGTTCTTTCCCAGATCTTATTCCCTGCAACTGAGAGGCTTTTGTGATTTAGACTGGGCCACTTGTCCTGATTTCCGAAGATCTGTTACTAGTTTCTGCCTTTTCATTGGAGATTCTTTAATTTCCTGAAAATCAAAGAAGCAAGTTATTGTTTCCAGATCCTCTGATAAAGATACTCAGTACTAAAGCTGAGTATGTTCTATGACTTCTACTTGTTGTGAAATCAAATGGCTTATCTCTTTATATGTTGATTTTGACATTTCATTTTTTTCTCCGCTTGTGTTTTATTGTGATAGTCAAGCAGCTCTTCATATTATTGCTAACCTAGTTTTCCATGAAAGAGTTAAGCACATTGAGATAGACTATCATTTAGTCAGAGATATGGTTCAAGATAAAGTTGTAGTCACTCTGCATGTTTCTTCTGCACATCAATTGGTTGATTTTTTTCAAAACATTTGACAAGTTTCATTTTCTTCGTGGCAAGCTAGGTGTCATCAATTTACACACTCCAACTTGAGGAAGGCTATTACTTGTGCATATGATATTAATTTTAATCTAATCATCACATGTAATCACGTGCACCTTAGTGAACGTGTACATTAGTTGTATTACTTAACATATTTTGTGTATTTTATTCATTTGTATAGTTTTCAGATAATATAAGTCTTCTAAAATTTTCCCTCTATCAACAAGAACGTGAGAGAAAATAATAGAATTTTTTCACTTGGGGCTCCCGCTAATATATTTTATTTTATTTTTTACATGATTCTTTTAACATCTTTAAATATTTTTTAAAAAAGAAAAAAAAATTTACAATATTATTAAAAAAATCTTTACTTAATCACGAAATTAAAAAAAAAAAAAAATTCCCAGTGGGAACCCCCTAGCGGGAAGGATAGCTTTTTCCTCAGTCATAATGAAAAAGTCTGTGGGATAGGTTTTGCTGAGGCTGTAAAAGTTGCGTCCAAGCCACCAAATAATTTTTAAACATATGTGTTTAAAAACATGTTTAAAAAATATTTTTAAACATGTTTTAATATTTTAAAAAAAATAAAAAATATCAATATCACTTTATTAATCAATAAATAAATAAAATTTTAAGAAATAAATAAATACGGTCAGACAACTCATCATTTTATGATATAATATTAAATGATAAATTTATAAATAAAATATAATAAATAAATTATAATCATCTAACATTATGAATGATTAGAGGACGATGAAAGAAAAAGACGATAATAGATTTACTCTATTCAAAGAGGCACGGTTCGCAACAACTAGCAGGCTGCAACAACCCGTGGTTAGTTGGTTTGATCATTGATGGATTTTTTTGCGTTACTTGCTCTTTGGTCAGGCGAGGTGAGTAAATACTTGGACGGCAATTGCCCATCTTCCTGAGATTCACCTACTACTGCCAACATCGCTGGATCGGAACAACGTCGCTGCCTTTATCATCTTCATCGTCCACAGCCATAATATATTTATCGTCAACGCGGATAGTGGTGGTCCACATATACTCCTTCCCATTTTTGTAGTCTGTTTGACTTTTCTTATACTTATGTCAAATGGTCCTGAAATTGATCGTTCCTTTGAAATTAGTACTACCATGATTTGGAGATCGGGATTGCAACTAAATACTTGTGAGTAGCGGAATCCCCGAATCAGTCTACCGTAGATTTTGGTGTGACTGTTAACCGAGTTCAAGCGAAAACAGCATCAAAGCTATTGTAAGTACACACCGCTTTATTTTCTCTGGGGTTTATCCATAATGGATTTGTCATCTCTTTTTTGTTCCTATATCTCTCTGTTTATCTACTTAAATTTGTTATTTACTCTGTCTAAGATTTCATTGCTCTGCCTAATTTTCTTGGAGCTGTTGGGATCATCATATGTTTTTACAGTTCTCAGTTTAGGTTTGAATGTGCCAACCGAGTTTCTCAAGCATCATTAGGATTTTGTGGTATGTGCCTGCAGGTAGACATACAAATTAAGTGTAACAGCAAGCTGCGGAAAAAGCTCATTCAAGCATAGATCGTGAGGATATGGATCAAGAAAATATTGTGAACCACATTGATGATGTGCATGACATTGAAAATGAGGGATTGTTGGATAGGAAGGGGATTGACAGGTACTGGTCAGAGGTATCTGACAAAAATATGACATACACAGAGCCGCTTTTGGTGAAAAGGACCAACACCACCTCTCAGATTGCCATTATTGGTGCTAATGTTTGCCCCATTGAGAGCCTTGACTACGAGTAAGCAACCCCAATTGATTGCTTTTCTCAAGAATAATTTTTCCAAGCTAAACAAGTTATATCAAGTCCATACATTTATAAGCTTACTATGCATGCAAAAACATAATGTAACCACGTTAAGTCCTTTGCTTTGACAATTTTAATTAAAGGTGACTGACAATGGTCTTTACAACTTGGAAGTTTGAGTTGGGGTTTTGATTTAATATGGTTGGAGGTAACTTTGAAGGCGATAATGTTCATTGAAATTTTAATTTGATTATGGTGGAGATCATCAATTTCTTCACATACAAAGAGCAAATTCACTTACAGATTGCTTGAGGGGACAAATTGGTGCCTAAAGATTTTGGTTTATTAAGAGTACATAATGAGGGCATATTCAAAATTTAATTGAAGTTAGGGGCCCATCTTGCATTCTTGCTAGTGGACAGGTGGACGACCCATCAAAGATATATCTCTAAGCAAGCGAGTTGCGGGTATGGTATCCGCCCACCCTCTGGGTTAGGCAATGTATAATGAAAAAAAAAACCCTAATTTCTACCTTTCCCCCTAATTTTGGTTATAGCTGCATGACCCCTCTAGTCTCCTTCTCCTCGTCATCTTCTCCTTTTATTCACCGCACTATGTGACCGTGGCAGGGTGCAGATCTGTTTTTTTTTTTTTTTTTTTTTTTTTTTTTTTTTTTTTTTTTTCTTTTTTTTTTGTGTGTGTTGGTTCCAGGGCCGGGGGAGGTTGCTACCCTAATTGAAGTGGTGTTGTTTATTGCTGCTACCCTTATTTTTTGGATTTTGTTTCTTGTTTATTTTAGCGGTACATCGTCGGCGAACTACTACCAGGAAACGTCTCAGCCCTTAGATACATGACAAAATTCTTGTTCTGGCCTTATAATTGAAAGAATTTAAAGAGCAATTTATGTCTAGATTGGGGGAGTTAGGTAATTCATTCTTGGTTAAGTGGGATGTTGTTATCAACCTTTATTTGGCAAGCACTAGGGTCGCTAAATGTGACATTGATGAAGAAAGCCTTTGGTGTAAGTAATTTATTCTCATTAAAAAGCAAGAAAGCCTTGATTAATAAGTGGTCATGGAATTCTCTAAAAGCGCATTCGCTACATCATTCCACGGTTTAAGGTAAGTGCCTTAATAGAACCTGATTGGCTTCATATTGGCAGCTCGAGAAAATGACAAAGTTTGTTATTTGGAAGGGATCTATTTTTTTTGTGATAAGAAATAAATCTTTTTATAAGTGCAAAAGGGTGGAATGCACTGGTGATTTCTCAGTGGCTTATTCTTTTTGGAATGTGGAAGATGGGTCTGAGTGCACTTTTGGTGGTGTGGGCTGAATGTGGATAGTGCTAGGAGAGTTCTACGGGATGAGTTAGTAGGTTTGTACAGCTGGCGGGATGTGCCTTGGTGTATCATTGGTGACTTTTATATCACTCGGTTTCTGAGTGAAAGATCAGGAGATAATCTCATTAGTTCTGCTATGGCCAATTTTTCTGAGTTCATTTTTTATATGAAGCTCGTGGATATACCCTTGGCAGGGGTATGGTCGGGTTTGGTCTCTATTGAACGGATTCTTGGCATCTCCTTCTTGAGAGGTTCATTTCCCTTCAATGTATTAGAAGGAATTATGAAAGGTCTGTTCGAATCACTTTCCTATCTTGTTTGATTGTGCTAGCATTCATGAGGGTAGTAGATACTTCAAGTTTGAGACTATGTAGTTGAAAGCTGATGAATTTTTGGAGAAGATAAAATTGTGGTGGTCTTCTTTTCATTTGGAGGGCACTAGAAAGTTTATTTTGCAGGAAAACTTAGAGCTTTGAAGGACTTGAAGTTGTGGAGCGTGGATGTTTTTTGGGAATATTGATGGTCAAAAGAAGTCTCTCTTTGAAGACCTGTAGGTATTGGAGGGTAGGGAGGAATTGGGTTCTCTTTTTGCTGAGGACATCTCGAGAAAAAGCTTCATTACCTTGGAGCTTGAGAAGATGCATCTAATGGAAGAAATTTCTTGGAGACTGAAATCTCGGGCTCTTTGGTTGAAAGAAGGGAATCAATGCATTGAGTTATTTCATTGGGTGGGTAATTCTCAATGGAGGAACAATGCCATTGAGATGCTACAGGTGGATGGTCATGTCCTTATTGAACATGACGTTATCAAGAGTCACATAGTCATTTAGTACAAAGGACTTCTCACGGAGCAATTTACATGGAGGCCAAGACTATGGCTTGGCTTTTGAGTCTATTGAACATTTGAATGCTAATTGGCTTGGAAGACCGTTTGAGCTGATGAGGTTGTCAGGTGATTAGTAGTTGGCTAAGGATAAAGTGCCCGGTCCGGACGGTTTTTCCATGTCTTTCTTCTATGTTTGTTCTTTGTTGGGAGGTGATTGGGAGGATATCATGAAGGTTTTTAACGAGCTTCACTCTTTTGGTAAGTTTGAGAAAAGTCTGTCACCTTTATTGTTCTTATTCCTAAGTCGGTTGGGGCTTCGAAAATGAAGCTTCCCCCCATTAGTCTTGTGAATGAAGTTTATAAGAAATTTCTGAAGTCCTTGCCAATCATTTGAGTACGATTATGGGAGGTTATGGGGAGTATTATTTCCAAGCTTTTGTTGAAGGAAGACAAATCTTGGACTCGGTTCTTATTGCTAATGAATGCCTGGATAGTCTACACAAAGCAAAGTGCCATGATTATTATGCAAACTTGATATGGAGAGGGCTTATGATATGAACTGGTACTTTTGTGTTATTTACTTGGGAGATATGGTTTTGGGAGAAATGTTGTTCTTGGATTAAGCATTGTATTTCAATTGTCCTTTCTCAGTTTTTAGTGAATTGATCTCAGGAGGGTTTCTTTAATAGTTCACGGGGGTTGAGACTAGGGCATCCTGTTTCACCTTTTCTATTTGTCATTGTTATGGATGCTCCCAGCCATATGCTGGATGCTGCAGTTAGTGGAGGTTTTCTTTCAGGATTCTTGGTGGGAGGTTCTAATCTTGGTCAGGTCAATACATTGCTTTTTTGTGATCTGGACCATGGCTGCATTAAATATTTGAGGGCAATTTTGCTTTGTTTTGAAGCGTCTTGGGATGGAAGGTGAATCTTCTGAAGTCCAAGACCATGGGCCTAGGGAGCAATATTCGGTGTCTAGCAAGTATTATGGGATGTAAAGGTTACTTTGTTGCTTATGATATATCTTGGTCTCCCTTTGGGGGCCACTTTTAAGATGAAGGATATATTGGATGGTGTGTTAGAAAAGATTGAAAGAAGATCGGTAGGATGTAAGAAATCATACTTGTCTAAAGGGGGCAAAATCACCTTAATTAAAGGCACACTTTTTAGGGGTTGTTTGGGAAATATATCCCATCTCATCTCATCTCATCTCAAAATTTCTCAAAATTTCATTCCCAAACATCACTCAAGCACAAACACTTTTACATTTCAAGTTTTCAACTTTTTCATCTAATTGTTATCTAATCATTCAACTTTTTCAAATTCCAAAAAAAAAATTATATTCTAACAATATTTTAATTTTATGATCTTTTTATTCAACTTTTTTTCTCTCCTTTCTAGAGGTGTGAATCAGTCCGGTCCGGGGGGTGATGGACCGAAAGTTTTGGTCCATCATTTTCCCTGACCAGACCGAACACTCATAGGGACCAGACCGGACTGGTAGCTATCGGTCCAGTCTGATCCGTTTGGTCCAGCCTAATTAGTTTTTTATTTTGTTTTATTTTTGTTGCAAATAAATTAATAAAAAATTATTATTTAAATTACTAAAATTAAAATTAAGTGAATTATTAATGTAGATTATATAACTAACTCATTAAAAAAATATTTAACTGTAATTATATTTATTATGTTAATAGTTACTACTTACAAACTTAAACTTTACTCTTTAGTATGCATAATTATTAATAATGTCATACATTTTATATATGGTTAATGAATATCAAATAATTTCATTGTACATAGATTATTCATGCTTGCTTACAACTTAAGTATTTAAAAAAAAAATACCTAAGTACTTTAATTAAGGAGTGGTTTGGATTCAGAGATGAGTTAAGATGGTTTGTGAATAGTAGAATAAAATGTGAATTGTTTATTATATTTGTATGGGAATTTGGGAAAGTTGTTTTGGGATTTGAAAAAGTTGAATTGTTTATTATAGTTTGTGTAGAAATGTGAGAAAATTGTAATGATGAGATGAGTTGAGGTGAATTTTGAATTCAAACGAGGCCAAGTGTAAATAGTAGAGTATGTATAAATGAATTAAATATTTACATATAATGACATAGATTATCACATGATTTATAATTTATTATTAATAGATAGCATATATTATTTAATATTTTATATGGTCAATGATAATAAATTAGATGAAAATTACATCATTAACTTATATAATTACTATATAAAAATAATATATTAAATTATTAAAAATATTTTAAAAAAATATATATACGGGTTCAGTCCGGTCCAAAATTTGTATACCCCGAGACGGGTCCGGATTTCATCGGTCCACATATTTTGGGACCGAGACCGACTAGTCCAAAATTTGGTCTGGTCCGAAAATTTCATTCCGATCGGTTTTGCTGGTCCAGACCGAATTATTTACAGCCCTACTCCTTTCCCAAAACCCCATAAAACATCATATCTCAAACCATTTCAATACTATTCACAAATTTTTCATTTCATCTCATTCCCCAAGTATCCTCTTAGTCTCCCAACATATTTTTTCTCTTTTTCCTTTACCTGCAGGTGTAGCATTTCCCATTGAAAAAGTCTTTCGGGCTTTTCGTTGGGGTGGTGTTGGGGATGAAGCTAATTTCCATCTGGTCAGTTGGGATAAAGTTTGTTCTCTGATCTCGGGTGCTGGCTTGGGGGTTCGTAATTTGAGGACTTTTGATAACGCTCTTCTAGGGAAGTGGATGCAGTGGTATCATCAGGAGGAGGCGGCTTTGTGGACGGTCGTGATTGATTCTAAGTATGGGAGTGTTTGGGGGGTGGTGTTCCAACGAAGTTAGGGGTTCTCAAGGAGTGGGATTGTGGAAAAATATTCAAAATGGATGTGGGGGGGGGGGGGGGGGGGGGGGGGGGGGGGGGGGGGGGGGGGAGGGGTGGCTTCTAGGTTTTTCAGTTTTGAGGTAGGTATGGACTCTAGAGTTCTTTTCTGGCATGATTTTGGGTGTTGAACTAGGGCCCTCAAGAGTGTTTGACCAAGTCTCTTATGGATAACAAGTGATAAGGAGGCCATGGTGGCTGATTGGATGGATCATTCCAATAGCTCTACTCAGTGGAACATTTGTTTTCTTAGAGTGGCCCAGGATTGGGAACTTGGATTCAATGCAGAATTTCTCAGGCTGTTGTTGTGCTACAAATATTAGTATTGTTGCAGAGGATGGGATGATCTGGATTCAGGGTGGGAGTTGGAGATTCACAGTACGATATTTTTCGAAGGCTCTTTCGGTTTAACATAGTAATCATTTTCCTTGGAAGAGCATTTGGAGATGTAAGGTACTTCCCAAGGTTGCTTTGTTTGGTTGGACTGCTTCTCTTGGGAAAATCCTCACCATTGACAATTTGAGGAAACGTGGCCTTATTGTGACAGATTGGTATTACTTGTGCAAGAATAATGGGGAACTGGGGATCATTTGTTATTACATTGCGAGGTGGCTAGGTTTTTGTGGGATGACATCTTCAACTAGAATGGTGTAGCTTGGGTTATGCTTGGGAGGGTGGTGGACATTTTTTATTGCTAGAGGGGTCCTAGCGGTAACATCCATATAGCTGAATGTGTGGAAAATGACTCCTCTTTGTATTTTGTGGTGTCTTTGAATGGAGAGAAAAGGTCGGTTTTTTGAAGATTGGGAGCATTCCTTGGATGAGTATAAGCAATTCTTTTTCAACATGCTATTAACTTAGGCTTGTCATTGATTGTTATGGGCCTAGTTTTCATTACTTGCTTGCATCCATTTCTAGTTCTTAGCTGTTGTTAGGTGTTTTCTATGTATACTTTCTGCATACTTGAGCTATGCCTACTTTTCTATTAATAAACTTTTATTTTACCTATAAAAGAGTTGAAGAATATACTAAAAATTCATGCAAGTTGAGTCCATTGAAGTCTATAAATACTGTCCAAAGGAAAAGAGTGTTGATAAAGAAATTCTTGAGCTCCTCCTTCATCCACTTATGGTCGTCGAAGGTTCTATTATTTCTCTTGTTCCAAATACACCAAATGAGGTAAATAGAGCTATCCACCGTATTGTTGCAATTTGCGGGCTGCCACCTAGTCTCTCTGAAATTCTTCTACACATGACTCAAGCTGATCCAGCTCTCCCAAATAAGTCACTCCACAGTGTGCTTGCAATATCGTCATTAAGAAGAAGATGATTGGACTTCCCCTACACATATAACACCAATTGATCATGACTACACATCTCTTCCTTAAATTAGCCGTTGTGAGAATCTTCCCAACAGTGGTTGTCCAGGTAAAAACAGCTGCTCTCGATGGAACCTTTGTTCGCCAAATGCTCTTCCATGGAAATGGATTGTTAACATGAGGAATTATAATGCTATATAAAGAACAATCATTGAACTGCCCTCTCTTGGACGGAGCCCAACAACTTTTGTTTCATCTCTTATTCTCATTCTAGGGGAATATAACAAATTCAAGAACTAATTGAAAGCATCGATCTACCAATCTTGCGCTGCTCTGATGATAACATTCCACTAAACAGCACAAAATCATCCTTAACGCAAGCAAAACTATGTAGAACTGTGAAGACTTCCTTGAGGATTCTATCTCCACATCAAATCTAATATTGGATCCATCTCCTTTCTGAAATCTGATATGGTCAGAAAACTTCCCCCAACCTTTCCTAATAAACCTCCATAGGCCTATCCCAGCTGGTCCTTGAACATACCCTTCCATCCAGTTAACCGAGGCTCTATCTTCTCAAATAATCTCATCCCAAATTGCCTTTGCATTAAAGGTGGTCCTTGATGAAAGACCCAGATACTTCATTGGTAAGGACAACACCTTACAATTCAAATTACCTGCCAAGCTATCCAAATTAGTAATGTTACCTGCTAGAACCAATTTTGACTTGGCTAAATTAATCTTCAATCTGGAGATATCTTCCAAATGTAAGAATAAAGCTCGCACACACCGAAGGTGACCAAGGTCATTCTCACAGAAAAATAAAATTATTTTCTACATACAAAAGATGAGATGGGTTGATTTCATCGGTGTTACTAGCCCCCACCGAGAATCCTGCAATATAACTCCCTTTAATCAAAGCTGTTAGCATTGCGTTAAGAGCTTCCATGACTATACTAAAGAGAATTTTTTTTTTTAACAAGGCATTCATTCTCAATGCCAGCACTACTACTAAAGAGAAAATTTTGACAAGGGATCACCTTGTCACAAGCCACGAGAACTGTTAAAGAAACCATATGGAGTACAATTTATTAATACTGAGAAGCACATCATAGAAATACCATGTGCTATCCAAAGATCACCATCTTTCCCTAAAAACTCATCTCCTCCCCAAATATAATATGAAATCCCTGCTGACCTTCAGCTGATTTACCATCATCTTCTCCTTAGCCGAGACGATCACATCTTCTTGATATCCACCTTGTATAGCACCCCAAGCACTTTGGATCTAAGTCTACTATCCAAACTCTCATTACCAATGAGAATGGAGTCTAAAATTTGTCAACCTCTAACAAAGGCAGGTTGAGACTTTGAAATAGTTTTTACAACCACCATACTCAATCTGTTAGCAAGCACTTTGGATATGATCTTGTAAAGTTGTACCACTAAATTGATAGGCCTGTAATCTTTAATATCCACTGCATCAGTTGTATTAGAGCAATAAAAGTAGTAGTTAAGCTTCTCTCAAATTTCCATATTCCCTGGAGTTTGCAAAAAACTCACACAATATTTTCTTTCTTTTTATAAGTAACTCACACAATATTTTCTCTAATCACATTTCAAAAAAAATTGGAAGAATGCCATAGAGAAACCATCCTGGCCCAAGGCCTAACCACCATTCAAGCTTTCACTACTTTATGCATCTTTGTCTCTTCAAAAGGCCTCTCAAAATTGGCCAGTCTTCTGTTAGCAAGCACTGTTTTAAAATCTTCTCAAAAAAGTTTTTTTGTTGAGAATGGTGGGGATGACTTCTTTTTGAAGCTCTTCGTTGTTCTTTTAGACTGAATGAAACTCAGGGCTTATGCTGTGATCAAGTGAATATTTGACACTTCAGTTTCTTCTTTAGTTTAAATGGATGGAGATCTAATGAAGTTTCTAATTTTCTTCAAGTTTTGGAAGTCATTGAGTTGTACTCTTTATGAGAATGCTGTTATTTCAGAAACTGTGCCTTATTATCTTTAGATCTTTCTTCCACTGTCTTCGTAAGGATCTGAGCTGTGCTTTTTTCCATCCAACATTGATTTGGATGGCCAAAGTTCCTCCCTAAGTCAAGGTTTGGGCATGGTTTGTTGTGAATGAAAGGTAAGTATGGACAAAATGCTCCATTTATGTTTCAATTCATTGTCCTGTTTCTCATTCCCTTTGCGAAAGGTTACGAATCTTGGCAGGTGTTTTCTGGGTCTTGATGGATATTTAGCTGTCTTGTTTATTTTTTTCTGCAGTCAAGAAAGGGCAAAGATTTGAGCTGATACTATGCTACCCACTTTGCGGTTGAATTAGCATGAGAGATGTGCTAAGTATACGGAAACCATGCTGTCTCTCTTTTTTTTTTTTTAAGAAACCACGCTGTTACAAGCTAGTACTATGCTGGCCACTTTGTGATTGAATTAGCATGAAAGATGTGCTGGTATATTACAGAAACCATGCCATGTTGGATTTTTTCTTGGAAGATCCACTGGGTGCTTTATTGTTAGGAGAGAGTCAATTCCTGTCAAAGGGTGATTTGCTTCTTATTTCTTGGTCTCATGTTGTACTTTTAGATCTTTTTCTTCTAAGCTGGTTGTGGATGCTAGATGTACCTTTATCTCTTTTTATGAATAGGTACATTTCTTGCCCAGAAGTGGGGCTTCTGCATGAAAATTCTTTCCCATCCCTTATTCTGCAATTATTTCATTATTCTATAAAAATCTTGCTTCTTATAAAAGGAAAAAGGGGAAAAGAGGGAAAGAAAGAAGCAACAATGCGACTCTGATTTTAAGTCCCTAGTGAATTACCCAACTGTTTTTTTGGTACTATGTGCAATATTGTGTACCATATTGGGTTAGACATCAAAAAATGGATATTAATTAACATGGTGCTATATTGCAAGATATTACACAAACAAAATTTTCTTTACATTCTTGTCTTCTTTTTTATTTCAAATTAGTGTCTTGTATGTGGCAGGGTGTATAAGCCTTCAGTCAATTTCCATGCTAACCAAAACAACAAATTGAAGCTTCAGGAATTAGCTCACTTTTATGTAGGAGTTTGTTTACTGATATCAAAGCTGAAGACTAAGGTTGTTATTGTTTATTCTGTTTCAGGATTATTGAAAATGAATTATTTAAGCAAGACTGGAGGTCAAGGAAGAAGGTTCAAATATTTCAGTACGTTTTACTCAAGTGGGCATTTGCACTTCTTATAGGCCTAGGTACTGGACTAGTTGGCTTCTTCAATAATATTGCAGTTGAGAACATATCTGGTTTCAAGTTGCTGCTGACTAGCGATCTCATGTCTAAGCACAAGTGAGACTACTCCTGGCTTGAAACATTGCTATAAGTTATTTATATCCAACTTTATCTGAAATTGAGCATCCTCGTCTCATTTTCAAGAGATGTCATGCTCAATTTTTTTGTTCTCTCTGCTACTTGAGATGGGAGTCTAAGAAGGATGTATAATTATATTCTTGGATGAGACACAGACACGTGTAGATATTACATTCTGGTGGGACTGTTAGGGGTTGAGTACTTCACACAATTTCTGGATTTTTCACCGTGTAGATTGAGCCAAGTGAATGATAACAGTTTGCCCTTTTCATTAAATAGTGAAGGCATCTTTAGCTACACGGTTTTGTTTTATCTTTCCTTATCCTTCTTTTTTCAAATAATGTTATTGCGGTAAATGGTTGAATACATGAGATTCATCTACATATAATATTGAACGTGTTACTGTTTTATAAGAATAACTATCATTTTCACTTTATCTTGTATGCACGTGAGATCCTCATGCCATTTCTCTATAACGACAATGACACCATAATGGTTCCAGTGCAGATATTTCAAGGCTTTCGCAGCATATGCTGGTTGCAACATAGTTTTAGCTGTTGCTGCGGCAGCTCTTTGTGCTTTCATTGCTCCTGCAGCAGCAGGGTCTGGTATTCCTGAGGTCAAAGCCTATCTCAATGGCATCGATGCTTATTCAATACTAGCTCCTAGCACTCTTTTCGTAAAGGTGAATAGAAGTTTGTGTCACCACCACACCCCCCCCCCGGGGCGGCAAATACAGAAGGAATAAATTTGAAAATGATCATATTTCCTAAACAATAGATAGATAGAAAAGTGAGCTTCCCTTGAGAAGCTCAGATCGCATGTTTGTGTCCTGAAATAGGTTTAAAAATCAACCCAATGCAACCTAAGCCTTAGTCTCAATTAAATTGTGACTGCATATAAATCCTCATTAATTAATCAGGATTATCACAGATATTCTTCTGCCATTCTATCCTATCTAAAAAATTATCATCTATATTGCCTCTCTAATATGAGCTTTTCACATATTTGTCTGTGTTATTTTAGATCTCTTTTTTTTTTCCTTGTTTGACTTGAGATAGTTTTGAATAGTGATACAAAATGATTTAAAATCAGTTAAGCTGATTTCTTATTTTTGAAAGGAAAAAACCATTCAGGAATTTCTATGATATTTGCAATTATGACATTGGTAGATTTTTGGCTCCATTCTTGGCGTTTCTGCTGGCTTCGTAGTTGGTAAAGAAGGGCCTATGGTACACACAGGTGCTTGCATTGCCAATTTACTTGGGCAAGGGGGTTCTCGCAAGTACCATTTGACTTGGACTTGGCTAAGATACTTCAAAAATGACCGGGACCGGCGAGACATGATTACTTGTGGTGCAGCGGCCGGAGTGGCTGCTGCCTTTCGTGCTCCAGTTGGTGGTGTTCTGTTTGCTCTAGAAGAGGCAGCTTCATGGTATCCCTCACTCTCTCTCTCTCTCTCTCTCATGTGCACATTTGCCTTTTCCTTTTCTTTCCCGTGTTTATTTAAATGATTCTTCCTTTAGCTTGGTACGTGTCAATACATGGCCAGGTATCTAGTGGTTGTTTTTTCCCTTTTGTGTTGAAAGGATGGGAACCTTTCGAATATAGTGTATATGGATGGGAAGAAGGGTCATGGCTAGAAAGTTATAGAGCTCCATTAGATCCTTGTTTACTAGAAGTACTTATAATCTCAAATTGACTGAATGATTTTCTGTTGAGAAAGGAAATCACTTTTAAATTCTTTTCCATTGAAATAGGTATAAAGTGCCTATTCCAGTGGAAACCGATATAAAAACCTACTTGGGATACCAAAATTCTTAGCTTTTGACATGTATTGATGGGAATCTCTTGGCAAGAGTTAATTAAGAATGATATATATGGAGACGGAAATACTAATGTTGCATATTAAATGAGATGGTGTAGGGAATCTACATGCAATATGTTACTCTTCACTATTTTGTTTGAAATTCTGTTTCCTTTGTTTTGTTGATTTATAGAAAAAATTAGCATGTTAGATTGTATGAAAGAGATATACTTGGACCTGGTTTTTTATATCTTCAGGTCTAGATAATGTGGCCATGTGATTTAATCTGCAAACTAGTCAAATCATATTTATGTTTATCTGGTTATGTAACAACGCTTCCCATAGGTCAGGAATGTTACGTACATTCATAACCTTATGCCTGGTGAAGAGATTCAACACCATAATAATACCTCATTTATTGAATCATAAAACTAGTTTGGCATAGCAAAGTTTCATAAAATGAAGACAAAAACATCATAATTTTTTTTTTGATAAGTAATCAAGAAGTTTTATTCATAATAATAGGCAAAATCCAAGTACACAGGAAGTATACATGAGAAATACCTATCTATAATGTACAATTGAAAGAAGAAAATCATGGACATTAAGTCCATTACAAACAATAGCCCCCACCCAAGAAAACAATGTTTTAAAGGAAAAAACTTTCAGCTCCTTCATTGTTCTCTCTTGGTTTTCAAAGCTTCTATCATTTCGCTCCCGCCAAATACACCAACACATACATATAGGGACCATTTTCCATATTGCTGCAACTTGTGTATTTCCTCGAAGGCCTCTCCAGCATGCTAGAAAGTCCAACAATCTACCGGGCATAACCCATGATAAACCAAGTCCTGTAAAAAAATCATCCCAAAGAGTCCTAGCCACCTCGCAATGTAGAAACAAATGATCAATAGATTCGCCATCTTTCTTGCACATATAACACCAGTCTAATACCATTAATCGACGTCTCCTGAGATTATTCGTGGTGAGAATTTTGCCTAAAGCTGTTGTCCAAACAAAAAAAGCTGCTTTTGAAGGAGCTTTGGTCTGCCAGATGCTCTTCCATGGGAATGAGAGCTTTGGTCTGCCAGATGTTTTGGAAGGGCTCCAAAACATCCTATCCATCATACCCTCGGTCATACGTACTGAATACAAAGCTGCATAGAAGTCTGAAATAACCTCCAACTCCCAATCTTGGGCTGCCCTAGTGAAGTCCACATTCCATTGAGGGGAGCCACTAGAAAAAGCCAAAAGGTCCACTATCGCTGCATCCTTTACTCGTGCTAACTCAAAAATAGCGGGGAAGGTGTATTTGAGACAACTTTCACCACACCATTTATAATGCCAAAATCTAACGCGAGAGCCATCGCCCACAACAGTATGTGTCTGTCTCCTAAAAATCTCCAAACCCTTCCTAATGTTTTTCCACAACCCTACCCCATGTGAACCACGTACCTCATTCGAGCACCAACCACCACATGCTTCCCCAACCTATGCATCAATAACAGACTTCCACAAAACCCCCCATTCTTGTTGGTACCGCCACAACCATTTACCCAATAAAGCTTGGTTGAATTTCATCAAATTATGAATACCCAAACCACCCACAGAAATTGGAATGCATATCGTGTTCCAATTGACCAGATGGAACTTGAACTCATCCTCCAAACCACTCCACAAGAAATCACGTTGTAACTTCTCAATACGGTTGGCAATCTTTGCTGGGAGTGGGAACAATGACAAAAAATAGGTGGGTAGGTTAGAGAGAGTACTTTTAATCAATGAAAGCCTACCACCTTTCGATAAATACAACTTCTTCCAAGATGCCAGCCTACGCTCCACCTTTTCAACCACTGGATCCCAAATCTGTTTTGATTTGAAGGAGGCACCCAATGGTAATCCAAGGTACTGAAGAGGTAGAGAAGATACCTTACATCCCAAGAGAGAGGCTAGAGTTGCCACATCAGGAGCATTACCCACTGGCACCATCTCAGACTTTGCCAAATTAACTTTCAAACCCGAAACGACTTCAAAACAAAGAAGTAGAGCCCTCAAAGATTGGATATGCCCAAGATTTGCTCCACAGAATATAAGAGTGTCATCAGCAAACAGCAAATGAGAAATTTTAAGAGAACCATTCCCCACCGGGAAACCGTGGAGAGAGTCGCCTTCCACAAGACCTACAATCATCTTACTGAGGGCTTCCATGACAAATAGGAAGAGTAATGGCGATAGCGGGTCTCCTTGTCTAACCCACGAGATGAGTTAAAGAAGCCCGCTGGAGAACCGTTCACCAAGATAGAGAATCGAGCTATTGAGATACAAAACTCTATCCATTTCCTCCATCTCTCTCCAAAACCACATCTTTCAAGTAAATAGAGCAGAAATTTCTAGTTGACATGATCATAGGCTTTTTCCATATCTAGTTTGCAGATTAACCCAGGTTCCCGAGATTTGAGACGTCCATCCAACACCTCATTTGCAATTAGAACCGAGTCAAGGATTTGTCTACCTTTAACAAATGCGTTTTGTGGCTTCGAGATTAACTTGTCCATCACCGTACTCAATTGGTTTGATAGCACTTTGGAGAGAATCTTATAGATCCCAGTCACAAGGCTAATAGGACGATAATCACGAACATCCACTGACCCCACCTTTTTTGGTATGAGTGCTAAGAAGGTGGCATTGAGGCTTCTTTCAAAACTAGCATAAAAATGGAACTCTTGAAAAACCTGCATAAGATCACCCTCGATCACTTCCCAACAGATTTGGAAGAAACCCATGGTAAAACCATCAGGGCCAGGGGCCTTATAACTAGCCATGCCACAAACAACTTTGCATACTTCGTCATCTTCAAAGGGCCTCTCCAACCACTCTGCACCCTCCTGATCTAAAGCTGAGAAAGTCAACCCATCTACTAACGGTCTCCAAGATTGTTGTTCGGTTAGTAGATGTTCATAATATTGTCCCATGTGCTCCTCAATACTTGGCTAATCCAAAAAAACTAAACCATCAACCATTAAAGTATCTATAGCGTTGATCCTCCAACACGAATTAGCCACCCTGTGAAAGAATTTTGTGCATCTATCTCCCTCCTTAAGCCATAAAGCCCTAGATTTATATCTCCAAGAAGTCTCTTCCATTAGTAATACTCGTTCAAGATCTGTAACTAACTGTCTCTTGCAAACTTTTTCAGCTTCGTTCAAAATTCTTGCCTCCTCCTCCCCCTCCAGGCCCTGTAACTCCTCCGTAAGGGAACGTCGCTGTAATATAATATTGCCAAACACTTGTTCATTCCATAACTTCAAGTCATAGTTCAGCGCTTTTAGTTTCCTTGCCAGAATGTAGCTTGGAGATCCTTGAAATTCATACGAAGACCACTATTGCCTGACCCTGTCTACAAAACCGTCAGATTTAAGCCACTTATTTTCAAATTTGAAATACCTTCTGCCTCATTGGATGCCTCCACAATCCAAAAGGATAGGGAAGTGGTCGGAACAAACTCTAGGTAATCGTCTTTGAATAACTTCAGGAAAGTGTGATTCCCAATCTGAAGTTAACAAAAATCTATCGATTCTCGACCAAGAAGGGATATCTCGAGTGTTGGACCAAGTATATAAGCCTCCTGTTAGTGGAATATCCATGAGCTCCTGTTCTGAAATGAAACTAGAGAATTCCCCCATAGCGGGAGTGATGTGGGTTGTACTTGACCGTTCACTCGGGAAACGAGATACATTGAAGTCTCCCCCTGTAACACCCCCTTCCCGTAGGCTAGGAGTGTCACGTACTTTTCATAAAAATAAACCCGGCAAAAGATCTTATATTTAATAACTGAAAATAGGATTTATTTTGTAGAAAAACTGTCTAATAAAATGTCTTCCAAAAACATTAAATGAATAAACTGAATAAATTCATGTCATAAAAAACATGTTTTATTTTAGAAAGTCTGAAACTAAAATTAACTGCCCTTTCTATTCCTGGCCTGCCTGCTCGTATTCATTATCCTCACCTGGGTAGTTAAAAACATGAAAACAAACAAAAATTAGTTGAAGACTCAACAAGAAATCCATCACAACGTAAACATACTAAACATAAGGTTTTCATAAAAACTTTCATGCTGAGAGTTTAAATTCATGACTATTCATACTAATGCTTGTGCTATGCATGACTGGTTTAACTGAATTAACTGACTGATCTGACTGATTTATCTGACTGGCCAACACACTTAACCTTGTGTGCGAGGTTGTGCATTGGCCCCACATCCTGCGGCCGCAAGGGGAGCCGCTGATAGTATTCTGGCATACTATGGTGGACCACGACTGAGTTCGTGGCTTGCACATCCATCCTGAAACTGAACTGCATTGGTATCATGCATCTGAATAGCCATCTTATTAACTGATCTGATCTTATCTTACACTTGAATTTAAGATGGCTTACGTGTCTTATACACATAAGATACATGACATAATACATACATAATTATAATTTCTGAATCTGAACATGATGCGGAATAACATGATCGTATGCTATGCTAGATGACATGTTTGCATATGACATGAGTGGTTCATAAATAATGGCTGGAAATGAACTGGCTTGAATACTAAATTTCTATAAACTGAACTGTGATAATCCTAAGCTTGTAATCAAATTACTTACCTCGCTGCGTTTCTTCTTGAATAATACTTCGTAACTTGAGGCCTATATAAAATAATAACTATCACTAAATTGGTTTGGAATCACATAAGTACTAATATCTTACTTAATTAAATCCACAATCCAAAAATAGTGTTAAACGATTCAATAAATCCTAGTATCTAAATTACTTAAAATACTAATTTATAATTTATAAGAATACTCAAACTATATTGAAATAATTCATAAAACTTAAATTCTTAAACTAAGTTTCTATTTCTTAACATAATTATTAAATCTTATAAGAAACCTAATAAATTCTATTAAATATTCTTAACATCATAATTTTATTAAATTCTACTAAATAGACAAAGGAATATTAACAAAATATTAGGCTCAATAATATACTTGAAATATATTTCCAATTCTTTAAACATTTTCTTATAAAATAAGTTTATGACTAATATCTTTATTTAAGAAGAAAAACCCATCTTTGAAATATTAAGCCCAACTCAACTTTAAATAAAATGACTTAATAAAATCCATAATTAACATATACTTAAATGTAAGGTTATAAATGTAATTATCTTTAAAACACTCGTTCAAGATACTATGGGAAGTGATTAAAAAGGGCATAAAAGTAATCTCTTTTAAACACTTGCACTTAGTGAAATAAACCTAAAAAGCAACTAATACATTCTGTAGAGAAACAGAGGCAACGGGAGAGGCATGCGAGGCAGAGGACTCACCGAGAGGAGGTATGCGACGGAGATGGGCTGCGCGGCGGTTCTGGGGGACTCACGGCAGCGTAACCAGCGACTTCTCTGTGGTGGTGCGACACTGAGAGAGAGAGAGAGAGCGTGAGTCGGAGTTGCTCTGTCACGCTGAAACCTAGTCGAGGGAGAGAGGAGGCTGGCGGCGTCAGTCCTGGGCTTACCGGGAAGACATGCGTTTGACGAGGAACAACCAGTCGGCAGTTTCTGTGTCGCCTAAGTTGTCCCCGGCGTAGGGTGGTGGCGGAACAACCAAGGCTGGCTGCATCGAGGTGTGTCTACGGGTGCAAGAGGCTGTAGCGTGGCTGAGCTAGTTTCTCAGGCAGTAACGGTCCATGAGCTGGCACCGGCGTGATCTGAAAGTGGTGGTGGCGTCGGCATGTTCTGGGCGGTGTGGAGTTGCCGTGGAGGAACGTGGGTGATGGTGGTTTGTGCCGTGTGGGTTCGAAGAGTGGAGAAGCCATGCTCTGTTTCGGTGAGTGCAAAACAGAGGTGCGCTTTGTGCATGACTGTGGCGCAGGCAGGGGCTTACTGTGTTGTCCAAGGAGTCGGTTCGTCGTCCTGGAGATTGTCGACGGTGGCGTGCTCTGGGCAGAGGGGCTAAGCGTACATGGAGGGGAAGGCAGGTTTGCGGCTTGGAGTTTTTCTTTCCATCCCGAAGTGATAAGCGTAATACATATATATATGGGTGATTCAGAAGCAAAAGGAAACCTAGAGGAAAAAGAGGCGTGCATGTGCATGAGAGTAGAGACGTGCGGAGTGGAGAGGAGGGAAAATCGTGGAAGTTAAAAGTATAAGTTATCTAATAACAATAAAATATTAATAGTAATAATAATAAAAATACGATAATAATTCTATTAAAAAAATTTACAATTTATTAATAATATAAAATCTGATAAAATAATAATAATAATAATAATAATAATAATAATAATAATAATAAATATTTATAGCTACATGAAAATAAATACATAGAACTTATCTTATATCCTAATCTTAGGACCGGGTTGTTACACCCCCTATACAACTTGGTAATTCCCACCCAGCCAATTCTTCCCACAATAAGCTTCTTTCTGAGTCACTATTCGGACCGTATACACCTGCAAATGCCCAACAGAACCCATCTTCTACATTTACAAATGAGCACACCACAGTGAATTCACCCACACATTCCTCTACTCTTTCCACCACTCTTTTATCGAACATAATAGAACACCACCCGATGCACCTTTGGAAGGTAGATACGACCATCCAACATGATGCCCTCTCCACAAACTACGAATTGTTTGCCTTGTAATTAGTTCAAGTTTGGTCTCTTGCAAGCAAATGATATCACCCTGCCATTGTCGAAGTAAATTTCTGACTTGGAGTTGTTTGGCCTGCTCGTTCAGCCCCCTTACGTTCCAAGATATAATTTTTGGTTTCATAACAAAACCATCGTAGCCCTCCCTTCCCATGCCCCCGACAAGAACTATGCTCCCCTCCATCATCATTCATATCCCACATAAGCCTCCTAAGTTCTCTCTCTCTCTCCCAATAATGTAAGCATAAACTAGTCCCATGTGGCAATAACACTTATTTGAAGGTCTAACTCTGGAAAATAAATCTACTCTTAGCCCTCTTGCTTCATGTCCACGCCATAATCATCTGGGACATTAAAACATAAAAACAAACAAAAAAATGAGTCAAAGACTTTGTAAGAGCACATCATACTGTAAACGTAATTTAACTTGACCTTAGGCTTGGCTTTGAAAACTTTCATGCATAATCATACATATATATAGCATATGGATCATTCAGTAGTAACTTAGGCGGAATTTAAGAAGTGATCATGGCAATTCATATAACACGGATGAGTGAATGATTGATTCCATGCATCTAATATGCTTCATGCATGACTTGTTAATCTTGTCTTTCACTTGCATAACAGCCACCATAACATATGTGCATTTGTCTAATTGTCATTGACCGCATAAATCAAAGTGTAACATATGGTGGACCACACTTAAATCTGTGGCTTACACATCCACCCATAACATAAGGCCAAGCATTAACACTTACTTATCATTCACGTGGCTTCTCTTATCTTATCATGATGCATGTGAACATGTTGACTTCATGATGTTCATTGCTTGTCATACTCATATGCATGGCACAGTACTAGACATGGCATATTAACATAAAAACATTTATCGTGACATGGCATTCAATAAGCATGATATAACGTAAGAGTGATTTTCATGACATAGCATCCATTCTACACAAACAACCAAATCAGCATATCAAACATAATTGCATCCACAATCACATTCTCAAAATTCATCAAGGGTTCATAAAAAGGGGCTAACATTGAATATGGCTATACATAGCATAGGTAAACAACACTTTCATGCAAAATAGAATAGTTACAACACACATGAAGGTTATGATCATGCCACTTACCTTATTTCCTTAGCTTTGAGAATCAACTAAGCACGCAATTCACGCACCTATTAAGTTGCATACAAATCCCATGTTAATTTCACTGCAAACACTTAATATTGACTAAGACATGACCTATACTCTAGTGATGCTTGCTGTCTACATCGTGACAATGAGTAAAACTGACCTTGGGTGTGCATTCTACTCTTAAGTTTAATTATATGCTTTCTAAGTGTGAGTAGAATGCCTTTATGATTTTTGATGAGTTAGAATGCATGCAAATCTCAAAACAGTGGCTGTTTGTTCCACTTAGGGTTGCTGACAGCAACACGTTTTTTATGCATTTCAAGGAATACATGAGTTTTTGGTAAAAACAGATGCCAACATGTTCAAATATGACTTTTTAGAGTCATTTGGGGTTGTTAACAGTAACCCTTTTTAAAACCTTAGAGAGTATTGATAAATCTTTAAACAACAATGCATGTGATGGCAACTATGCATGTGATGTCTTGGGTATGCACATGGTTTAAAACATTTTCCTTCCTAGTCACTAGCTGCTGTGTGTGTATCATACGACAGTGAAGTAATCAATCATGACATGTCAATATGCAAGAAAACATGGCTTAATGAATGATTGATCATATTTATGCTTTATATGCTGAAATTTCTACCTTTGATAAAAATCTGGTTTTGAGTTACACAACTATATTTACAACATTTTACATGCAGTGAGTGGGTTTCATGCATGTGCTTTAAGTGTGTCCCTTACCTCTAAATATGTTAAGCATGAAGATCCACGACTTTATTAACTGTGTGATGTTGCTGTGCTGTTGTCAGGCTCCTGAAAGCATGTGTTTTGTGTGTGCCATGCCTATGATGTCAAGGTAGTATGTATCTGAATCTCTCATGCATGTTTCTAAGCCTCTATACATGTAGTACTAGGTAGGGGTAGGGTTCTAAGGGCTGTCTAGGTTGCTGGCAGCAACCTAGATTCTTAGTGCTTCTAAAAGTTGGGTATTTCTCACCTTTTCTAACCCAAGGTGGATTTGGAAGAAATCCTTGGCTGCTTTGACAGCAGCTATGCCCTGTAAAGTCACTAAGATGTGAGTCCTAAGTCTAACTTCCATAATATAACATAGGGGGATTTTCTAATGCTTAGGATCATGGAAACAGCTGAGCTCATCTGAGTTGAGTTCAAATCTAAGCCTACCTCAACATCCAAACACACAACTCCCAAATCATTAAACATCACTCAACTCAAAATCTCTTTACACGTGGGACCCACAACCTTTTTCAACTTAACACCTCTTTCCACGCGGGACCCACAACCTTTTTTAACTTCCCATAAATATATCTAAACTCATCTTAACATCCAAACACATCTAAACTCATCTTAAGTGGGCCCCACAAAACTCACTCCACAATCTCAACTCACTATTATTCATAAAGAACTCAACTCATCTCAGCTCAGCTCAGCTCAACATCCAAACGCAACCTTAATATAATGTATGGAAGACAAATCCTTACTGATATTACAGCAGAGTTTAGGAGATTCCTTCTAGGGGTTTTGGCGGGTAGAACTTGTGAAAGGGCTGTAGGATGGCAGCAACTGGTAAGTGACAGCACATGATTCGAAGCACATATGGTGTATTGAACTTACTTGGAGTTGCTGTCACAGTGGAGAGAAGTTGAAGAAATATGGTGTATTCTGTGCAAGTCTGGAACAGCCTACAATAGAATGTCTTAATGAGTTAAACCAATGTTGTAGAGGGAGAAGAAGGGGTGCTCGTGGGGCTGCATCTTACCTAGGGTGGCAGAGAGTGGCAGCACAATGGCTGCAGCAGCCTTGAGAATCCTTTAACACTTTGATGATATGAAACTTAGTGGAGTGTATAGGGTTTACCCTAAGGAAGAGGGGCTGCACAAGTGTGTGTGTGTGTGCGAACACCGCGCGCGCGTTTGGGGCTGCCTCTGGTTTGCTAATAGGCTTAGGAGGTTGCTAGTAGGTTTCACTTAAGTATAGAATGCTTTAGGGTTTCAGGACATAAGGGCTGAAGTATGGGCATTGGGGCTGCTGTTATAAACCTGGCAGTCCCTTATTACGAATTTTGATTGAGTAATTGCTGGGTTTCTAAGCTGGCTGCAGATCCCTCAATCCTAGAAATTTCCATGTGAGTTGTATAAGGAAATATCTCCTATACTTGCTATAATGGGTTGGGAGTGATTGCTGGAGATTTCAATGCTGGCTGGACAGCTATTTCAAGAGTCAACTTCCAGTCTCTTCCTTAATTTTTTCCTGTGCTAATAAGAATAATGTCTTGCCTAATGCATTCAGGAATTTCGAAATCCTGCTGCCCTATAGATTTTGGAAACTCCCCGGGTCCTATTTTCAGCAATAAAACACATAATACCTTCCTTATTTAAGCAAGGAAAGTCTGAGAGTTTAGGATTGCTAGCAATCCTGAAAATATGTACAAAAAATGACATTTTGGGTAGGGAAAATCAAATATTTTAAATTAACTTGGGTACCAAGCTGGCAGTACAAGCTGTCAGTGGGCTGGACAGCAAGCCCACTAACCCAATAGACTCACTATTATGCATAATTAAAAGCCCAAACATCTATAAAATTAAACAATAGCATTATAAAAAATTAAATCAGGAAGTTCAATCAAATACGATAAATCTGGCCCATGGGTCCATAGTTGAAGGTTAGCCCAAACTTTGAATCTAATGCTTGGGAGTGACAGATTATGCTGTCTATTGTTTTTTTGAGGATGTCCGCCACCTTTTCTTTTCAAATAGCATTTACCCATTGATGAAATGGTGAAATGTACTTTATCTGTTATATCATATTGTTGCATTAATACTTGGTAGAACATCTCCCCATCCCAGACCATGTCATCCAATAGAATTGGGTGTGTACACCCCCACAGGCATCTACATTTGAACATTCACTAGTACAGTATTAAGTTTTGACAAGTTTTGCCTCATGCACACAAGGGTTTCCATGCATGCCGACAATTTCAGTGTTTCATAACAACAAAAGAAAAATTTTCGTTTTCCATATTAAGGAAGAAAGGACATTGCAACCAGAATGCTGGATTTTAATCCTTCTGTAGCAGGGGAAGAATTATGTCATGCCTGTTGGGACCAAGTTTGGCCCCTAAGCCATTATCATTTTCATTTAATGTCCGCACTCAGCCCCCACCCCAGGCTCAAGTTTCCAGTCCTTCTTGTGACCCTGCTTGATTACAAGGCAGCCTGCTGAGGTGTAAAAATTTAGCTTCATGTATTTTCAAGCTTCATTGGGTTTTTCATGGTTTGTTCTTTTGTTAATGTTATCGGTTGTGTTGTAATGTATGAAAACCAATGTGTTCTTCTTCTTTGGCCTTATTTCAGGTGGCGGAGCGCTCTTCTTTGGAGGACTTTTTTCACAACAGCAGTAGTTGCCATAGTTCTGAGAGCTTTCATACAATACTGTACCACTGGAAAATGTGGGCTATTTGGCGAAGGAGGTCTTATAATGTATGATGTCAGTTCTGCCAAGACAACATATAGTGGCTCAGATATATTAGCAGTAATTTTCCTAGGAACTATTGGAGGCGTTCTTGGAAGCATATATAACTATTTTGTGGACAAGGTCCTTCGTACTTATAGCATCATCAACGAGTATGTTCTCCTATTCAGTTATGTATGTTGGCTATTTTTTACAAATATAAGAAGTACAAATAGTTGGTAACATGAAAACCGTAGTTGGTAAAATGAAAGCACCGCAAGCCATTTATACTTATCATCAATGTCCTTTTTACTTGTTTTGATAAACCATGTAACCATGCCAATCCCACTGGTGTGGTCAAAGTTGACCACATGCTTTGACTTAAATCATAAAATACTGGATACAGAACAATGACAATCAGTTAACCTGTTTTAGTCAGATGATTTTCTTCTCATACCAATTCTTACCACCCACTCGTTCCCTTGATGCTGCAGAAGAGGTGCTGCTTTCAAGATCTTACTGGTTATCATCATCTCCTCCTTGACATCATGTTGTTCTTTTGGCTTGCCATGGTTTGCAAAGTGCATTGCTTGCCCCACCGATCTAACAGTGAGCTGTCCCACTGTTGGTGAGTCTGGAAACTATAAAAGCTTCCAATGCTCATCTGGATACTACAATGACCTTGCCTCCCTCTTTCTAAACACTAATGATGATGCTATCCGCAACCTATTCAGCACTAGTACCACAAAAGAATTTCATATTTCCAGTCTTTTCATCTTCTTTGGTGCTGTATACTGCCTGGGAATTATCACTTATGGCATTGCTATTCCCTCGGGTCTCTTTATCCCTGTCATACTAGCCGGAGCTTGCTACGGACGTCTTGTTGGGAGATTGTTTGAATCAATGTCTACACTTGACACGGGTCTCTTTGCCCTTCTTGGAGCTGCCTCCTTTCTTGGTGGCACCATGAGAATGACTGTTTCCCTGTGTATTATATTGCTTGAGCTCACCAATGACTTACAATTGCTTCCTCTCGTGATGTTGGTTCTCCTAATCTCTAAAACGGTGGCTGATAACTTCAACAAGGGTGTCTATGACCAAATACTGAAAATAAAGGGACTGCCTTACATGGAAGCCCATGCAGAACCTTACATGAGGCATTTGGTTGCACGTGATGTTATTACTGGCCCATTGGTCGCCTTTTCTGGCATTGAAAAGGTAGGAAATATATTGCATGCTTTGAAAACAACAGGGCATAATGGGTTTCCTGTTATTGATGAACCACCTTTCTCGGGGGCACCCGAATTGTGTGGAATTGTTTTGAGGTCTCATTTGCTAGTTTTGCTGAAACGAAAGAATTTTTCGAGGGATAGGGTGGTTACTGGAGATGATATCTTGCAAAGATTTGCTGCATTTGATTTTGCCAAGGCAGGGTCCGGGAAGGGAATCAAACTAGAGGATCTAGATATTGAAGAGGAAGAGATGGAGATGTATGTTGATCTTCATCCTATTACCAATTCATCCCCATACACAGTGGTTGAGACAATGTCACTAGCCAAAGCTGCAATTCTCTTTCGGCAACTTGGTCTCAGGCACATGTGTGTAGTCCCGAAGAGCCAAGGGGTAAGCTCTCTCTCTCTCTCTCTCTCTCAATGATTAGTGTGTCTTAGATCAAGATATATTCAGTGAATCTCCAAGTTATATGACACCTTTATTCTTGGAGAAATCGCTGCATTTTATTTTTCTAGAAATAGGAGGAGATTATTTTGCAATATATTTGTTTTATTCTCCTTGTAGAACTAAGAGGACAAAGTAGAAATAGGAGGAGATTATTTTGCAATATATTTGTTTTATTCTCCTTTTAGAACTAAGAAGACAACTTTGTCTTCTGCCATACTCTTTTGGTCGGCCCTTTTGATTTTGTAAGTTGCACAATAGCTCCAGTTACCCTTGGAAATACTGCAATGAATTTGTGAGCATAATTTTTATGTGACTTTGTTGACACATTGCAGAGGCCTCCAATTGTTGGAATTCTGACTCGGCATGACTTCATGCCAGAGCACATTTTGGGACTCAATCCTCATGTGATGCCTGATAAGTAGATCGGCTGAATGTTGATTAAGGGGTCATCTCTTATATTAGTGTTCCGTTCTATGGTTGTGGGCGATCAACTTGGTGTTTTGGACTCATGGAATTGAGATTTGTACTTTAACAGTAATTGAAAGCAAACATGCTGAATCATACAGATATCGCAGGCAAATTTGTGTCTTCCAATCAACGAGAACAATGTATATGACCACATTATAGAGACCATTCTATATGCTGTCGGTGTATTTAAATACACGTAGAGCAGCACGAGAAACAGATCGGCCGTAAGTGGAGCCCTTTGTAATACAACAAGAAATGATATAATTCACATGCAACTGTTTTTAGAGATTTTCGAATCAGTGTTCCTGTGCTGATACTCTAATATATTTCCTTTTGTTAATTAAATTGTTCGTTGGTATCTGCATTCCTCCAAATAATCGCTCTCCTGCCCTGCGAGAGTAAAAGTTCACGATTTGTCTGGCTGATTTTTTTGTTGTTTTTGCAAAGACCCAAACCAAGTTTAAAAAACGGATTTGTGATGTGGAGCATTCCCACTTGCTTCGTTGTAACGTATGACTCTCTTCAGAGGGGTAATGACTACTGCCCCCCGATATATATGAATCATACGTGTCGACCTTGGGATGTTCACAGTGGCTAATTGATTGCAGAGGTTCTGTAAACTAATCTTCTTAAAATTATTGTATTTAGAGATTTTCAGATCATGGCGGTCTCTTGATGGCATAGAAATGGAGAACACGATATCCTTACCTCTGATCCCCTGAGGGGTGGACTTAGGTGGGAAAGAGTTGTGTTAATCCCACTTTTGAGTAATTCGGGTCTTCTTTATGAGAAATCTAATTTCCTAGTTGAAAATTTTGTTAATATTTGTATTTCTCACACGTCCCGCCATTTATACTGAATGGAGTAAGAGATTTGTCGAGTGCTTTGAAGTCATGCAATTTCTCACACGTCCCTTGTTTGTAGTTGTTAGACCGAGTGCTTCGAAGTCCAAAGAGGGCTTTGTCATAATTATAACTCTATAAGGTTGCCACGGGTGCCTTGGGGCTGGCCTTGAAGAGTTGCAGTTGGGTGTGGCTCTTAAGAAGTGCTGACGGTGGTTAGTTGTTGAAGAAGGAATTCGCGAGGAAGTATAGTAACTGAAATAACGGAATGAAGGCTTTAATGAAACGGGTTGTTTTGGAGGCAAAGGGATGGGTGTAGAAGGGTTTAATGAAACAGACCGTTTGGTGTATTGTAATTTTTGTAGTTGCATTTTAATAATTGTTGTTGGCGTATTGTTCTTTCCATCACAGCCTGTGAGTATATAATCATTTTAAACATTGATCATTCGGAATTCTAGCTTTTGGAGGTTGAGAATCCCTCGAAGATTCTCTGCAAGTTTCATAATGTAATCTTGCTCATTCAATGCCTTACTCGAGTGTTACCTCCTCTGTGTTCTTGTTTGAGATTACGTGTGAATTGCTTGAATTACAGTAGGTTTCTTGAAGGAACCTTACAAAGGTCGAAAGCTACCATCTTAAATTGAGTTGATGGCAGCCATCGTCACCAAAATGCAGTGTTGCTTTCTCACGGTGACTCATATTAAGGAAGTTTTCTGCAAGTTTTTTTTTTTCACAGGAAAACATCAATGTCATTAAACATAAAAGCATTACAAATTGTTCTTACAAGTCAAATAGCTTGGGAAACAGACATTGGGACATGATCCCACCACATTTCAGTATCTACCACATGCCAAGCATGCCTAGCCAATCTATGTGCATCTTCATTTCCCAATCTGTGAACATGTATCACTCTACACTCTTGGAAACAGCTCAATAATTTCTGTATTTCTTGCAGCAAATGTCCAAGAGGTGTTAAATTTTCACCAGATGATTGAAGCTCTTAACCGACAATAAACAATCAGTTTCCAATATCAGCTTCGGGACTCCCCATTGAACATAAAACTGCAGCCCTCTTAACATTGCTAAAGTTTCAACATTTTCTGGGTTTGTCATCTCATTTTCTATCTTACTGCATGCTACAATAACAGCCATTGTTTCATCTCTTAGGACTACCCCCACACCAGCTTTCCTTTGATGAAAAAACATGGCACCATCCACATTCAGTTTCAAGTAACCAAATGGAGGGGGTTTCCAACAGCACACTTGCTTGGCCTCTTTACGCCCAGAAACCTACACCTCTTTATGAGCTTTCTGCAATGATAAAGCATATTCAATCACATATTTTGGATCATGAGGAGCATTTTCATAAACAAATTTATTCCTCCTAAACCATAGTCCCCATGCTATTGAAAAGAAAGTGGAGAGATCCTCCTGAGATCCAGCTTCCATCAAAACATTTGCTAAATCCCAAAAGGACAAATTCTGCTCAGCTTGTTGTAACACTGGGAGATAAATATTCAAATATTGCCGAATCTCTTTACAATAGAACATAGCATGTGCAGTCTCCTCTATTTGTTGTTGACAAAAAATGCATTTATCCTCCACATCTACATTTTTCTTTTTCAGATTATGAAATGTTGGTAGGCTGTCCCTTCAGGCCCTCCATGCAAAAATCTTTATTTTGTGTGGGAGTTTCATCCGCCATAACCTTTTCCAAAAGGACCTCTTTCTATTCTCGATCGAGTATCCCCCAGTTGCTGCTTTGATGAATTATGAAGAAGTTTATAAGCACTTCGAACAGTGCAGAGTCCATTCTTTTCCTGATTCGAATACCATTTATCATTTGAGTTGGGACAGATTATGTGCTCCAAAATCTCTACTGCTATATTTGAATTGAATAGAACTCTTACTTTATCCACATTCCACCACTGAGAATTATCATCAATCAGAGAAGCAATAGTTGTATCCCTTTCTTCCACATTAGTCTGCTCAATAAGCTCCTTAGAAGTGAAGCCCAGTATCCAAGGATCTTTGAACACCTTAATTGATTTCTCATTGTCAATTCTCCATGTACAGCCTTGTTGCAAAACTTTTATAGCTTCCCAGATTCCACTCCAAGCATAGGAAGGATTATAACCCACCTTAGCATCAAACAGACTTGTATTAGGAAAATACTTGGCCTTATACACTTTATGGAGTAAAGATTCCTCATTTTGCAGAATTCTCCATCGGCCTTGTTTAGCTAAGAGGGCTAGATTGAAAAGCTTCAAATTTTTAAAACCCAATCCACCTAAAAACTTGGACTCACATAATTTATCCTAACTGACCCAACGTATTTTATTTTCTTCTGATCTCTTCCCCCACCAAAACTGAGCCATCATCCTTTCCCACTCAGTATACAAGGAACCAGGTAACTTAAAGCAACTCATAGCATATGTTGGAACAGACAGTGTTACTGCTTTAATGAGGACTTCCCTACCACCTTGAGATAAAAGATTACCCTTCCAAGCTTGAACCTTCTGCCACACTTTTTATTTAATCATTGAGAAAGCTCGATTCTTTGACCTGCCAACAATAGGAGATAAACCCAATAAATATACTTCATTGAGTATTTTCTTTTCTTTTCCGTTTGAGTCAATGATATTATTAAAAACCAAATTTAGAACAACTAAAAACTAATATAATATAACAAAAAGGGTCCAAAATATTGTTAATTATATATACACACACACACCTTTTGGGTAAGTGGGGGATGCGAAAATTAAGATTTAAGCTCATTTGAAGCCATTTCCCCTCCATTTGTTTCTCTCTATTCCTAGCTTCTCTATTTTTGCCTCTGCCATTATTTTGCCTGTGCCTACCTGTTAAAGATAAAGAGATATCTATACAGTCAGCAATTGTTCCTCCCAGTAGCACTAATCAGCAGTCCAAGATAAACTTGATCTAACCTACAGTCCAAGATAACTATGATTCAAGTCAATTGACTATACATGATAAACATTGTTTTATAAGTAAAAATATTATATATATTAATAGGAGTAACTAAGTACACTGGACTGGACGTATATGGACAGTTAATACTACAGCTGTTTGCAGAATTTCCAGATGAGAAGATTAAAAGGTGTGCATTTGTTTCTTCTGATCCAGAGCCGAGTGGTCTCATTTGTTTTCGCAGATGAGTTAAGATTAAAGTTAAAAATTGAATAAAATATTATTAGAATATACTTTTTTAATATTATTTTTATTTTGAAATTTGAAAAAGTTGAATTTTTTATTTTATTTTTTGTGTGAATTTGGAAAAGTTATAATGATGAGATGAGATGAATTGAGAGTAGTAATGAAAACAAACGTGGTTATTGAAGAAAAGGATACTGCAAAAGAGTGAATCAAATTTGAATCCAAGAGCAGCTATGGCACCTGTGCCATCCAAGAGGAAGGCTATGCAGGCTACAACAACGATGCTAATAAACAGAATTTGGGGGGGTACTATTCAAATTACTCACCAGACAATTTACTAGAAGAAATTACTTGTGATTTGAAAGATGAGGAGTAAGTTGAGGAGCAAGAGGAAAATGAAGATGATGATTGTGAAGAGGATAAGCTATTAATCTCAGATGGAACTCAGAAACCTCTTACAATCTCAAGAACAACTAGATTATGCTCTATGAATAATAAAGAAATAAATTAATTAATTAATTTAAAAAAAAAAGCTGGAATGGGAAGCCATTTGGGAAAACATCAACTGGTGAATTGTGTTATAAAAACGCCATTGTTCACGGTGATGCAATTGCTGTAGGGGTTGCCGTTTTAATGGAAGAAAATGAATCGTATGACCTTCCCATGATCTATTTTGTTGAGTACATGTTTCAAGCATCAGATGGAAGCAAAATGTTCCATGGAAGAATTTTGCAGCGAGCTCTCAGTCTGTTCTCGGCAATGCTGCTAATGATAGGTAGGTATCTCTGACAAATGAGTGCATTACCTTGGGATTGGAGGATGTTAAACAGACACTTGTTGTAGATGTTCGCTTAGTGCCGTGGGGTCATCAACGTAGGAAGGATAATGCTAATGCTGATAAAACCTATAAGAGCACAACCAGAAGAGAGGAAGAGAAAAGGGTTGCCACTTGAATATTACTGTAAAAGCTTGTATTATCCTGGAAAGGTGCTTTCATTACTCTTCCCTCTGAATTTATGGGTCTTGGGTCAGACTTTTGGCACTCTCGCAAAATAAAAAGAAGCGCAGAAGGACAAGGGAGACTTTTAAACTAAATTCATCTGAGACTGGTACTAAATTCATCCGAGACTGGTTTCGTGTACAGGGGAACTGAATACTTTGTTCATGATTATATCTAACTTTCAAGAGTGGAAGGAAAGTGGGTTTGAAACCTTATATTGTTGGCAAAGTGTTGGAGATTATTGTCACAAATGAAACTGCTCAGTTTGGATCAATTCATCTCATCTTATTTTATGATTATAATTTTCACAAATTTCCGCATAGCATATAATAATAATTCAACTTTTACAAATCTTAAAAATAAAAATAATATTAAAAAATAATATTCTAATAATATTTTATTTAACTTTTAACTTTTATCTCAATTTATCTTGTTGGTAAAATACATAATAATAAAATAAAAATTACAATTAAATTAAAATTAAAACGAAACCAGTTTAGACTGAGGCACGAAAATCTCGCTCTCTTTAAGGAGATTCAAGCCTTCTACGGTATATAAAATCTTAAATTAACCAGTACAACAGAACTCTTCTTGATTTGACTTATCTAGGATACAATAGCCCAACTGGTCATCATATAATCCGAACTAACTCTGCACAAATGATTGAACTCAAAATTCTACTAAAAGAACACATTTTTTTATCTAACAATACTCTGAAAATTATCTAGGGGCAACTCTCATTTTAGTCTCTTGGAGATTTTACTCAATCAAACAACACCTCACTCAAATAAGCTCAACCATCTAAATAAAGAATAGTCGTTTTCCTTCATCCGGCAACTGGCCAATCAATGAAAAAGAAGCTGACAAGTAAAAACTAAAGACGTTGGCCATCAAAGGTACTAATAGCAGCCAATTAACTAACTAAAAGCCGATTGCACTAACTTATTACACCATTAACAAAGAGACGGTAAAAAAGAGTATTAAAGAGAGAAAAAACTCGAACGGCTTGATAAGAAAAATATCGTAACAATTGAGTAATAAAAGAATTAAAGCTGCCAGATTTTATACCCATTGAATGCCTTAATGAACACGAACGTTCAAGCTGTAAATAATGCCCGCAAAACTTGAACTGATGGAAATCAATGGTTATCACCTCTTAAAAAGAAACGTTATTAACAAAAAATTATTTATTAAAAAATACCAACACATCTCATCTCAACTCACTATTCAAAACCAACCCAAAAGAGTTAGAAGAAAATTCTACACAGGTTAAACTGTTAAAGTTAGAAGACATTTCAGACCAGAAGACATTCAAGTCGAGAAGGCATACAGCTCTGACATTTAGGAAGTAAGAGCTCCTTTAAGAAACTCATGATGTCATTTTAAGTGCATGGCATAGCTCTTTGGGCTTTCTTTTTGTAGATACTTTGATTTTCTTGGTGATAATGTTCTGCTAATTCAACTGCATTTCCATCCTTGATTTCTCGTATAACCTTTCTTTGAATGTTTTTTCATGGTTCAAATTGTCGGGTCTACTTCAGGGAAGAAACACATGTTATGGTTGTTCAAGATGTAGAAGATAAATGTGAAATCAGAAAGAAGAATGATGTTCCGGCATGCAATGCTTCCACTATTTTCCAACACATTTTCTTCTGTAATATATGTATGATCCTTCTAAAGGTTCCCTCGAGCAGGTTCCCGGTCTTCTCCTCTCCTGTCTTGTATCTTATTTTCAAGTTTGATCAACCCATGGAAACAACGTTAAACCATTTTAGGATTTCAAAACTAACTTCTGCAATTACAGACCATTTACTGGAAGTACAAAAAAATTATTGGAGTATAAATTTTTTGTCTTTCTTTGGGACGTTAAACCATTTTAGCTACCAGTTCGCTGGTTAAAAAAACACAAGCACAGGCAGATTGGAAATGCCATACCTCCTTTGGCATATGCCTGTTGAAAGAATAAATTGCACAAAACATGTTTGATGAAAGTTCACAAGGAAAACAGAGTCTCTTTGGTTAGCCACTACCTTTCATGCCTATTGCATTGCACAGTACAGAGTATATATAGAAAAGTAAATCATAACAGAATTGTGCCACATCATTGTTTCTGTTTACAGACCGAATATTCCTGCGTATTCTCATCTATTCTAGAAGGTTGTTGTGAGTGGTATTTCGATAAGGCAGAGGGTACAATTGTCTCAACATTCCCCCGCGATCCATGCATCACTGGAACAATGGTGAGGTTTGATCAAAGCTTTGTGAACCGAGGAGAAGAAAGTGGTTTAGTCATGATATTAGCAATCTGATCTTTACTTGAAATGAAAAACACTTGTAAGGATTTGGCCGCGACTCTTTCCCGAACAAAAGGATAGTCTAATTCCACATGCTTTGTCCTTGAGTGCAGAACCGGATTGAGAGAAAGATAGGTGGCACCAAGATTGTCACACCAAAGTGTTGGTGGATTAGAGGGCTGTATTCCAAGTTCTTTCAATAATGACTGCAACCAAATAACTTCACATGCAGTATTAGCAACAGATTTATACTCGGCTTCAGTAGAAGACTGAGCGACAATAGGTTGTTTCTTCGAACCCCAAGAACTTAAATGAGTACCAAAGTAAATACAAAAACCTCCTGTAGAGCGACGATCATCAGGACAACCAGCCCAGTCGACATCAGAGAAGGCAGCAAGAGTATAAGTAGAAGATGAAGAAAAGCATAAACCAAAATTGCGAGTGTTATTAAGATAGTTGAGAATGCGTTTAACAGCCATCCAGTGGGGAAGGCATGGACAATGCATAAATTGACAAACACGATTTACAGCAAATGAGATGTCAGGTCTAGTGAATGTAAAGTATTGAAGACTTCCTACAACACTACGATACCAGTGAGGATCCTCAAAAGTTGACCCATCTAAGGCAGTTAATTTTTCAGAACCTGCATAGGTGTAGCCACGGCCTTGGAGTTATTCATACCAGTACATAGTAACAAATCAGTAGCATACTTAGTTTACGATAAGTATAGACCAGACTGATTTCGACAAACCTCTATACCAAGAAAATAATGAAGCAGCCTAAATCTTTAACAGGAAAGTATTTCTTTAAGGAAGTGATAAAATCTGAAATAAGGACAAAGTTTGAACCAGTGACCAAAATGTCATCTACATATATCAAAATATATACACAACCAGAGGCAGTACGCATAATGAAAAGAGAGGAATCAGAGCTAGAACAAGTAAAACCAAGATGCAGTAGTCTATCACTAAGCTTAGCAAACCAGACTGTAGGAGCCTGTTTCAAACCGTAAATATACTTTTTTAACTTACAGACGTGAGTTGGGAAGTCTGGATTCACGAAACCGAGAGGTTGCTTCATGTAGACCGCCTCCTCAAGATCACCGTGTAAAAATGCATTATGTACGTCGAGTTGATGCAAAGGCCAATTAGAAGTGACAGCAAGTGAGAGCAAAAGACGAATGGTAACTGGTTTAACAACTGGACTGAAAGTTTCATGGTAGTCCAAACCGGGTTGCTGATGAAACCCTTGTGCAACTAGACGCGCCTTGCGACACTCAAGTGATCCATCAGATTTTCGTTTGGTTTTCATAACCCATTTTGACCCAAGAAGATTATACGTGGGAGAGGAAGGAACAAGATATTAGGTTTTGTTGCTGAGAAGAGCATCAATCTCAATTGCCATGGCAGTGCGCCATTCAAAAAATTTAGAGGCCTCTGTAAATGAAGTGGGCTCTTCAGGAATGATGGAGGAGGAAGAAACAGAGGAGGTGGTGAGAGAAGTAGTCGACTTGCAAGGAGGCCACAAGATAGTACCATCATTTCGACGGCGGGGACAAAAAACATTCACTTTTGATCTAGTAAACATCGGATGAGTCAAAGAAGGCAAGCTTTGATTTTGAGGTGAAGAGATGCATTCAGTGGAAGGATGAGAAGCAGTCATGAGGAGGAAATGAAGAGGAAACAGAAGATGATGAGTCTGAAGATAAGGTAGGTGTGATAGAATGAGAAGGAACCCTAAGAGATGAAGGGGGTTGGATCGTAGGAGCTTGAATGAGTGGGCCGAAAGAAGTTGTGGGGCTGGGTTGAGGAAAAGTGATAGGAAGCTGTAACATGGGTTGAGAAGAATTAGTGGTCCGAAAATTAGAGTCATGTATTGAGTAAGAAGAATTGTGCTGAGAGGCAAAAGGAAAGTGAGTCTCATCAAAGATTACATCCCGGGAGATGTAAGTTCAGCCCGTAGGTAAATGAAGACAAATGTACCCCTTGTGATCAGGACTATAGCCCATGAAAACACAGGGCTTGGATCGATAGTCCAATTTATGTTGATTAAAGGGCCTGAGATTGGGCCAACAGGAAGACCCAAACACTTTAAAAAATTGCCCCATTAATACTTCAAATGGAAGTTGATTTTGTAAGAGAGAAGTTGGCATGGAATTTATTAAGAAAGTGGCAGTTTGAAATGCTTGAGCCCAATAAATGTGAGGAACGGAAGCATGTGACAAAAGGGATAAACCAGTCTTAACAATATGTCGGTGTCGACGTTCCACACTCCCATTTTGTCAATGAGAGTAGGGACATGTGACCCGATGAGTTATACCACAACTTTGAAAAATATTTTTAAGAGGACGAAATTTCCCTCCCAATCAGTTTGAACCGAAACAACTATTGTATTAAAAGTATTACTCACATAACGAAAAAAGGCCATAGCTATGGCAATTACATTAGATTTAACTTGCATAGGAAAATACCAGACAAACTTCGAAAAATCATCAACCAAGAAAGATAATAACGCATGACATTCATAGAAGGCACTGGAGCAGGGCCCCAAACATCTAGAAACAAAAGTTGGAAAGGTCGAGTTGAAAGTGAGGGAGAAGACGGATGCGGCAGAGCATGCGCTTTAGCACTGGAACAAGTAGGACAGTGACTTATTGAAGCAGTAGTAGAGAGAGGAAGATTAAATCGATGCAAGATAAGTGAAGTGGTGCGTGAAGAAGGGTGACCCAGCCTCGAAAGCCACAGTTGAGCAGAAGTCCGAACACCTAAGAAAGCTTGAGGAGAGGAAGTGGAAGTTTCAGCAGTTGGTGGCAAGACTTACAGACCATCTTCAACGTGACCCTGAAGGAGTACTTCCCGAGAGCATGAATCTTTCACAAAAAACAAATTAGAGTGAAATTAAAAAAAATACACTATTATCACTACAAAATTGACGCACAGACAGAAGATTGCGGGAAATGGAAGGGACATGAAGAAGATAATTTAAGAGAAATTTGCCAGAAGAGGTTGGCATTTGAGCTGTGCCAAGATGTTGGATGGGCAGTGTTGAGCCATCCCCGATGCAAACTTGGTCAGGTCCCTGATATGGTGTCGACTCCAAGTTGAGGTTATTGAACTTAGATGTAAAGTGATGCGAAGCAGCAGTATCTGGGAACCAGGTAGTGGCAGGTGAAGGGGAATGAGAAAAAGAGGTATAGTTGGCTATGGGAGATGGCAAGGGAGAAGCAGGGAAAGGAGTTGTGAGTCGATGATAGCAAGACAAAGTTGTGTGACCAAATTTTTGGCACACTTGACACTGAGGACGAGAGTCAGTTTGTGGAGAAAACATATTATTCGGAGAGGAATGAGGTCTTGGTCCCGAGTGGAAACCACGAGGTGAAAAATGACCTTGTCTTCCTCCACGAGACTGAAATCGACCACGAGTGGGTGCTGGAGATGGAGAAAACCGAGTGGTATTATGTGCTACAAGGGTGGTATTAGAAAGAAGATTTTGAGTTTGATGAGACATACGAGATTCATGATTCAGAAGATAACTATAGAGTTGATGACGGGAAATGTCATCGGGACGGGTGGTAAGTGAGGTTACCAATGATTCATATTCAGAACCCAGTCCCGCAAGAAGAGAAATAGAAAACTCAGAATCACTCAATGGATGTCCTGCAGCACTCAAGGAGGCAGCAAGATTTTTTGCTCAATTATAGTAATCGGACACTGATTCAGGGCCTTTCCTTAAAGATGCTATTTGAAATTTAGTGTGGACAACATGGGCGGAAGATTTAGCAGAAAAAAGACTTTGAAGCGTGTTCCAAATTGCAAAGGATGTAGTGCAATCAAGAACTTGTGCTAACACCGACTTAGAAAGGGAAGCATTAAGAGTGGACATAATCAATTTATCTTGAAGAACCCACTTAGTATGCTCGGGATTGGGAGGAGCAGTGGACGATGGTGTGGGCATAGAAAGCGAGCCATCAACATACCCAAATAATTGATGACCCTGTAAAAATGGGACAATCTGAGCTTTCCATAGAAGATAGTTGTCTATGGTAAGCTTGATTGTGACGAAATGAGAGGCTGTGTTGAGGATGTTTGTGGGGTTTGATTTATCAGATGGTGCCATGGGAGGGAAGAAAGAAAGTAAATGGAAGAGGAAAAAAAAAATTGGACGCGAGTCCTGTTTAGGCTCGTGATACCATGTTGAAAGAATAAATTGCACAAAACATGTTTGATGAAACTTCACAAGGAAAACAGAGTCTCTTTGATTAGCCACTACCTTTCATGCCTTTTGCATTGCACAGTACAGAGTATATATAGAAAAGTAAATCATAACAGAATTGTGCAACATCATTGTTTCTGTTTACAGACCGAATATTCCTGAATATTCTCATCTATTCTAGAAGGTTGTTGTGAGTGGTATTTCGATAAGGCAGAGGGTACAATTGTCTCAACAATGCCTAAGGTGGAAAACTCAAGGAAGCTATAGACAATAAGAGCTTTACATAGTATCAGTGATGTTTCATTGTCTTTTGGATTGACGAATGCACGCAGCAAATAGAGCTTTGTCCCAAAGGATGGACATAAAAGTTTGTGAATAATTCTGCCTAATTCAGTGGCTTTTCCCTTGAGAGAAGTATTGTCTAATTTCAGTGTTTGTCCACAATAATAATCCATTCGCACTTGCTAATGTTGCCCGTACAATCGAGTGGCTTTATTATCTGAAACGAGGGGCGACAAAGCATTATTTACCAACTTGAATTATCGGGATTATTATCATTATTGTTGTTACTTTGTGTTACAAGAATTTTGAGAAGAACAAGCCCACTTCCATTCACACTTGTTAATATCCGTCGTAGCCAAATGGCATTCCTCTGATAGACTCTATTAAAGAAAAGAAATGGTTGGTTATTGTTAAACAGAAGCCTGGTACAAGTTACCAAAACAATAAAGCCACCAGACTCTTTACAAAAATGCGCAGGTAAATATTAAATACCGTGTTTCAATAAGAAAACAAGAAATATAAGTCATTGTTAAATGACTAGATCTACTTGTGACTCGAATTTGGCATTAAATTGCAAGCGTTTGCTACATGTGATTTACATGGCTGACACACTGTCAAAGCACCACACTCACAATATACAAGCCATGCAGGAAAGGATGTGCAGCAACCTCATAAAACAGAGCCTGCAGCAGATCGTGCAAAGGATCACGTCCTTAATGCAAAACATGTAAACGTACAAAATGCAGACTCTGACCAAGCTGATACCATGCATTGTACAGCAACAACCTCCAGACGAATTCCACCCACAAAGATGCTATCAACAAACCATCCGTTATAGCACTACTTTCCATTTTGTCTGTATTAGCTATATTGAGTAAATATTCTACCCATGCACTCTTGAACGTGTATATATATACACTCGTTCCATTTGATTGTAAAGATAAGAAAATAGTGAATATACAGAGGAATTCTCCATAGCTCTTAAGAATTCTAACATGGTATCAGAGAATACCAAGGACTAATCGTCCAATCATGTCTAATTCTTCAGGAACCGTTTCAGCCAATACTCCAACCTCCCTTCCCTCCCTTCCCTCCCTTCCCTTACCCAACTTCTCACACATTCTCTCTGTGAAACTCACCCCAGAAAACTACCTTCTATGGAAGGTACAAATCTTTCCCTAACTCCGAGGCCAAAGACTATACAAATACGTTGATGGAACCTCTCACTCCCCTCCTGAAACTCTTCCTAACGGATCTCCTAACCCAAAATATGAACAATGGTTCCAGCAAGATCAACTTATTATGTCGGCACTTATCTCCTCATTATCAGAGTCTCTCATTTCCCAAGTAGTTGGATGTAACTCTGCCTGAGCTATTTGGTTTGTCTCTTGAATCATCTTATGCTTCTTCTTCCCAAGCTAGACTTGTCCAAACACAACTCAAACTTGTTTCTCTAAAGAAAGGTTCTGACTCTATCTCAGAATACTTTCGACGTGCCAAATCCCTTGCTGATACCATGGCTGCGGCTGGGCGTCTGTCGCCCTCAAATGAATTTGTACCCTATCTCTTGGCTGGACTAGGTCCAGACTATAATTCTCTGGTGTCTTCAGTCACCACCAGATTAGAGCCTATATCTACTAACTCGTTATTGGGTCATCTTCTTGCTCACGAAGCAAGAATGCAACATCATGCTCTTAACTCTACAGTCTTCTCGGAACCGTCAGCCAACTACACTGCTCGCAGTCAGTTTTCTGCTCGTGGACGAAATTCATTCTCGCGTGGTAGGCAAAACTCTGGACGTAATCGAGGTGGACGTCAAAACAATCGTGGTCGTGATCCTGTTAACTTCTCAGGTAACACTTTGACCAACTCCCTTTCTACTAATTCTTCTGAACCTCGCCCCGTGTGCCAAGTTTGTAACAGGATGGGTCATATTGCATTCACATGCATTTATCGCTTCAACCAAGCATATACATCTGTTGCTCCTGCCTCTGCCCACTACACTGCCTTAACTTATGCTACCGACAGTGCCTGGTACCCTGACATAGTAGCCACAAATCACATAACTAGTGACCTTGCCAACTTTAATCTCCAGTCTGATGATACCAAAGCTCGGATCAACTACGTGTTGGTGATGATTCCTCTGTGCCAATCACACATGCAGGTTCAACCATTTTTCCTTCACCTTCATCCAAATTCATCTTATCTAAAATGCTTTGTGTTCCGTCTTTCACCAAGAATCTAATTTCTGTTAAACAATTTAGCACTGATAATAATGTTTATTTTCAATTTTTTTTCGATTATTTCTGTGTAAAGGACTGCACCACGAGAACACTTCTACTCAAAGGGACAACAAATAATGGCCTCTACACATTCTCTGAGTCACCTCAAGCCCATTCAAGTGCACTCTCATCTCTCTCATTGTGGCACTCATGTCTAGGACATCCATCATTCAAGCTCGTTCAAAATGTGCTTCTGCAGCATGGCCTACCTTTTGATCATCTTTCTTCTATTGAGTTTTGTAATGAATGTGCAATGGCAAAACATCATAAAATACCAGCACCTACTAGAAAAACAAAGTCTCTTGCACCTTTCCAACTTTTGTTTAGTGATTTGTGGGGACCATCTCCTCATGTTTCTGAGGATGGTTTTCGGTTTTACATCTCCTTTGTAGATGATCATTCTAGATTTACTTGGTTTTTTCTGATGCAAAACAAATCTCAAGCTCTGTCCATTTTTATTAAATTCAAGGCATTTGAGGAATTACAATTCAACACCAAAATTAAACAACTCCAAACTGATTGGGGAGGGGAGTTTAGATCATTCAAAGACTTACTCTCCAACTCCGGCATTGTCCACAGAATAACATGCCCCCATGCCCACACACAAAACGGCATCGTAGAGAGAAAGCATCGACACATTGTCGATTCCAGTTTGGCTCTACTTACACATGCATCCATTCCTTTAAACTTTTGGCCATATGCCTTCCAACACGCTGTCAGATTAATTAATATGATCCCCTCATCCTCACTTCATCAATCATCTCCATTTCTCCTACTTCTTCAAAAAGAACCAGACCTTACAAACATCCATGTCTTCGGCTCTTCTTGTTGGCCTCTCACACGCCCATATAACACCCACAAATTTGATTATAGGGCTTTCCAATGTGTTTATCTTGGTGTTAGCCCAGCCCACAAAGGCTCCATATGCTACCATATACCCACAAAAAGAATCTACATTTCAAAAGACATTAGACATGATGAGGCCAAGTTTCCCTTTACACAAAATAACAAACAAACAACTAGGCCCATCATCGAGCTTAACAGCGTACCTCTTCCTCTTTTTAATACAGTTCAACTTCAAAACAATCAAACCCAATCCATCCTTGGCCCACCTCCGAACCATCATCTTCAACCTTCATCGCCTTCAACCTCCGAACCAATCCCTGTGTCAAACATGCAAACTGAGCCACAAACACAACGATCCATTGTTACCCGCTCCCAAACTCAGTCTTCTCGACCACGTCAGTTTACTGATGGAACTGTCCGGTGGCCACCACCTTCACCACATGCTGCCCACATCTCCTTTTCTTCTACCATACCCGAAAACCCATCATGCTTCTCCACTGCCCAGAATTTTCCTGAATGGAGGCAAGCTATGTCAAAAGAGTTTAACGCTCTTCTAGCCAATGATACTTGGATTTTAGTTCCTGCATCTAAGGCCACTAACGTTGTATCATGTAAGTGGGTTTTTAGAACAAAGAAACTTGCAGATGGAACAATTGAAAGAAGAAAAGCTCGGTTGGTAGCAAAGGGGTTTCATAAATAGGAAGGTCTGGATTATGATCAAACTTTCAATCCAGTTGTAAAAGCCACAACAATTCGACTGGTACTCTCACTTGCCGTAACAAACAAAGGGCACATCCAACAATATGATGTGCAAAATGCTTTCTTACACGGCCCCCTCTCTGAGACAGTTTACATGACACAACCATCAGGTTTTGCTCACCCTCAGTACCCTACTCATGTTTGCAAGCTTCGCAAGGCTATATATGGCCTCAAACAATCGCCCCGTGCATGGTATTCTTGGTTAAGTGAAAAATTACTTGATCTTGGTTTCAATATTTCCACTGCCGATTCATCTCTATTTGTTCGAATTCATCAAGGCTCAACTCTATTTGTGTTAGTTTATGTGGATGATTTACTCGTCACTGGTTCAAGTATGGATTATATTACTGGATTAGCTCATGCTTTACGGTCTGAGTTCCCAATTACAGACCTTGGTCGGCTCCATTATTTCCTAAGCATTGAGGCAACCAACACAGATGATGATTTAATACTTACCCAGAAAAAGTATATTGCCGAGCTGCTCCAAAAGACCAACATGACTGCCTCAAAACCTGTCAAAACACCAATGGCCACTTCGGAAAAATTGAGCATTCATTGTGGCAACACTTTTGAAGATCCATCCCTTTATCGGAGTACAGTTGAATCACTCCAATACTTATCTTTCACAAGACCAGACTTAGCATTTGCAATAAATAAGGTTTGCCAATATATGCATTCACCAAAACTTCCTCATTGGCAGGTAGTAAAAAAAATATTGAGGTATCTCAAACATACTGTCAATCTTGGGTTGCAATTCACAAGATCATTGTCAATGAACATCACTGCTTTCTCAGATGCAGACTGGGCTGGATGCCCAGATGACAAGAAATCAACCAGTGCTTACTGCATTTTCTCAGGTCCAAACTTAATCTCTTGGTCATCTAAGAAGCAACTGACTGTTGCAAGGTCTTCAACAGAGGCTGAGTTTAAATCAATTGCCAATGCCACTACAGAAATTGTGTGGGTTCAACACTTATATAGGGATCTCGGTATTAATCTTACTGCTGCATCGACTCTATATTATGACAATTTGGGATCTATATATCTGTCTTCCAACCCAGTTTTCCATGCAAGACCTAAGCATGTGGAAATAGACTTCCACTTTGTGCGCAACAGGGTGTTAAACAAATCCTTATCTGTGGCTTTTATCTCGGGAAAGGATCAAATAGCCGATGCCTTAACTAAACCTCTGTCATCTGCAAGATTCCAACAACTTCGTTCAAGCCTACGCTTAAGGTCCCCACAGCTTGACTTGAGGGGGACTGTCAAAGCACCACACTCATAATATACAAGCGATGCAGGAAAGAATGTGCAGCAACCTCATAAAACAGAGCCTACAGCAGATCATGCAAAGGATCACATCCTTAATGCAAAACATGCAGACGTACAAAATGCAGACTCTGACCAAGCTGATACCATGCACTGCACAGCAACAACCTCCAGACGAATTCCACTCACAAAGATGTTATCGACAAACCATCCATTATAGCACTACTTTCCATTTTGTCTGTATTAGCTGTATTGAGTAAATATTCTACCCATGCACTCTTGAACGTGTATATATATACACTCGTTCCATTTGATTGTAAAGATAAGAAAATAGTGAATATACAGAGGAATTCTCCATAGCTCTTAAGAATTCTAACCCACACGAGCAGCCCCCTACCAGTGCCACTGTGTCCAAGGAATGTGTAACATAGCTCGAGGGAATGCTTCTCGAGAGGTTTGGTCCAGTGTACTAATTCGTGCGCGTTACTGTTTGCACCAACAAAAAGACTGACCCCATTTTATAACAGCATGGAATGATGAATAAGAACGGACTGTTGAACTGTTTAACAGCATGGACTAAGCATTTCTCTTTTAACATAAACAAGTGGAAAGAAAGGAGAGGCAGTTGCAAACCCCAAAACTTGAAAAAAAAAATGCGCCTGAACCCTATTGATCCCAACTAACTACATTCAAGGATACACTAATAAGTCAGAACCATCAATCCAATGGTTCTGCATCCATCATCTATATTTTGGCCATTTCCAAATGGCTGGAGATCATAATAAGGTTGAGGGTTCTACAAAATACAAAGTAGACTTGCAAATGGGACTCTTGTACTAAAAAAAATGCATAATTTAGATTAGTAATACAAACCTAGTTAATAACACACAACTAGCTTCCTAGCACTAATAAATATACAAGGGTCTATTCTAAACAGGTTATTAACAACTGAGATTCTTCTCGGGAGGAATAAACTGCATTGCACTTAAAGATTCACGTGCACAACTCCACATTGGCAGAGTTGGTTACTTCACCAATCACCGCTGACGGAACTTAGTCCGAACTGTTACCACCCCAGGCCTCAACTCGTCAAAATGATATCTGCAAGAAAACATTACTGATCGTTTACTTTTAAAAAAGAAAATAAAAGAGAATAAAGAAACTCAACCACACCATTTCAAACTAGAGGATTTAAATAGTTTGAACCTGTTTTCAACCTGTTTTCATCAAGGTAGCTTCTCACGGCTGTTGGAATTGCAGCATGTCCTTTGCTATGATTTCCTATACCTGCAGGAGTAATTAGTGTCAGTCCTGCACTGTAATCCATTCTGGAGTACACATTTCAAACTTCCCCTAAGAAGTCTGAACAAGGCGTGCAGCATTTGAATCTTCATTTCATTGGGCAGTGGTTCAACATTACAGGCCTTATCAATCACAATACACTTGATCTTCATCAAATTCAATGCAGGCACTTAAAAGTTTCTAGTATCGTAGTTCATCAAATTTAATGGAGGCACTAAGGTTCCGTTTGGGTAGCTTGGTGATCTTAGATATTCTATGAATAATAATGAAAAAGTAATGATAAAATATTAAATAGTAGTGAATAGTAATAAATAGTAATGAAAAGTATATGAAAAGTAATAATAAGAATACTCCACTACTCAAACTAGTCCTAAGTAATGTTTATGTAACTAGGTGTATGTTGTCTGTATACCTCTTGTGTACTTGGCTATGCCTATTTATTTTTAAAAAATTATTGTCTTACTTATAAAAAAAAAAAAAAAAAAAAAAGATAGCTAAATAGTGATGCCACCCTTTTGACCCTTTTGTAAGTGTCTCAATCACAATAATGAACCCGTAAATTTAAACAATGCACAGATCTGGACACACATGCATGTGCACGAAAGCAAAATATCAAATGGCAACTTTACATACAGCACAGATAGGTATATTAGAATATGTTTACAGTGAGTTTTATAAACCTACTTACCCGTTATGACTTGTAATGATGCTGGCCTCTGCCTTGATAACACCTGCTGTATATCTAAATCTTCCGTGTCCAGGCAGTTAAATGACTCAAGTGATGAGGAACATACAATTCCACTCTTCATATCGACCCTGTTTGGAGATACTGAATGATTTGGCTGCGCTTGGGTTTCAATCTGCTGAAGACGCTCTTGCAAGGCTCGAATTGCTTCTGATGCATGAAGACCGTGCAGGTCCAATTTCCATATATTTTTCTTGCTATTCCTGATGCTAAAAATTTCCTTGGCTGCCTTAGCATTGAGCCTTTCAGCAGCCAACCATTCTTCATGAGCCTTCATAGAGTGGTGTTGGGCCGAAAGATGATCACCTCTTAGAAAGGCATTTGTGCTTGCCCTCGAGTGCTGGGATGCTGATCTGTTTGTTGGAAACAAGGAAAACTCAATGTCTATTATTAAAGACCGTAATATATTCATGAAATCCTACATATCAGTCAGTGCCTTTTTTACTTCCCTTTATAAGTAATACACCCGTCAGAGGCAATAACAACCAAGGGTACAACATCAATATTATCGCATTCTAAAATGCATTTCAGACTGAAGAAAATTGCGTTTAGATGTAGGCAAAGATTGATGACTTTGTCTGACTCAATGTAATAGAAGTTAGCAAACCATATTACATCATAACAAACTAAGTTGCAATCATCGGTAATTTTTCTTTTTAATCTACATAGACTGAATAACTACGTTTTCTATCGACTAGAGGTACTGTAGTTTATAGCACTAATCAAACGAATCACAAGCAGGATAAATTGATTCCTACTAAGTTAAAACAGACCGATCCCGCAATCATCATCAATCGAAGCATAAAATTAATTAAAATAACTACGAAAAGCATTTGTTTCAACAAAATCCATCACAAGCAATAACAACAGGGATTTTGTGATATAGCTTTTTTTTTTTTAAAGGCTTATCCTGAAAAAGAAAAAAGCCATCATCCTGATCATGCAAACACATGCCGTCACAATCACATGTACCTTATCATCTTCAATGCATCTTTTCTGTGGATCAAGTAGATATCGTCTTTTTCCCACTCGGGTTCAACAGGTACAGACTTCAGACGCTCCAAAATCAGTTTAGTGTCATCAGATAGCTTTTCTCCAAAAGAAAAGTTTTGATCTTCCGATTCGTGGCTGTTGTACTGAAGAGAGTCCTCAAGCGTAGAGCTCCGGTCGGCGAGGCTCGTGGTGTTTCCCAAAGAATCATTTTGATCTCTCTTCTGGCCACATAATTCGTTAGAGGTATAATTTGTTTCCGCAACTACGGTTGGCTCATCCTCAAGGGTGTCATTAATGGGAAACATTGCTTTCAAAAAAGTGGAGGCACTATCCACGTTATCATCCGCAGCTGCCAAGACATCCTCAACCAAACTATTCTCAGCCCACCGGTGGAGCTCTTTGAGCTTCTGGACGGCTAAAACACGGTCATCTTGCTGGACGAAATTATTGCTAGAATCACCAACTGTTCTAGCTGTTTTTTTGCGGTTCCCATTATCTGGAGAAGGAATGAGTAGTGACGAGAATGGCATAATATTTGTCGGATCAGGAGTGGTAAGAGAGCTTCTTATGGGTGGGAATGGATCCTCCTCCGGAATATGAGGCTCAAGTGTTTGTTTTTGTCGGTGCTTGAGGTCAAAGGCGGCCCAACCGGGGGATTTACTTTTTCCCCGCGACATCTTAGCAACACCAAGACCTGGCAAACAAATGGAAATTCCCTTCTTCAATTACATCTTAGAATCCGAAGAACTGAACGAATCTCTCGGGAGACAAATAAAAACATGAATAATAAAAAAGAAAGGATGCCGTGGCATGGATGATTACGGTAACAATTACCGTTTAGCTGGTTTTGATCTTATTCTTTCTGATCTTTTTCGGCGGGCGTTATTCGGGAAGATAAGCGCCGGAATGGTTGTAACCAAGGCGTCGACCGATTGAACGACTATCAACCCTTCTTGTTTTGCTGCTCGTCCAGATCTTCCGAAATTACATGCTCCCACGAACTGATTCGAATCTTTTAGGCTCGATTTAGAAATATTTTACCCTACCGTTATAATTTTTTTAAATTTTTATATAAAATATAATAAATAATTTAATTTTTTTAAATTTCAATTCAATTTTTTTTAATATTAAAATAATATTAATATTAAAAAATATTATTCTAATTATTTTATTTTTAATTTTCATCTTTGATTTAAAATAATTTTATCTCACCTCTAAATCCAAACTAACTCTTAATATAATCGTTTTTTCTAAACGCATTTTGAATACAAAAGGACATTTAACTCATCTCATTTAATTATTATAATTTTTTTAAAATTTAATATAAAACATAATAAATAATTTAAATATTTTTAAATTTTAAAATAATAATAATAATAATAACTAATAATATTCTATTCAAACCTCGCCCAAAACAAAGATGAGAGAGAGATTTCTCTAAAAAAACAGAAGACGATAATGGTCTGTTTGGGTAGGGGCTAACATGCCAGTTCACTCGGTTTGAAAACCAAATCAGTACCACTACTGAAAATTTAAAAATCAATATCAAACCATTTTACTATCGAAATTGGAATGTTTTATTTTTTCAGTTTAGGTTTTTTCAGTTTAGGTCCAGTCTAATCTTTTTTTTTTTATTATTTTAAAAATTATCTATATTAGTAATAAAAGAATTCTTATTATCAATCATTATTTATCACTTCATATTTTATGAAAAACACTTTTATATTCTATAAAAAATACCCCTACACCTTATGAAAAAGTTAGAGGTATGGAGTGTAAGAGTGAATAGTAATTGATGCATAATAAATCTCTTAGTAATAATATAATATTTACATATACTAAACTATTAGTCTATTTATATTATAGTATAACTATATTATTTTATAATAATTAACACATATTAATATAGTATTGAATTTTTATATGAGTATATATGATCAAATGTGTAAAAACATATTTATAAAAAGAATATTATATATATATATATTATAATTTAGGAAAATAATAGTATGACTTCCAAATGTGCCCACTCATGTATTTATAATTTTTTTTAATTGTTAAGAAAATGACTATTAGTTAATATGAATTTTTTTCTTAATGATTAAGAATGTTTAAAAAAAATGTTTAATCAGTAAAAAAAAGAATTTAGTATGCATAATTATTAATAATATCATATATTTTATATATGGTTAATGATTTATTATTAATTGATAACATATATTATTTTATATTTTATATGGTCAATGATAATAAATTAGATAAAAATTACATCTTTATAGTAAATGTTATGCACATGAGCAGCACGTTCAGTGAACTTCCGTTTCATTTGACGTTGCTGGTAGACAGAATGGAAGGATTGGTAAGTTTTAAAAGTAAACAAGTCCACTTTGATGCAATTATTAGTTTTGGAGGTACATTGTGAATTGAATAAAAGTTCAAGGAGGTAAAGTGTAATTAACCCTATAATTTATTATGTCAAATATGTATTTATCATTGATATATATATATATATATATATATATATAATTTGAGCGAGCCCCTGAAATAATTGAGGTGCTCAGAAATAATGTGGGAGTGCTCGAAATGATCTCTCAAGTTCTCACACAAGTGTCCTCACGAACTCCTTATTCCTACCAATACCACATTATTACAAGGAGAATCACAAACTCACTTTCCACCCAACTAGGCGCAAAATCTTTATCACCACATATACTACATTCACCAGCGGCAAATTGGGAGACCAATCTCATTTAAGGAACTCGTCTCTCCTTGAACGAGCTTCTGGAACACGAAAAGATACATCATTTCAATCACAGCCACCTCTCTCGCCATCCCGAGACTTGTGGCAGAAACCAGTGACAATTTCTTTTCCCTTTTATTCTCCGCATCGGCCTCCTTTTCCACTCACTTTCTGAGTCTAAAAACCCAAAACTTCTCTCTCTCTCTCTCTCTCTCTCTCTCTCTCTCTCTCTCTTTCTCTCTCTCTCTCTCGTTTGTTTTAACTTCCTCTTTAGAAAATGAACTATACTTCTTTGAAATTTAAGCTCGCACACATTTGGACACTTGAGGTCATTATCAAATTGTTCGAGGTAAGTGTCTTCCTTGACGATGCTTACAATGTATACTTATTATAGTACACTATGTGCATTTAGTTTACATAATTGAGAAAGGATCTTGTCATCTAATTATTTTGTGTTTGCATGTTGTTTTGCAATTTTCAATGCTCATTCAAAGAGTATTCATACGATTTCATGATTTTATCCCACTTTATGTTTTGGGATGATTACCCTATGTATATTATACGTGTATTTTTTGGTAAATCTTTATAAGGTTATATTTTGATTATGTGATAATGTCTTAAAGGGGATGTTGGTTGTTTTAATGAAAATGAGTGTGTCTCATGATCCCAATCCAAGATGGAGTATTATCTCGATGGAACTCCCCTGGTCACTTAAAAGCATGTATTAATTGAGTGACATATTTTGGGTTGACGCTGGGTGATCAACGAACTGAGATAAGATAGTAACGCTCTCAGGTTAAAATCATTGCCTCTTGGTTGACGAAGGCTAGATGACGTTTTGGTTAAGGACATGTATGCAAAGCCAAGCATTGCTTATATCGAAGTCATATGCATGATCCGCAATATGGTAAAGAGAGTCGAGTTGTGTGCACAACCCTTATAAGAGAGGTCGTGGTGCATACATTAAAAAAAATGGATGGTTTAATATGTTTATTAAGGAATGAGGCCTTGGATCCTCAATGGATTTGGTTAATTGAAGAGCCTAGGGTCCTCGGTGGATTTGTTAATGGGAGGAGATGGGTACTCAGTTGCTTGGGTTTGTTGAGAGCCTTAGATTCTTGGACTTATGAGCTTTCATTTTTTTAATGTTGAGCATTGGGATGCTTGGAAATGTTATTGTGTTGAAGTTATTTTATTTATGATTGCTAGGGACTTTCATGACTTGAACACAATACTTATATTTTTTACTATTTCAAGGTTTAAAAATTATGAATAGTAATTTCTCGGTATCCTCGCTTCTTTTGAATATAAATGCACGTGATTATTAATTCATGTTGCTCAGGATGCTGCATATCCATGAAGCGAAATATCGTTTGCTTGGTTCTCCCATCTCAATAAGCATGCATCTTTGCTCAGATTACCTTATGTTTCTCTCTTTGCATAATTACTGTCCTTACGTACATTATGTGATTTGTCATGGCTTATACTTAATGAGATTTCTTGTAACCATGGTAGTCTCACTATGATTTCATTCATTGATGCAGATATAGGCAATGATGGCAGATACAAGAAAGAAGACCCATCACGGCCCGACAAATGAGATGGGGGCTTGTCTTCATTTGGACTATGATTCTATAATTAATTAAGTTGTATAATCTAACTGATATCGGTGGACAACTGTATGGTTGTAATAACTTTGTGATGATGAGACAGTGTGACTTATGGATGTTTATGATGTTGAGTTTGGTGCTATTAATATTATCTACGGTACTCAAAAGTGGTAGTCTTATGTCATGACTATTATTTTTCCATTGCGATTCTTTTATACGCTTGTGCTTAGCTGACGAGCACCCAACATTTCACATAAGGCGAGGGGTGTAACCCGTGCGGTACATATCCCAAGACCGTGATACTCTGCCAAAACATAAGTGCAGACCGGACACATCACACTGAAAACCTTTGCTTACATGCCTTTACCAACATTGTGACAATACGAATTTTCATTAGTCAAGAAATATTGTCATGTATAAATAACTAAATTTTCAAGTAAATAAATCGTTATAGGGTAGTTCATATGCTATAAACATAAAAGTTATATTCTAGTTGGTACTAGAGTGGGATTTGATAACAATTATTTTTGGTCACTTTAATCTACCCGTTCTTACCATTTGGACTTGAACCTATTCTTTAAGCTCTGATGCAATATTAATTTCTAAATGTTTAAGAAATAATAATAAAAATTTTTTTGAGGGTTTTAAGGCAAACCTTCTTCCTCACGAGTAGGCAGGTGGTGTTTATGTTTTATTTTTTTAAGATGTGAAATTCATGAAACATGGTTTCTTTATAATGTCTCTGTTTTGTGGCCACCTCTCGCTCTTTCTCTCATCTTCTATCTACTAAATTATGTTGATGTGGTTGCTTATACCTTTTTTTAACTACAAGCTATCCCTCATTAAAGGTCATTTTGCCATGCTTAACCCACCAATCTCACTTTTCTTGTACCAAAGTTTCTTGTAATGCAAACTTCAAAGGCACATGACTATGCAAGACCATTTGCCTCCATCTTTTCAAGACGAAAACACTCCATTACTTCGCCAATCATTTTTATTCATTGATTTCATGGTGGAGGGGAAAAAGATGAAAAATAAAACCCTATCTATCCATTTCTGTCCCATACTCCTTGTAAGGTATTTTTCCTCTTTTAGTGGGCCAGTGAGGAGCAACTAAGGAAATAATAAAAGAAGACCCAGCCCAGAACAAATAGGCCCTTTGACCAGGCCCGTAGGTAGACTCCCCTAGATGCAACCCCCATATGGAAGCAAACTGCAGGGCAAATGGGACTCACCGTCCTGGAGATCTTTTGAAAGCGTCCAACCTTTGAGTACATGCCCACATGAACGAGTGGGAAGCAAAGGGGACTCTTGATCCTCTGACACGATGACATCGATGAACCACCGAAGACACCAACAGAGTAAGACGCCACATTAATGGCACAACTACCTGAGTAACACGCCATATTAATGACATTGTTGCAGAGGCACACTACATTAAAAGACCCTGACAAAGGGAATAGTAGGGGGACATGGGCTCCACGAGGGTAGACACTATCTTTCCTCCTAGACTCTCGGTATAAATAGCAACTTCCAGGTACAAAAAAGCTCTTTAGACTCTCTCATTATTTATAAACTTCCAAAATACTCTACTGATTTTGGTATTGGAGCTCGGCCCAAAGGCTGCCCTCTCCCAGCTTCTTTTTTCTTCATTTTTGCAGGCCCAGCTTTAAAGACTCGAGTTGCTGGAACCTGGCCAAAAGGTACACGAAACACAACGTTAATAGTGGTGCTGTCTGTGAGATCCTTGGTGGATCTTGCGTGTACTTCGTATGCCTGCGATAACCTGTTTCAGACAACTTGGGAGGAACACAAAGGAAGTTGCCATGGAGGCGAGACTGAAAGCTATGGAGGACTGGATAACAAAGTTAACTGACAAAGTGCAAAAACTTCGCAAGGAGAGTGGGGAGCTTAGGAAATCTCAATAAGGACAAAACGAAGAGGTGGAGTCCAGTAATAGCAAGCACATAGAGTCCCGAAATGCAGGAGTTGGAGCGAATGTGGAGGAGAAAAGGAAGAACATGCAAGACGAGATTCGCAATCTTAAAGGAAAATACGAAGAGATTGCAAAGAAAGTGGGCACATCATCATCGGTGGACCAACTGCTCGCAAGCATTGGTCTGCCCTATACAGGAGAAGTGATGGTTGTGCCCTTGCTATCGAAGTCCAGGGTCCCCACCATGGAGATGTACGATGGGGGGAGGGACCCCCTTAAGCATCTCAAAACCTTCAGGGCTCACAGGCTATTCCAGGTGATCCTAAAGAGGTTAGCACAAGTATGGTTTGGGTCTCTGGCGCCCAATTCTGTAGATAGTTTTGGCAAGTTGGCTGGACTATTTTTGACCCAATTCATATCAAGTCGAAGAAGGCGACGCCCAGCAACATACCTCATCATCATTAAGCAAGGATAAGAGGAAAGTCTGACGGTGTACCTGTTCCGACTCAACAAGGAACGCATGACTACCGATAACCAAGATGAAAAGATAACCCTGGCGGTACTTCTAAGAGGGGCCTGGACACGATCTCAGTTCATGGCCGAACTAGCGAGAATGACTCATGTAACGTTGTAGGAGTTTATGGATCAAGTTTATAATTTCATTAACGCCGAATACATTCTTTGGGCCTTAATGAAGCCAACGAAAAAGGAGCTGGAGTGAGCGGAAAGGAAGGCAAAGGCCCCAACCAAGGCTTGGGCCCATGAAAAGCCAAAAAGAAGAAGGGAAGAAGCCCCGATGAGGCCCTAGCCAAGGCATGGGCCCACAAGAAGCCAGAAGAGAGAATGGAGGAAGCCTCAGCCAACATGGTCGACCGACGTTTACCATCCACGAGGCTGACCTCTCCTCCTCCCGCAAAGACAATGACCGAGGCATTGTTCACCACTATTGCACATACCACAGGTCCACCTCGCACAATACTAATGACTGCTTCTCTCAACAAGAGAGGAGGGAACATGCGGAATGGACAAGGCAACATTACCCGCCCGCCTGAAGGCTGGAGCCTGTGGCGCCCCCAATCCCCCTTATAAAAATACACAGGGATCGAGACGCCAGGATGGTGACAACACGGTCACACATCCCAACGAAGTGCCAGTGTGTGTAAATGCAACGGTGTTCAAATAAAATAACGCAGCGGATAGTCAACTAAGTACCAGAATTTAATTACAATCAAACATCAGTAAAGATTTAAATAGCAGTTATACAGTCATCCCTGAAATATTTTACAATAGTTCTAAATGTACAAACGAGTGATCCTAGATCACTCCTCAGGCGGAGCCGTCTCCTCCGGCTCGCCCTCATCCTCCTCAGCATCAAAATCTGCGACACCACAAAATGGTCTCGCAGGTAAGTATAACCCAAACAACAATATAATACAAAATGTATTAAATGCAACTAACATGCATGCACATGAAAACATGCATTTTTCCACAAAACATCATTTTCCCCAAAAATGATAAATTTCCAACACACACCAAAATCCCATTTGGTCCAAATTATTCGTAAAACATTTTCCCAGAAAATTATTTACCCAAAATAAATCAACTCGCACTATTTTCCCAGAAAATAGTGCATTAATCCCAATGCACCATGCATTATTTCCATATGCACCATGGTCTCCCCTATGGACCATCCGCACGTCCTGGCTTCGCAGCGGTGCTCAGTTCCGCGCCCAGCGCGTACGTGGCCAAGCACTCACACTACGCAACGAGCGATGCCCAGTTCCGCGCCCAGCGCGTACGTGGCCAGACATCCTCTAGTCCCCGCCAGCAGAAGGACCACGGAGTGGGCACGAGACCATCTCGTCCGATCCCATTGTCGCCCGGCGACAACCCAGGGGACGTTACTCAGTATATTCCGCTCCCGAGTAACCAGAGGAGCTCCACCGAGTTAATGCCCCATCTCGGCTTGGGGTCGTGATACACACGCACCAAAAATATTAACATATAAAATCATAGCTTTTCAAAGCACATGAACATGAATGCAATACACGAAAACCCAGTTTTCTTTTACAAACATGATCATGCATGAAATGATGAAATGCACATGTACCAACACAACATCCAAATCAACAAATACCAATCCAATCAAAACCAACCAAACAACTCCAATCACAAATCCATCCGACCCCCGAACTCCTCGGACTCAGTCCGGCATGCCAAGAACACAGTGAAATGGGTTAGTGCAAAAATACATTTAAATTACGAAAGTTCTTTGGAGAAATACTTACAGTGCAATATAATAATTTTTCGAGGATTGCGAAGTTGAAAAAAGCGACGTTTGAGCAACACCACAGTGTAAAATACATTGTGGCCGTGGGTCACAATTACCAACTTTCCAACGAGGACAAACGAAGACCCAAGATTGATAGGGTAGGGCCTAGGGAGGTCGGTGAAGCTAGTGGTGGTGGTGGTTTGCCGTGGGTGGCGGCGCAAGGGGCGGTTTTAGGCCCGAAAAGTGCAAATCGGAGATGGACTTGGTGGGGCTTCACCGGTGACGGATCGGAGCTGGGGTTGGGTCCAATGGGTTGCCAAGAGGCCGGGGATGAAGTGGTAGGAAGATGGTGGCCGGAGGTGGCGCGACGGCGGCGCAATGGAGGAAAACGTGCCGCGGCGTCGTGGGTTTCGTGGGCTTCGTGGAGGCTAACGGCGGCACGAACGACGGTGATACTGGTGGGGTAGGACGGCCGGCGGCTGGGGAGTCTAATGGGTTGGGCGGTGACGACCACCGCCGGCGGACGGCGGCGCTGGGAGTAGACAAGGGAAACGGGCGGAGGAGAGGGGAGGAGAGAGAGGGATCGCGCGGGAGAGGAAAGAATAAGGAGAAAAGAAAAAAGAAAAAAAGAGGAAAAGAAAAGGAGAGGAAAGAAAAAGAGGGAAAAAGAAATGAGGTCCAATCCTCATAACTTGGGTCACAAAAATGATCCAACGGAAACGATTTTAAAACCACAAGTTAAATAAAATAATTTAAACGTAATGGTAAAGTCAAATTGAAATAATTAAATCCCACGGTAATTAATTTAAATATTAAAAGCAATTTAAATGCATAATAATAAATAAATATTTGGAAAGCACATAAAAATAATTTTCACCAAATAAAAATCATAGAAATAAACTCACTAAAATCCAACCAATTTTAAAATAAGAGAAATTATTTTAATTACATAAAAATAATTCCTTCAGTAAAAATACACTAAAATACGGGGTGTTACATCCTCCCCCCTTAAAAAAAATTTCGTCCACGAAATTGGCAAGGTCAAATATTGCACCAAGACAAGATCAAGATTCAACCAAGAGAATACTTAGAACATACCGTCAAAATCAATCAAACAAGTATGGATATTGCTGCCTCATGTCGGCCTCTCTCTCCCAAGAGAAATCTTGAGCCAACGGATCACCCCACGCCACTTTCACCATAGGTATTACCTTGGATCTTAACTCTTGCTCTTTCCAATCTACGATCTGGGTCGGGGCAACTTCATAAGTAAGATTGGGCCGCAGTTGAATGCGTTCGGGATCCACAAAACGTGGCTCTTGCTGTCCAAAACTCTTCTTCAATGAGGACACATGAAACACATCATGAACATCTCCAAAATAATCTGGCAAGGCAACTCTATAAGCAACAAGCCCAACCTTCTCTACGATCTGAAAAGGGCCAATATATCTTGGACTAAGCTTTCCTTTCTTACCAAAGCGCTTAACCCCATTCATAGGAGAGACTTTAAGATAAACCCAATCTCCTTCTTCAAAAGATAAGTCTCTTCTTCTTGTATCTGCGTAACTTTTCTGGCGATTTTGCGCTTCAGCCATCTTCTTCCTGATAAACTGAACTTGATCCTTCATTTCTTGAATTAACTCAGGCCCAAGCAATTTGTTCTCGCCAACTTCATCCCAACATAAAGGCGATCTGCATTTCCGTCCATATAAGGCTTCATACGGGGCCATCTGGATGGAGGAATGAAAACTGTTATTATAAGAGAACTCAATAAGTGGTAAGTGATTCTCCCAACTTCCCTGGAATTCCATGACACAAGACCGCAACATATCCTCCAGAGTCTGAATAGTACGCTCTGATTGACCGTCCGTTTGGGGGTGATACGCCGAACTAAACTTCAATTTAGTGCCTAATGCCACCTGCAAACTCTTCCAGAAATGGGACGTGAATCGCGGGTCCCGATCTGACACAATACTCTTGGGTATTCCATGCAAACGCACTATCTCCTTGACATATAACCGAGTCAACTTACCCAACGAGTCAGTATTATTAACAGGCAAGAAATGGGCACTCTTGGTTAACCGATCCACAATCACCCAAATGGAGTTCTTCCCACTAGGAGTCCTCGGCAACCCTACCACAAAATCTATGGAAATATCATCCCACTTCCATTCCGGAATAGGGAGAGGTTGGAGTCTACCAGCAGGTCTCTGATGTTCAGCCTTCACCTGTCGGCATGTGTCACATTTCTCAATAAACAGGGCGATGTCCGACTTCATTCCTTCCCACCAGAAATTCTTCTTTAGATCCCTATACATCTTTGTGCTTCCTGGATGAACCGAATAAGGAGCTGCATGAGCTTCTGCTAAAATTCGCTCTTTAAATTCAGAGTCTCGGGGAATCACTCTACGATCCCGAAACCTAAGAATGCCATCCTTATCCAAGCTGTAATGCAAGGGTCCTCTAGACTTTCTGACTCTTTTCCTGATAGCCAACAGATTAGGGTCCTTTCTTTGAAGAGTCTTCAATTCATCAAAATCCACTACTCGGACATCCAAGACTGAAGATAATAATTCTTCTTGCTATGAACTCTCGATAAGAAGTCTCCTCATTCCACAAAGGAGAGAGTCCACATCTGAAGATTCCGCTTCATCCACTTGTTGTGACTTCCTACTCAAGGCATCAGCGACTAAATTTGCCTTTCCTGGATGATACTTGATTTCACACTGATAGTCGCTAATTAGCTCTAACCACCGTCTCTGCCTCATGTTTAGATTCTTCTGAGTAAATAGATGCTTCAAGCTCTTGTGATCAGTATAAACTTCACAGGCTTCGCCATACAGATAATGCCGCCAGATCTTAAGCGCAAAAGCTATTGCCGCCAACTCCAAATCATGCGTGGGATAATTCCTTTCATGAATCTTCAGCTGACGAGATGCATAAGCAACAACCCGTCCCTCTTGCATAAGAACGCATCCCAACCCGAATTTGGATGCATCACTGAAAATCACAAATGGCTTGTGTGGCTCCGGAAGTGCCAAAATAGGTGCCGTTGTCAATCTTCTCTTCAACTCTTGAAAACTTCTCTCACATTTGTCAGACCATACAAACTCAGTATTCTTCCTAGTCAAGGCAGTGAGAGGTCCTGATAGCCGAGAAAAACCTTCCACAAATCTTCGATAGTAACCGGCAAGTCCCAAGAAACTTCGTATCTCACGAACTGTTGAAGGGCGAGGCCACGACAAAACAGCTTCTACTTTACTGGGATCTACAGCCACCCCTTCTTGAGAAATCACATGTCCAAGAAACTTAACTTCTTCTAACCAGAATTCACACTTGCTCAGCTTAGCGTACAATTGATGTTCTCTTAATTTCCCAAGTGCCAGGCGAAGGTGACAAGCATGCTCTTCAAAATCTCGAGAATAAATCAAAATGTCGTCGAGAAACACCACCACAAAAGAATCCAAGAAAGGCCGAAACACCCTATTCATTAAATCCATAAAAGCAGCAGGGGCATTAGCTAACCCAAAAGACATCACCTTAAATTCATAATGCCCATACCTCGTCCTGAAAGCAGTCTTGGGCACGTCCTTATCTCTTATTCTCAACTGATAGTACCCTGACCTCAAATCAATCTTCGAAAAGATAGCCGCTCCCTGAAGTTGGTCAAACAAATCATCAATTCTTGGTAGAGGATACTTGTTCTTAATAGTCACTTTGTTAAGCTCCCGATAATCTATACACATTCGAAGAGTACCATCTTTCTTCTTGACAAACAACACGGGCGCTCCCCACGGAGAAGTACTAGGCTGAATAAATCCCTTGTCGACCAGTTCTTGCAATTGAGTCTTCAACTCTTTTAATTCAGCCGGTGCCATGCGATAAGGTGCTTTATGCACAGGAGCCGCACCAGGTTCCAAATCAATAACAAACTCCATATCGCGAACGGGAGGCAATCCGGGCAAATCATCTACAAACACATCAGGAAACTCGCCCACAACTGGAATGTCTACTAACGACTTCTTCTCAGATGACGTAGACTCAACTTGGACCAAAAAAGCATCTGCTCCACGAGCTATATCTCTCCTAGCTTGAATTGCTGATATAATTGTTGGTTTTGCCTTCAACTTACTTCCCGCGAATTCCACATAATCATCATCCGAGAGTTGAAAACCAATTACCCGACTTCTACAATCAATATTTGCTGAATATCGATATAGCCAGTCCATTCCCAGAATTATATCAAATCCCAGCAACTTGAATACAATCAAATCTGCATCCAGTGTCCTCCCTCCAAAATCCAAAGGACAGCCCAAAGCAACTTTAGAGCACCACACCATCTCACCATTTGGAAGTGCCACTACTAGAGTTTGCGATAAAGGCTCCGTGACCAGATTACACATCCGTGCAAAAGTGGCAGACACAAAAGATCGAGACGCCCCAGAATCAAACAAAGTACATGCATAGAAATCATATAGGCGAACTCTACCTGAAGCAAACACATCCACCAGACAATCCCAAATAATCCAACCATAACAAATATTAAATCAAATTAAAATAATTAAATGCATACCAGTAATAACCCCAGCATCGTGGGTCTCTGGAGCTCCGTAATCCACATCACCAGGGGTCACTGCATAAACCCGAGCTTGTACCAACTGTCTCTGGTTGCCCCTTCCTCCTCGTCGACCTCCTCGCGCTCCCCGCGCTTCTTGTCCTCCTTGAACTTGACCAGGACACTCCCGAGCAAAGTGACCCGGCTGGCCACATCTAAAACACTGAATTCCTCTCTGGCCACACTCACCCTCATGGGCTCTATTGCACCTGTTACAAACTGGAGCTCGACCTCCAGCACGAGCACCGGTGGTCGTCTGCGGACGGGCACTAGTCCTTTGCACGAACTTATGAGGCGACCCAGAACTACTCCCTTCGCCAAGGTAACTCCGCCTTTTCTGACCCGGAGGGGAACCTGCTCCAAAACTGTTTTCCCGCTCTGCAATGCTGGCTAAATCCACTAACTCTTGAAAGTCCTTAATCCGAAGGCAGGCCACTTGTTTACGTACCTCATGGCGCAAACCCTCCAGGAAGCGCTCGACCCGCAACTCCTCCGTAGAAATGAGGTGAGGAGCGAACCGTCCAAGCTCCATAAACTTTCTTGCATATTGCTCCACAGTCATGCCACCTTGGACCAAATTATTGAACTCCCGAGCCTTTTGCCTTCTCACTGAAGCAGGAAAGAACCGGTCATCGAACTCTTTCTTGAAACGCTGCCAAGACACAGCAGCCAAGGAACCCAACTCCATTTCTAATAATGTCCGCTTGGTCTCCCACCAATTTGCCGCTTCACCTTGCAGCATATAACTTCCATATAATACCATCTGAGCTTCCGTGCATCCACAAACTTCAAATGTTCTTTCCAAATCTTGAATCCACCTCCTAGCACGCATTGGGTCCTCCTCCCCAATGAAGGCAGGGGTCCTATGCGTTAGGAAGCGCTCATAGGGACACCCCACTTGGGCTCCCCTACTTGAATCTCCCTGCGGCGGTCGGAAATTCTGTTGAAGAAATTCTGTCATTCTATTTAATGCTCTTGCCATAGCATAATTTCCATCACCTCTAGGTAACTCATCTTCAGGCACCTCAGCTTGCCTTCTTGGTCTCACCATAATCCTGTCATAGAACATTCTCCAACCCCGCTTAAATCCATATAATTTATACTCAACCAAAAATAAACAATAATTAAAGCGATAAATAAAATAATTTAAATAACAACAATTAACATAAAATGACATAGCAACAAACTCATAATATAAAATAAATAACTTAACTTACATAACTAAATTTTTTTTTTTTTTTTTTTAAATAAAAAATAATAAAAATAATTTTCTGGTACTATTCTAAAGGACATGTGGTTTTACCCAGAGCCGAACTGCTCTGATACCACCTGTGGCGCCCCCAATCCCCCTTATAAAAATACACAGGGATCGAGACGCCAGGATGGTGACAACACGGTCACACATCCCAACGAAGTGCCAGTGTGTGTAAATGCAACGGTGTTCAAATAAAATAACGCAGCGGATAGTCAACTAAGTACCAGAATTTAATTACAATCAAACATCAGTAAAGATTTAAATAGCAGTTATACAGTCATCCCTGAAATATTTTACAATAGTTCTAAATGTACAAACGAGTGATCCTAGATCACTCCTCAGGCGGAGCCGTCTCCTCCGGCTCGCCCTCATCCTCCTCAGCATCAAAATCTGCGACACCACAAAATGGTCTCGCAGGTAAGTATAACCCAAACAACAATATAATACAAAATGTATTAAATGCAACTAACATGCATGCACATGAAAACATGCATTTTTCCACAAAACATCATTTTCCCCGAAAATGATAAATTTCCAACACACACCAAAATCCCATTTGGTCCAAATTATTCGTAAAACATTTTCCCAGAAAATTATTTACCCAAAATAAATCAACTCGCACTATTTTCCCAGAAAATAGTGCATTAATCCCAATGCACCATGCATTATTTCCATATGCACCATGGTCTCCCCTATGGACCATCCGCACGTCCTGGCTTCGCAGCGGTGCTCAGTTCCGCGCCCAGCGCGTACGTGGCCAAGCACTCACACTACGCAACGAGCGATGCCCAGTTCCGCGCCCAGCGCGTACGTGGCCAGACATCCTCTAGTCCCCGCCAGCAGAAGGACCACGGAGTCGGCACGAGACCATCTCGTCCGATCCCATTGTCGCCCGGCGACAACCCAGGGGACGTTACTCAGTATATTCCGCTCCCGAGTAACCAGAGGAGCTCCACCGAGTTAATGCCCCATCTCGGCTTGGGGTCGTGATACACACGCACCAAAAATATTAACACATAAAATCATAGCTTTTCAAAGCACATGAACATGAATGCAATACACGAAAACCCAGTTTTCTTTTACAAACATGATCATGCATGAAATGATGAAATGCACATGTACCAACACAACATCCAAATCAACAAATACCAATCCAATCAAAACCAACCAAACAACTCCAATCACAAATCCATCCGACCCCCGAACTCCTCGGACTCAGTCCGGCATGCCAAGAACACAGTGAAATGGGTTAGTGCAAAAATACATTTAAATTACGAAAGTTCTTTGGAGAAATACTTACAGTGCAATATAATAATTTTCCGAGGATTGCGAAGTTGAAAAAAGCGACGTTTGAGCAACACCACAGTGTAAAATACACTGTGGCCGTGGGTCACAATTACCAACTTTCCAACGAGGACAAACGAAGACCCAAGATTGATAGGGTAGGGCCTAGGGAGGTCGGTGAAGCTAGTGGTGGTGGTGGTTTGCCGTGGGTGGCGGCGCAAGGGGCGGTTTTAGGCCCGAAAAGTGCAAATCGGAGATGGACTTGGTGGGGCTTCACCGGTGACGGATCGGAGCTGGGGTTGGGTCCAATGGGTTGCCAAGAGGCCGGGGATGAAGTGGTAGGAAGATGGTGGCCGGAGGTGGCGCGACGGCGGCGCAATGGAGGAAAACGTGCCGCGGCGTCGTGGGTTTCGTGGGCTTCGTGGAGGCTAACGGCGGCACGAACGACGGTGATACTGGTGGGGTAGGACGGCCGGCGGCTGGGGAGTCTAATGGGTTGGGCGGTGACGACCACCGCCGGCGGACGGCGGCGCTGGGAGTAGACAAGGGAAACGGGCGGAGGAGAGGGGAGGAGAGAGAGGGATCGCGCGGGAGAGGAAAGAATAAGGAGAAAAGAAAAAAGAAAAAAAGAGGAAAAGAAAAGGAGAGGAAAGAAAAAGAGGGAAAAAGAAATGAGGTCCAATCCTCATAACTTGGGTCACAAAAATGATCCAACGGAAACGATTTTAAAACCACAAGTTAAATAAAATAATTTAAACGTAATGGTAAAGTCAAATTGAAATAATTAAATCCCACGGTAATTAATTTAAATATTAAAAGCAATTTAAATGCATAATAATAAATAAATATTTGGAAAGCACATAAAAATAATTTTCACCAAATAAAAATCATAGAAATAAACTCACTAAAATCCAACCAATTTTAAAATAAGAGAAATTATTTTAATTACATAAAAATAATTCCTTCAGTAAAAATACACTAAAATACGGGGTGTTACAGCTGGAGCAAGACAGGAGAGGAAGGTCGAAGGAGAGGAGCACGAGCCGAGTTGATCGATGCAGAAGGGAAGAAAGCTCTCCGCAACGACCACCAGCATAGGGGTCATAGCAAGACCGCCCCCTCTCACCACTACGAGGAGGGCCCCCACTCAAAGAAATCAGGACCATAGCAGGAGGATTCGTAGGTAGGAGTGCTACCTCCTCAATCAGAAAGACACATGTTAGGTAGGCTTGATACCACGAAGTATACTTGACAGAGTACCACCCCGCCAAGCACCAAAGGGGCGAACCGACCTCAGTCGTCTCCTTTGGAGAGGCTGACGAAGAGGGGGTCATGTACCCCTATGATGATACACTGGTGGTGACCATGTTGGTCGCCAACTTCACCACTTGAAGAATCTTTATTGACAACGGGAGCTCCATGAACATCCTGTTTTGGGAAGCCTTCACCAGGATGAGAATAGACGCTGCTCGGTTGCATCTAGCCCCCCATGGTCGACTTCCTGGTGGAAAGACTCTGTCATCCTACAACGCCATCATCGGAAGGCCCACCTTCAACATCTTGTGGGTGGTTACGTCAACCTACCACCTCAAGATGAAATTTCTGACTTCCCATGAAGTGGGAGAAATCCGAGGTGAACAAGTCCTAGCGAGGGAATGTTACGTCCAAAAACAGAAGCAGAAATATGGTGGGGTCACCCCGAACGGCACCTCCAGGGGAGAGTAAGGCATGCACCGCTTAAGGAGCCCTGGCAGGCCTTAGTCTACGACTTGCCCAGCTGGGCTTGAGGGGGAGCAGAAGGGTGCACGGTCCCAAAGGCAAAGATAGAACAGACAAAAGCTCCCCGATTGAAAGCTCCATCTCCCCTTATTTTGTAATTTGCTACTTGAATACTATAAATTCTTTTTTGTTTAATGAAAGACATGATTTCTCAGGACAGGGCACCACACTTACTTCGAACTTTTGAGTCGTTGACAAAACATCGACAAGACAATCTCCAATTAACTTAATCTACAACGACAAAGTCATTGCCAAATCAATGCCTACCTTCCCTGCTATGTCAACGGGCGGGAGCGGGACCAGTTTCAAACTGCCTGAACATCGTACCTTCTGCAGGATCAAAGGGAGAGCTAGGCCGAAGGCCACTCTACCCCTCCCAATATGTTTTGCCCCCGGCATCTCAAACAACTTACCTTGACCCCATAGCATCGAAGAACGGGCCAGCTACATTGCTGCCTGAAAGAGTTACCTCCCCCGTGTGGTACTAAAAGGATGAGTACATTAAAGACTGCTTGATCCTTCCTGTGGCAGAGGGCGGGCCAACTCTCAATTGCCCAAAGATAAAGACTTACCTTCCTTGCAAGCGTCAACAGGCGGGAGTGGGTCCAATCTCAAACTGTCCGAACAGCGTACCTCCAGCAGGATTAAGGAGAGAGCTAGGCCAAAGGCCGCTTAACCCTTCTCGATGGAGAGTGGATCTTGTCCCCCTGGGAGGCCCAAACAACTTACCCCGATCTCTGCTGCAACAAAGAGTGGGCTCAACGCCAGCCTGACCCAACACTTACATTCCCTGCGATATCAACGAGCGGGAGCGGTCCAATCTCAAATTACCCGAATAGCTATCTCCTGCAAGACTAAAGGGGAGAACTAGGCCGAAGGCCGTTCTACCCCTCCCGTGATGGACAGCGGGTCTCGCCCTCCCTACAGCCTGAATAACTTACCCTGACCCCTATTGCGGTGAAGAGCAGACCAGCTATATCGTTGTTCGAACTTACCTCCCCCATAGGGTACCAAAAGGATGAGTGTAATGCCTAAGGCTGCTTTGTCCTTCCAGCAGCGGAGTGCGGGTCAGTATTCAGTTACTAAAAAACGAAGGCTTACCTTTTTCGTAAGCGTCAACAAGCGAGAACCGGTCCAATTGCAAACTGCCTGAAAACTTACCTCCCCAAGGGATTTACAAGGGTGAGTCATGCTAGAGGTTGCTCTACTCCTCCCGAGGAGAAGTGCTGATCCAACCCCCGTGGCGGCCCGAAGACTTACCCTAACCTCCGTTATAAACAAAAAGTGGGTTTAACGCCAACCTAACCCAAATCTTACATTTTCTTACAATGTCAATGAGCGAGAGCGGGTTTAGTCTCAGGATGAAAGGGGCGAGTGCACTAGAGGCCGCTCAAGCTCTCCCGTGGAAGAGAGAGGGTCCAACCTTTCAGTTGCCCGAATACTTACCTTGACTCACATTGTAGCGAAAGAGCGGACCAAGCCCACAACCTTCTAAAGAAGTTACCTCCTCAGAAAATCAAATAGGCAGGTTTGACTTAAGGCATCCCGACCTCTCCCCAATAGAGTTTTCGACTACCCGATGTGAATAAAGTCTCCAATGATAAAATTTTGAAGTAATGGGTGCGCCACCTCGAAGGCCAAGTAGCCTAGCTAAATGGCAAACTTTGGGATGTCAACGAGCGAGAGCGGGTTCAGTCCCAGACTGCCTGAACAAATTACCTTTCCGAGGGATAGCAGGGGCAAGTTGCCCTTTTGGACCCTCCTGCGGAAGAGTGCGGGAACAGCCTTTCGATTGACTGATTATTTAACCCGACTCCCATCACAATAAAGAATGAACTGGCCTCATGGCCACCCAAAGGAATTACCTCCTCGAGGGGCAGGTTGGCCTGAGGCATCCTGAAATCTCCCCGATGGAGTGTGGGTTGGGTCCTTCGACCGCCGAATGCTGCACCAATGAATGCGAACATCAACAACATCGTAAAAAGCGGCACATCGCGTCATAAGCCAAAGGGCCCAGGTTTGTGAAGTCTAACTCCTACGAAGCTAAGGATAAAGTTATGATAGCCTGCTTATTTTTCAGTCAAGAATTAAATACACAATGTCAACGGGTGGAAGTGAGTCTAGTCCCAAACTGCTCGAACAACCTACCTCCTGCAAGGACAAAAGGGACGGGTCGAGCTAAAGGTCGCCTTGTTTCTCCCATGAAGGAGAGCAGGTCCGGCCTCCTGGTCACCAGAATACTTACCCCGGCCCCCATTGCAGCAATGAGCAGTCTTGATTATTTAATTCGACTCCACAACCACGATGCTGCTCGGAGGAACAAAGAAGCGGGTTAGTAAAACGCTTCCCTACCTCCTCACCCCCCCAGGAGGCGAAGTCTTCCTAATGGGCTTAAATCTTAAGGGGGATTTACATCCCCTCCAAGCCAACGACAGCAGATAAGGATCGACATATGCTTATAACACTTCTTTTTAAGTTACATATGAAAATAAAGTACTGCAATGCAAAATGGAAAAACCAAAGGAATAGGCAGGGTAAAGTGCATCTGAGAGACAGACGACAAAAAGAAGGAAATTGGCTTAAAGAAAAAGTGGAGAGTCATCAGCCTCATCAAACAATGTCACTAAAGGCACCAAGAGAACAACTAACTAACGAGGGCGAATGAGGACAATATAAGCAGAGAGCCATCAACCAGCGGGATCATCGGTAATAGGTTAGGCACTAGTGGGTGGACCGTAAAGCTTTGAATGATAGTAATCCCCCGCCTAACTCAAACCCCATAATTTCCTACATCAAAACCCCCAAGCCAGCTGTAAAAAAGAGAAGGGAAGAAGAAGAAGGAAACATCGGAGAAGAATACCTAAAAACAAGCAACCTGTCACAACAAAGTATAAGGCAGTTGTATTAATGATCAAGAGTTACACACAAGCCACATGGAAACGGCACACATGTATGTATATTTACAAAAAGAAAAGAAAAGAAAGAAGTGCAAAGTGAAACAACAGCAACGGTGCAAAGGAGCTAGGGCGTCGGAGCATCAGCATCATGCTCAGAGACCTTGGCATCAGGAGCATTGACCTCAGGCACATCAGGCTCGGGGTCGCTGTGTTTGGGAACTGCAGGCTTGGACATGGCCGGGACGGCGAGACCCGTAAAGGCGTCAGGGATCACGTCCATCCCTAGCTTGCAGCCAAACTCAAAAGCTTCACTATCAACTACGGTCCCACAAATACTTCTTAAAGGCTTGTGGAAATGGCTGCAGACTCTCTAGAATGTGGTCCCACAATGAACTAAGGACCTCAGCACACCCATGCGCCCACGTGGTATTGTGAACACCCATGGCTAACTTCAGTTGGCTGTCTAGGTGGGAGGCGACGCCCTGCACTTGGGACAAGTCTCTCCGTAGATCTGCGACAAGTCGCTCCAAGCTCCCCATCCATTTGGCGTCTTTCTTCACCTTCTCCTTTGGCTCGTTTCGGCGACGACTAAGTTTCTCAGTTTTCTTACTACCCTTCTCCAGGGCAAGTTGGACCTTCTTCAGCTCTTACTCTAGTTGTTCCTTCTCATCCCTCTTGCCACGAGAATACCGTAGTTCGGGTCATCATGCAAAGGGCTTGATTTTCTTGTGCAACGGCCTTTTAGCCATTCACGATGAAGACTGCCATGAGAGGAACTCTGACAACAAGAGGAGCTAACATGGAACGGTCAATAAAAAGAATCTAGAAAATAACAAAAAAGAGGAAGAAGACGAGAAAAGAAGTTGTAAAAAAAATCCTCATAGAAGAAGCCAAACAAGCACTTGACTACTTGGTTGATGGCTTCCGCCCGACAACCCCCATTTTGAGCTGGGTCAAAGGGGGGATGACCTCCACCGGACTCTTGTGTGGTCGCCTCAGTTTGACAAGCTCTGTTAGCAACCTCCGCAGTCGCGAGGATCAAAGGGTAGCCCTTGACGCCTTCTACGTAAGACGGGATCGCCTCTTCACCAATCGTTCTCGCATGAACGAATGGATCTTTGCACAAACTTGCCGAACCCTCGCTGACCACAACATCCTGAAGGATCCCACCTTCCGCTTGGTGCTCAACCTCTGCGGCATGGTTACTGGAGGCAGTGGTGATCGCCCTCTTAATAACGAGGTCCAAGCCTCTGAACGGCTCTGGCTCCTCTCCACCAACCACAAGAGTTGGATCGTCCCATCCCACGATAGCAGGCGAATACGCCGCGGAAGGCTTTGCCTCGACCTTAGAACTAGGGCCCCTGGTGAGCCTCAAAGCGCGGTCGCCGACAGTAGAACGAGTAGTAGAAGTGGAGGGACAATTGTATCTACACCCAAGGGACGTTACCTCGCGTCAGCCCGCTGAGGCACCTTGACTGCAAAGTCACCAGCTTTTGAGGACACGCCACGGGCACTGAATGGTGCGGGCTGCATAACAGAGACCTCAGTCAAGGTGTCTCTCACCAACGGTACTGAGGGTTCCAAAGAAGAGGATTCCACCAGCGTCTCCACGTTTCCACTGGCACCACCAAGATGACGGGATGATGGGCCTCAGGCGTAGCCAACGCCTGCCTTTCAGAAATCGAAGACTCTGGAAAAGGGCTTGCTGTTGACCCTAGCCTCTTCCAAGCGAGGTTTTTTCCCCTTGCCCACGGGAGGAGAATTCAAGGGACACTTTTGAGCAGAGGTAACCCAAGGTCAGGCAACAGTCACCCTATCGTCAAGAAGAACATGGCCGAAGGGAAGCAGAGAGTTCCTTATGCTCTCCTGTGAAAGAAGGGTTTCCAAGAAGATGCTGTTGAAGTTTTTCTTCACCCACTCCTTTACTATGGCGATACGCTCCGACTCAGCTGGGGTAGCCGTTGGACCCACCGCATTATCCTCAGGAACCCTCTCCCAATTAGTTCAAACTGGGAACTTGCGGCGATTCACCTGACTAATCGGGAATTCCCATTCATGGACAGACACAAAAAAGAATTTCGGAGACTAGTCCTTCATCTTGCAATATCGTAAATCCAAATTAACGAGGGCATGCATCACCCTGAAACTGCAAATGTTCCCTTTAAACCATAAAACATTGTGGGTAATAAGGAACTCACGGCCGGTGAGGTCAACCTGCTCCGAGTTCGACTCTAGCAAAGCTTGCCGCCAGATGATGCTACAGCAAATCAAAAGCCTCCAAGCATTCGAGTGAAGCTGAGACGGAGCCAGACTGAGACGATCTAGCAAATCACAAACAGTGCGAGGGAAAGGCAACCTCAAGCCACATGTAAACATGGTGGGAAAAAAAACAACTCTAGAAGAGTGACCCTCGGCGTCGACGACACCCTCATGTGGGCTAGGGACCTCGAAGACCACTCTTTCAGGGATCTGGTAGGTTAAAACTAGAGATGCCAGCGTCGCGGTTTAGAAGCTTGAACGCCAAGTGCTACCCAAGAAGGATGGTCCGACATCGCTAACTTCTAGTGCGTCTACCCCATCGAGAACCGTAGGTTGGGCGGTCTTCTCAGGGGCCATTGATGAAAAAGAAGAAAGTAACAGAGAAATAAGAAATGAGTATAAAGGAAAAAGGATGGGGTTTGAAGATCTAAGATCAAAGATCAATACGTTGGTATTGTGTGTGTATGTAACACTCCATTTCCTTGGATAAGTTAAAAGAAGAAAAGGGCGAGAAGATTACGGTACGAAGAAAGAAGAGAAGACAACGACTCAATCGCGCTTAAAGGAAGGAGGCAGCGATTAATCTCCCATGCCCCGTGGCAGAAAAAAAAGGGTGTGAAATGCTTTGAATCTAGGGAAATACACACCCTGAAGCGACGTGAAGGCGAAGAGCTACCTGACGCCTTCAATACTGACACAACTGAAAGGACACCACCGAATACCAGTATAGTTATCGAAAAGCGTGCCCACAAAGGCAGAAAGGGAACCGTTACTAGGGCTGCCAAGCTATAAGGTACCCCTCAGATTTTGAAGCCAAACACGCATCATCAAGGCGACCCCAACCTCGACATCAAGATGAGTTTAAGATTAAAAAGAATTCTCACCGTACGAGTTCGATGAGAATTGACGAGATAACTGTAAGAGGTTTTCTCTCCCCTTTTAGTGGGTTTGTGAGAAGCAACTAAAGAAATAAGAAAAGAAAGCCCAACCCAAAACAAATAGGCCATTTGGCATTGGGCCTACAAAATACTTTATTGACTTTGGTATTGGGAACTCCTCGACCCCATAGTAGCCCTCTCCCAACTTCTTTATTCTTCGTTTTTGTAGGCCCAGTTTTGAAAACTCGAATTGCTAGAACATGACTTAAAGGTGCACGAAACACGATGACAACACTCTCAATTTTAAATCTTTTATTCATCATCATTTCGATATCCTCTAATTTGATTTAAAATAATTAGAAAATTGTTTTTTATTTTTATTATCTATCATTCATTTAATACAAAATTTAAAAGAATAAGAGAAAATGATAATATCATTTTGTTGGAATTAGCTTTTCAATATCCATTTGCTTATTGAAAAAAAAAAAAAAAAAAAAAAAAAAAAAAAAAAATCTTTCGTCCGTAGACTCCAGAACTAGTCTAAAAAAGAGCATATTGTAGATAATCGAAACCTCGCTCTCTCTCTCCCCCTCTCTCTCTCCGCCGGTTTCAAAGGTCAGTAGCAGAATTCGGCGCCGTGCAGTGACTATAAGAACACAGATCTTCTTTTTTCGTTTTTTTCTGTTCCGTTTTGAAGGAAAAGGGCGAAAGCGAAAGGAGATGATGAAGACGCTGAACACTGAAGAGTCAATGACGATCTACGCTCTGCTGAAAGCGGAGCAAACGCCGTTGGACGAGATCGCGTCCGACTTCAAGTCCAAGCTTCCTAGTGCCCGCCACTTCGTCGCCTGCTCTTCCCTTGTCTCTCTCTTACAGGCAATGTCCCCACAATCTATTTCCTGTTTTATTTTAGGGCTAGGGTTTTATGATTTTTCAATGCCATTTTCGCACTCTACGTGGACTTTTGCTGCTAGAATCAATGCCATTTTCGCACTCTACGTGGACTTTTGCTGCTAGAATATCAAAGGCTTTGGATTTACCATTAATTCTTTGATTTGTGGGTACTTATCCTCGGAAATAGTAACTTCATTAGTTTCAATATTTTATAAAGAGGTTGGTTTCAATATTAACTTCTTCACCATGTTCCTTGATCAAATATTCAGGTGGGTATTCATTGTTGGAGTATAAAATCATTTCATTCTGAAAATTAAAATTTTTCACTAATTATTGAAATGCACAGTTATACCATCTTAGAAGCATGGAATGACTAGGTTCGAAGATTCTTCTCTTGGTTTTTTGTGATATGAATATTGTAGAATATTTTATTTAGTTTGTAGTGTGAGTCTAGTGTTAGATTGTAACACACCTGATGAGTAGTGTTTGGATAACTAGAAAATATGAGAGAAAATGTAAAAAAAAATGGTCAGATTCGAGGTTGACCTAGCCTCCAAGAAAAAGAGAGAAAAGAGAATAGAAAAAGATTTTCATTAATGATTTTGGATAATGAACCCTAGAGCCCTTGGATCTTACATAAAGGAGATGACCCTACATGGGCCCAGACTAACACACTAAAAGCATATAAGAAAATCAAACTAAGGCCCAAGGCCCATTAACTCTATTGTAGTCTAAATAACATGTAGCATTAAAGTAAATGAAGATAAACTGGCCCAAGGCCCATGGCCCATGTTATTCTATTCATGGACTCTGACATAGATATACCATAATCGTTGTAGGTTTGTTATGCCAAACCCCTAGGGGTTGGCTCAAGTGGTAAAGGCCTTGGTCTTGGTGGTTTGCTCTCTCCAGGTCTAAGGTTCAAATCCTCTTGGGTGCAAACAATTTCTAGGGGCTATTGGACTAGGGGAACTTCCCCTTGAATTACCAATGGTGAACTTGCAGAAATTTCCTTGTCGAGGGCCTATGTACTCCCGGGATTAGTCGGGATTTTGTTCTTGGACACCCGGTGCCAGTAAAAAAAAAAAAAAAGGTTTGTTATGCCAAACCCAAAATTTTACCTCAACCTCAATGGTTGGTTAGGCCTTAATGGCAATTTAAGTCCCTCTTAAACGAGATGTGCATAAAACTGTTAGCATACTTAGCTATCTGATTGTTAGCAGCTTATACTTTGGTATCGTGATGCCGCTTCTGCAATATATTGGTCTTTCATTTTGCATCTGTACATGATCTTGTTTTTATTTTTAGTGGATCGGTCTAGTGAATATGGTTTGCATCCTTGTCAAAGTTGCTCAATGCTTTCATAACTTCTAAACAATCGAATTGTTTTCTTTCTCTATTTTTGTGTGTCTGTTGTTTTTTTTTTGGGTTGGGGGGGGCGGGAGGGGGAGTAGTTCCTAAAATTCATAAAATTTAAGCCCATTAAAGTCAATAGAGGCTGTCCAAAGGAGGAGGGTATTGAAAAAGAAATTTTTGAGCTCCTCCTAGTGATGAAAGTTTCTATCATTCTTGTCTCCATATACACCATACGAGACAGGTAAGAACCATCTTCCACACTGCTGCAATTCACGGGCTACCATCTAGATCCAAGAATAGAAAGGTCTACTATTGTTCTAGGCATGGCCCAAGCCAAACCAGGGAATAACACATTTTAATTCCTTATGGTTGTGATGTAATACAAAGATTCCCCAAAAGTTAAGTCCACATGTTTAGTTCATGGAAAATTGCACTTTGATACATCATGAATTCGTTACACACATTCACCCACACTATTATTCTGTATAGATAGGTTGATAAGGACAATTTTTTTAGAAGTTAAGCTTTTTTATTACAATGAAAAACATGATCATGAGGGGGTTAAGTGTTACAACCTAAATTTTAGGGAGTTTGTGTTTTATGTCTCAACCACTTAAGGTAAAATGTACTTTTCCTTAAATATTTATATGTATCAATTGCTAACTAGTGCCTTATATTCTTGCAGGACAAAAAGATGCTTTACTCAACTCAACGTTTGGTTGCATTCACCATTCTTCATCAGGCTTATGCCTCACAGAAATCTTCTGCAAACCCTTTTATAAACTTTATTGTAGATGTAAGGAAGTGTTGTGTTAGTTTAAAATCCTAATTCAATAATATTTTAGTAAAGCATCCCTTCCAATTTTATCGTGGAAATATTTTTTTCTTTGAGTCAAGGTTATCAATTATTGATTTCTTGCTCAAAACAACAAATAACGTTCATAGATATATAAGATGTTCTCTTTGGAGCCTCATTTTTCTCCGAAAATCCTCGTGATCCATTTTTCTCTGTTATCGGATTAAGCTAAAAGTTTTGAAAACATGTCAATTTTTCTATTTTTTTTTTGTGTAAAATAATAAAAAATGCATTAAGGTGCGCTTCAATTAAGGAGAAATAAACTTGATATAGGTCTGTTTCATTAATGGATTATTAGAAATTTAGTCGACCAAATAACTAATTTTCTATTTGTTTTTTATTTATCTTTGGAAGAAACACCACTTTCAATGCTAGGACTCATACAAACCATTTAGGGTTTCAATGGGAATAGAGAAACTCCTATAGGAAATCTACCTATAAAAATGGTGGGAATATGGGTGTGAGGTGAGGAATAGAAAAGGAAAGAGATGAAGTAAACTGGAGGGTTGGGCTTGATTTTATTTTCACTTCCATGGACTTTTTGTGATGCCTTCAAAAATTTAGGTATGGTTTTCCCTGAACACAGATGTTATAACCTTGCATTTAGTGAACTGTGTTTTTGAATGACTATTTCTCTTGAAAACCATATAAAATGTGGACTGGATGTTATAAGAAGTTGAACAAATTCTTTAGTATTCTGTTAAAGGTCCATGATTCCAGGTCCAATAAGGAATAAGGATTTGCCTTGTTTGGTAAGCCACTTATATCTGTCAAGTTCTTTATTAATGACCTTGAAATGAGCTTCTCAAAATTTATTGATAAAACAAGAACCAGCATTGAACTCATTTGCATCGAGTATGGATATTTCTGGTAAGATATTGGTACTCAATATTTTTTTTCTTCACGGTATATACATATTTATTTTGGCATAGCTGGGTGGTTATGTTAGCAAATCAGGCTCATGATTAAGCTGATGTCATTGTAGTGTTAAACTTAGAAGAGAGTTCAATCTTTTTTATAAGCTTGTGGTCTTTGGCTCTTTCTACAAATTTTGTTTGATGTCCTTTGATGTTAAGTATTTTGATATACTGTCATCGATTTACTCTGGCTTAACTAAGGTTCTTTATCTACGTAATAAAGTAACTGTATGATCTCTCTTTTTTTTTTTTTTTGTGCGCGGTTCTACTTATGGCATACAGGCTGCGTCTGAAGATGAAGCTGAAAAGTATGAGAGAACATTTATTCTCCAGCTGCTAGGTTCTGATGGTTCCAGTACTGGCAAAGAGGTTCTATTTCTGAATTTAGTACTTTTGATTTGTAGCATTGAATGGTCCAATCAATCATTATGTATAGAAGTTTCTTATTAGGATATATGTTTATGAACATTGACAAACTTTTGGTCATTTTGGCATGTGACCAAATGATGCAAATGAATATGACATTTGGCTTGGTTCAATTATAGTTACTATGTACGTCACCCTTGCCTATTGGATTCTTGGGTTCCTTGGGGGTAATTTTGTGGCATATCACGGACTCTGGATTTCTCAGCTATGTTGCATGGATTTGTGTATCTTTTCACATGTCAATACTTGGTAATGGATATGGATGATTTGTGGGAGTGAAGAATGCTTAATAGATATTTCTGTTTAGCTTAGCATGCCCATTATGGTTGCTGAAACTCTTGACATTTCTGTTGTGTGAAGAGGTAAGGAAATTAGCTTTTTTACATGTCAATATTCAGAAATGGATATGGCTATGGTGTGGGCGTTGCAGAATTCTTAATAGATGTTCTTTTTTAGCTTACCATGTCCATCATGGGTAAAAGAAAATTAGCATATTGAATTGTGGCTGCCCTTGGATATGATCCTCTTTTTGAGTCCAATTCACTTGTTTCATGCATCTCAAAATTATTGTTCTTAGATATAACCTTTTGCTTGTATGTTTTAGATTTGTTAACTCCAAAAAACTTATTTGGATGCTTCTAGGTTTTCTATAATACTTTATTCCATTGGTTGATTGAAATAGATTTTCTTGTATGCCCAGGCAATCATACATAGGTGTTGCTTGTTTATGTCCTGTTTACTTGGCTATCCTTATTTCCATTATCAATAAAGTTCTTATTTACCGATACAAAATAACTGAGTTGGATGCATCTAGGGCCACATTGCTTCTATTCACAAGTTCTGCTACTTAGTTTTTGCTACATTTTGACATTTTAATGTTATATGATTCTTTCCCTGATTATTACAATAATAAAAAAAGAGAGATTCTTTCCCTGATTATGAATTTCTGATGTGGTTCTCTGTGTCACAGTTTCTTAAACAGTCTGCTGCAGATTATGTCAACAGTTTTGATTCGTCATTGCATGTAAGTTAGACATATATAATAGTATTATGGATGAAGGTATCTAGTGAAACTTTTAATAAGTAACTCCTTTTTTTCCCTATACATTTAAATGGGTAAACTCGTGTGAAGCATATGCAAGGGATCCTCATTTCTGAGGCAAAGATTTTGACAGAATTTTCCAAATTTTATTCATAACCTACTTCTTTTCTTGCTTCTGTTTTTTCTTTCAACTGTCAGGATTTTCCAAAACATGAACAGCTGCAGCAGCAGTACTGTGTTAAAATCCCTCCAGAACCATATAATTGCTTGTGTAAGGATGGTTCAGTGAAAAGTTTGGTGCCAGACCCTGATGTACCCCTTGGTTGTGATGCAAACTCACCTGAGTATGACTCTTAGCAATGGAGAAGCTTTTTTTTGTTTTTGTTTTGACCTTGAAGGTTTCATCACAAGGAACTTATGTTCATGCGAGTTCCACAATTTTTACTTTGTGCGCTTTACATTGAGGGTTATATTTAGGTTTGACCTGCAACCTGGAGCCAAACCTAAACTTGGATCTGGAGATAGAGAAGATACAGTGCTTGGGCTGTTGCGGAACTTGTCGCCGGAAGGATTAGATCCTCAGTGGATCAGACCTCTTCCACCAAGGCTTCCGGTACAGGAGGGCGAGGTAAGAGTTTAATTGTTGATTTGTCTTGCTTATTGGTATACTCAATTTATGCCTGCATACCCTTTTCAGCTAGTGTGGCTCAACCCTGACGAGAATCATGAACTTTTATGGGACTATGGTATGTGTGTTGATACTAGCAGAGGGGCAGCCGTTAGAGACTTAATTGCAAAAGCTTTGAAGGGACCTCTTGTGCCTCCACAACAAGAGGTGCATATTTACGACTTTGAATACATTGTAATGTTTTATGTGGATATACACCTTTAGTATTGTTATCAGTTCAAAATTGAATTCATTATCATAATGGCTCAAAATAAAAAGAATAACCAAGATTTTCACTCCGTGCAACCAAAACTTAGATGATGAAAAGTGTTTTTTCTCTCTCTCTCTATTGATGGTCTGTGGTCTGCGATGATGAGATTGCAATTGAGTTTGGAGTTGTAGGGGTGATTACAATGGGGTTTCCTAAACACTTACTAATAGAATCAAAGGCTTTTTCATTATCAAGGGAGGGTAGTTTCTTGCTCATTATTGAGAGAAGCTGGAAGATGATGAGTAAGGTAAGATTGGGGTTGTCCATGATGCAGTGGCTTGCTAAAGCATTGGAAGATTGCTTGAAGGGTGAAACAAAGGATTTCTACACCAAGGCAAGGGAAGGGAATCACAGTTTCATAGCGCAACAGTGCTCTAATAGTTGTGGTCGATACATGGCAATAGTGGAATATGGTAGGGGTAGCAAGCGCAGTTTCATCTTCATACCAGAAGAGGTGGAGGGGAAGGGATGGAGGAGGATGATGGAGACGTTGTGGGATTTCGCAAATGAAGAAAGAGGCCTAAACCACAACAAAGGGAGAGCACCTTTGGTGGTGGTGCTTCAACTGTAAAATCGCTCCTATAGGGAGGTTCTGGAGGTAACTATGAAGCTGGTGCAACCTAGTGACAGGGGTGGAGGCAGCGGTGTCAGGGAAGCTTCGAGAGGAGCCTTTGCAAATCTGGGCAATGGACAGGGGTATGGCAGAGCTCCTCGTACCATTGGGACAGGTGTTGCCTAGTGGAAGGGTGGCGGTGGTAGGCCTACTGTCGCCTGGCAGGGGGGAGTACATAGTACGCTGCTGGACGTGAAGAAGTAACTGTGCGCGCTTTAGGATAGAGTGGACTTTTTGATACGTTGTGAAGAGGAAAAAAGAGTCATGGGTGTGGGCTTGGAGGAACCTGAACTTAATAGATAAGGGCAGCTCAAAAAGGGTCAAATGGACTTGTGCTCGGTTGGTACAACAACAAGGTAGCAAACTGTGAGGAGAGTCTTAGGTTTCGTTTGTTTTCACAACTTATTTCAACTCGTCATTTAATTATTATATCTTTTACAAATTCTCATACAAAATAAAATAAAAATTCATTTTTTTCAAATTTTAAAACAAAAATAATATTAAAAAAATATATTCTAACAATATTTTATTCAACTTTTAACTTTAGTCTCAACTCATCTCATCTGTGAAAAAAAACAAGGCCTTAGGCTGCGTTTGGTTCCTTGACAGAGTTTAGTTCAGATTTAGACCTCTTCTAACATCTAAACACTCAACTCTCAAATCACTAAATTCATCTCAACTCAAAACCTTTTTACACGTGAGATCCACAATCTTTTTCAACTCAATACCTCTTTACACGTGAGACCCACAATATTTTTCAACTTCCCATAAATACATCTAAACTTATCTTAACATTCAAACATATTTAAACTCATCTTAAATGGACCCCATAGAACTCACTCCACCATCTCAACCCACTACCATTCATAGAGAATTCAATTCAGCTCAACATCCAAATATGTCTTAGTTGAGTTCAAAGTTGAGTTTGAAAAAGATTGTGAATCCAAACTCAACCTTAGTAACCTAGACCAATTAGAGTGGACCACTTTGTTAGGCCTCAGCCCATGGGGCAAAACGGAGGAAAGGAAATGGGAACCCAGCCTATTTGGCGAATTAGAGAGTGAGGTGGTCCACGACCTTCCACCAGCAAGAGTTTGGCATCCTTGCCAGAAAAGGCTCCGAGATTCTTGCGAATGGCCGAGGAACACTCGACGCTAGCCCAAAGGGTGACGACGACGGTGGAGGAGCCGTCGGCAACAAGTTCGGAAAGAGATATGGAAGTCTCCTTGCCCCTAAGTGCTGGATCTCCAGCATATCTTAGCCAAAAAATGCCGACAAACAGCAGGGATGATGTTAATCTTCCGGCGGAGGCTCTTCAGCAGACATTGGAGGGGCAAGATGCTTCCTCCGACTAGTTTTCCCCCCCTGGAAGTGACAAGGGAGTTGTTGAACCTTTACAGACGCTTGTCCCATTGCAGGGCCTCTCTAATGGGATTGAGGAATATCTTTGTGGAGGAGGAAATGGGGATGCTGATGGGCTCTCAGTGGGCTTCTAGAGATGGGGAGCCCATACCCCTTAACTGTTTGTTACCAACCCAGTCTAGTGTCTCTAATTGGGTTTTACACAAGGTGAAGGAAATTCAATGTTGTGTGGGGTTGGAGTGTGAGGGTTTTGAGGAACAATTTATGGCTTTGCTCACTGCCATTGAAGTGGGTCATAATCAACCTAAAAAATCTAGATCCAAAAAAGAGGGAGCTAAAAAGGCTAACGTGGTCTCTTAATTATGAGGGTAGCTCAAGCCGAGAAAGATCTAAAGGGAAGGGGCTAGCGTCTTCCTTATGAAGCCCAAAATTGTTTCTTGGAATGTCCAAGGGCTCAACGAGGCTAATAAGCTTCTTCGTATAAAAAATTTGCTTCGTAAGTGGAAGGCAAACATAGTATGTTTATAGGAAACTAAGTTGAAATCTATTACAAGAAGAATTGTTCAAAGTATCTGGAGCTGTTCATATGTGGATTGGGCTTATATAGCACTGGATGAGACTTTAGGAGGTGTTCTAGTGATGTGGGATAGAAGAGTGATGGAGAAAATAGAGGAATTCATAGGGGAGTTCACAATGGCATGTTCCGCTAGGAGTGTGTAATATAACTTCTTGTGGGCTTTTGCTGGTATCTATAGGCCGATTTTGGACAGCACCAGAAGGTTTTTATGGGAAGGATTAGCTGAAATTCATAGCTGGTGGGACCTTCCATGGTGCATAGGTGGGGATTTTAATGTTATAAAGTTTCCAAGCAAACATTCAAGAGAAAACAGGGTGCGACCAGCAATGTTAGAATTCTCAGAGTGTATTTTCGACTGGAGTTTACATTCCTCTCATGGGGAGAACATTCACGTGGTCCAATAATCAAACATAGTCTAGATTGGATAGATATTTCGTCTCATCGGAGTGGGAAATTCATTATCCAGGTGTATGTCAAAAGAGGTTGTCTTGTCGTCGTTCGGATCATTTTCCTATATTGTTGGACTGTAGTGCTATCCAAGAAGAGCGTTGTTACTTTAAGTTCGAAAATATGTGGTTGAAAATTGAAGGTTTTGTTGAAAGGGTCAGACAATTGTGGTCCTCTTATCAGATTCATGGCACCCCTATCTTTATCTTTGCAGGTAAACTGAAAGCTTTAAAAAATGATCTAAAACTTTGGAACACTCTCTCCTTTGGTGACATAGCCCATAGGTGAACGAAAGAAATCCATGTTGGAGTTACAAGAGTTAGAGAGATTACAGGAGGGCCGGTTTAGAGGCGTGGTGCATGTTAATTGGGACTTTTTACTTTAACTACTTGGGAGGTGTGGTTTTGGGGAGAAATGGTGCTCGTGGATCAGATGGTGCATATCAACGGCAAAATTTTCAGTTTTGATGAATGGTAGCCCAGTTGGTTTCTTAAACAACTCCCGAGGCCTAAGACAAGGAGATTCATTGGCCCCACTCTTCGTTTTTGTCATGGAGACACTTAGCAGAATGATCTCAACATTGGTTATTAATGGATTCATGACTGGATTCTCGGTTGGTTACCCCAATAGGGGAACTCTTAACATTTCTCACTTGTTTACAGATGATACACTAATATTTTGTGAGGCAGACCAAGACCAGATTTGTGCACTGAGGGCACTTCTACTCTATTTTGAAGCGGCATCGGGTTTGAAAGTGAACTTTGACAAATTAGAGTTGGTGCCAGTTGGCAATGTTTGTAACATGCAATACTTGGCTCACACTCTTGGATGTAAGGTCTCCTTTCTTCCTATAAATTACCTTGGTCTTCTGTTGGGGGTTGGTTCAAGGGCTTAATCAATATGGGATACAATGATCGAAAAGATAGGACGTAGATTGGCAGGTTGGAAGAGATTGTACCTGTCGAAAAGTGGGAGGATCACCTTAATCAAGAGTATCTTGTCTAATTTACTAACGTATTTTTTATCTCTATTCCCAATTTCAGCAAGTGTGGAGACCCCCATTGAGAAACTTCATCGTGATTTCCTATGTAGTGGCATGTGGGATGAATTCAAATTCCATCTAATCAATTGGGATAAGGTTTGCTCCCCAATCTCATTTGATGGCTTGAGAATTAGAAATCTAAGGATTTTCAATCGGGCCTCTTGGGAAATAGTTGTGGCAATAAATATGAAACCAGAAGCCCTATGGAAGACGGTGATTGACTTCAAATGTGGAGGTGTGCATTGGATTTTTTTTTTTTTTTTTTTTTTGGGGGGGGGGGGGGGGGTGTGGTACACTAGAAAGGTAAGTGGAGCTTATGGGGTGGGAGTCTGGAAGCATGTTAGACGAGGGTGGGGGGTTTTTACTTGGCACGTCATGGTGGGAGATGCCTCTACAATAAAATTCTGGAGCGACCTTTAGTGTGGGAATAATTCCCTAAAGGAATCTTTTCCTTCAGTTTTCCATGTTGCAAGTGAGAAAGAAGCTTCAATGGCTGATCTTATGTGATATTTGGGGATCAAGTCCAATGGAACATCAACTTCAATAAGGCCCAAGATTGGGAAGTTGGCTGCTTTGAGAAAGTTTTTAGTCTCTTGTATTCCATGACACCGAGCACTCAAGGTGTTGACTTGCTGTGGTGGGTACCTGCAGGTAAAGGCACATTCTTGGTTAACTCTTTCTATAAGTCTCTCACATAGTCACAAAACATTCAGTATCCATGGAGAAGGATTTGGCGAAACAAGGCACCTCCGAAAGTGGCATTTTTTGCTTGGCCAACTTCTCTAAGTAAGATTTTGACGACGGATAACTTGCAAAAACACATGGTGATCATAGTAGATTGGTGTTGTATGTGTAAGAAAACTAGCGAGACTGTGGATCATCTCTTACTGCATTGTGAGCTTACTAGAGCGTTATGGGATGAACTTTTTTGCAGATTAGATTTAGCTTGGGTTATGCCTGCCTTAGTGGCAACGCTGTTGGCCAGCTGGACAAATCTAAGAGTTATCCCACAAATTAAAGCCGTGTGAAAGATTTTGTGGTGTTTGTAGCAGGTGCAAAATGACTGGACGTTCAAAGACAATGAGCGCACAATAGAGGAACTTAGATCTCTTCTTATTAGAACTCTATTTCTATGGGCCATAGCTGTATATTTTAATGGTCTCGATGTTCATGACTTTCTTGTATCCTTTGTTTCTTCCTAGATAGGTGTTACCTCTTGTATACCATCTTGTGTATTTGGGCTATGCCTATTCTTATTAATACAATCATTTACTTGTATATAAAAAAAAAGACTTAGAAAAAGTTGATTATCCTTTTCCTCCTAATCAAACATGTCATTAGGTATCTATGCCATGGGGTGGTGAGAATTTAACTGTGAAGTAATTTTCCTTACATGTGGAAGGTTTTAAAAGTTGTCATCTGCAACTTCCATGAGTGAGGATGCACCTTAAAAGTTGTTTTTTCACGGGCTTTTTGGGTCATTTTGGGCAATGTGTTTTCTTGTATACATTTAGTGTACTTGGTTTCTCCTTTTGATATATATAATATTTTTACTTATAAAAAAAAAAGGATGCACCTTATCCTTGCTATGCCTGTTACCACTGGAGGAAAGAAAAGGCAGGGCGGGGCTTTGTTAGTTGTCTCTTTGAAAGTTTTTGGAAAATTCTAGTGAAGGAAGATCCTTTGATCCCTCGGTAGCTACAAATGATTTTTTTTATAAGAGTGCATAAAGGAGAAACTTGTCTAATATCCTTTGATCTTAACAGTTTGCTTGAAGGTAGTAATTTCAAGTAATAAGTAGATTTGGTTGGCTTGTTAGGCTTCACATCAATTTTTAATGTGAAAACTGTGGGCTTCATTTTCTTTTCATTCTGTTGCATTAATTATTTTGATGTTTTTGTGTATGTCCATTTTCATTGTGCAGCAAGTCTTGGTGGAGTTGGCAAATGACCCAAAGCTCGTGTATCATTGTGGACTGACACCGAGAAAGCTACCAGTACGTGTTTATGTAATCAAACAGTTTTTTTTCCTGGACTGTTAGTATGAGTAGCTATGCCTTATATGAATTATTTATTTTTTAAACCAGGCACTGGTGGAGAATAATCCTCTAATTGCAGTTGAAGTTCTCACCAAATTGATAAATTCCCCTGAAATTGCGGAGTACGTCTTGGTGTATTGATTTTTTGTGTTTATTTTGCTGTGCTGATGCACCTCCTGGCATTCAAGATTTAATTTTCTTTTTCATTTCTTGATTTGAATCCCTGATGCAGATATTTTACAGTGCTTGTCAATATGGACATGAGTCTACACTCGATGGAAGTTGTTAACAGGCTTACAACAACAGTTGAACTTCCTTCTGAGTTCATACGCATGTACATAACTAACTGTATATCATCTTGCGAGAACATCAAGGTACTTAATCTTGTGGCTGTTAAGCATATTATTTTCTACAAATTATATTTACAGCATGGTAGAGCTGTTGTTTGGTAGCGAAAGATGTAACCATTTGCTTCTGATGGCTGCTTGACTAGATTAGAAGGGTAGGGGTTTTGGTCCGCTCAGAGGCTTCAAAATGTAATTGAGCCATGGATTATTGTATCCAACTATTGCAAGGGGTATTTGGTTGCTCATAGGTATAAGAATAGGAAATGACTACTTGTTCTCATGGTTGTCCACTTATCCTGGTTTTTTTGAACATTTATATCCCGGATATGTGTGTGTGTGCGCGCGCACGCGCATGTATGTATGTATATTGTCTATGCCATGTCATATGAGATTACCATGTATGCATCGAAACAACAATGAATGTTTCGAGATCCATTGCATAGAGATGGCCAAAACTCCATCCTCATAAAGATCCTCACCTGAAGTGGTGAAAATGTAAAAAAAAAAAAATTACAAAAAAAAGTAGTCGAATACTCAATAAGTAGTACATCATACAATAAATATAATAAACATAGGATTTGCTTCAAATCATGCATGCTTAGTACTTTTACTAATATAAACATGTAACATGTACAATGCATAACTCATTAAACTTGTATCTTCCTTTCTTTAATGGCCAAAACACCTTAACCCCCGTGTGCAAGGTTGTGCACCGGTTCCACTGCCTGTGGCTACAAGGGGAACCGCTTAACTTATAATTGCATAGTATGGTGGACCGCGCTTAGGTCTGTGGCTTGTACATCCATCTATAACTACATTGGTACTATGCATCTCTTATAGCCATTCTTAAAACTTCGTTCATAATTTATCTTTTATCTTTCTTGCCCATGATGCATGCAGAACACAATAACCTAGCTTATCGTAATCATAAATGAAAACATATCATAATGCATGTAAAACATATATTAACATGATATTGAAACTCACTTTCATCATATCATAACTTGGTATGTAAAAAGGGGCTTCCAATGAAGGGAATGCATACATAATGTTTTTTATAAAAGACATGTCATTTACCGTACATACGTGGAGGGGTATGATCATGCTACTTGCCTCGTAGCGTTAATCTACGGGTTCACTATGGAGAGGAAGGTTGTTGCTTGTTGGTGCACGAATGGCTTGCTCCTTTGTGGTGCTAGTATGGCGATGGTGAGAGAGAGAGAGAGAGAGAGAGAAGGAGATGTTACCACATGGAGAGGGAGATAAAGAGCTTCATCGAGAGAAGGGTTGGCCGTGACTATGGGTGGAGTTGGGGGTGTCGGAGTAGAGGTGGGTCTTTGGTGGTGTTCCGCCGTGCAAGCTGGCTTGGGGTGGAAGAGAGGCGGCTGTCAATGGAGCAATGTGCAAAATCGGCTCTCCATGGCTGCTACGGCGTGGAGGAGAGGATGTGTGACGGTGCTCTGTTTTGATGGGTGCAAAACAAGGGGTGCGCGGTGGCCAAGATGTGGAGGCTTGCGGGTTTAGACCCTTGGTGCGCTCTACACTTTGTTTCAAGGGAGTGGTCTGGGAGTTTGATGATGGAGGAGAGGTTGTTGGTGTGGAGGATGGTTCTTGGACGTGTGCTGCCAGTGGCTTGGCCTTGGGCTGTGGGGGAAGAAACTGTGAAGGTTGTGTTCGCGGTGGCCGTGCAGTGATGCTCTGTGGAGAGATGTCGGGGTTGGTCTGTAGCTTGGTGCGACTTGTTGTTCCGTGTGATAGGGGGTTTGAGGGGAGGTGGTTGCTGCTATGACTTGTGGTGGAGAGAAACTATAGGGCTGCAACAAGACAACAGCTGAGCCGTGTTCTGAGGAGTTTGGTGCGGCAACCCTAGCCCTAGGTTGAAGATGGTAAGTGATGAATGAGACTGTCGGGCTGAAACATATACATATTTATATGTTTGTTCTTGGGTCTGGACGTTGGGTAATCTGGCCTGTGCTCTAGCAAATGGGTTGGGTAATTTTAAGGATCCAACTAAATTCTAAGGCTTGCCTATAATTTCATGGGCTAAGTCACTTCAACGGGCGAATCTTAAATTTCAAAATGAGCCCAACTTGTCCAATAAGTGATTTTGGGCTTTTAAATAAATTCTTGGGCCTAATGCCAATTAAATATAGGCTCTCTTGGTCCATAAAATATTAAATGGGCTTTAATCTAATTATTGAGCCCAATAAAATTTTCCTAATCCACCATAACAAATTTTGGGCTCGTGACCTATTCAAAATTATCCACTAAATCTCAATTGGGTTTCCCAAAAATATTGGCCTATTAATACCATCCAAAATCATCCACTAAACCTTAACGGGCTTTAAATTAAACTTTTAGGCCTAATAAAAATTCCTAGTCGTCCCCAACAAATTATGTCTTGTGGGCTTATCCAAAATAGCCCATTAAACCTCATTTATGCCCAATAAAATTATACACATTCCAACCTTAGAATATTGAACCGGGTTGTCACTGACTTCTTAGTAGCCATGCCATGCGGTAAAAAAGTTCTGTAGGAAAATGGAGTAAGAATGGAGTTTTTCCAACATAGATCTGTTGTATTGAACCTGTTCTCACAGTTTTGTTCAACTCCATTTCACATGGATTCCAATGCATGCATTGGAATGGAATGAATATTATGAGATCTAATGTCAAAGAGATGACAGTATATTTTGTCATCTCCCTGGCATTCATGCACCCCAAATGCCTGGGTTTGTACAAGTGGTACACAGCAATTTCATTTCATATAATCAGCTTTATTTACTTTATATAACATTAGTAGCCATACCAAGCTGTAAAAGTTGTATAGGAAAATGGAGTAAGAATCGTTTTCCAAAATAGAACTATCTGTTGTTTTGAATCCGTATCTCAACTGTTGAGAGGGGAATTAGGAATTTAATGCTTAGTGTTTGTATTACTTAGATGTTTCTCTTAATTTATAGGGTTTGCCATGGGTACACTATAAAATTTGAAGCATTCTTTTTTCCCCAGGATAAGTACATGCAGAACAGACTTGTGAGACTTGTTTGTGTTTTCCTCCAAAGCCTTATCCGAAATAATATCATCAATGGTGAGTGCTCTATCTTATTTGCAGCTTGAACTACTATTTATCTTCAGGCAAGTTGAATGTGCGAATCACCATTTAAATATTAGTGTCTGCAAAAGTGACCTTTGACTGCTTGGGCATTAAAAAACAAGATTCAAATGGTGAATGGATTGCAGAAATGGAAAGAAACAAGGTAGGTGTGTAGCAGATACCAAAATTCATGCATGATGAAATTTAGGGTGCAATGATGTCAAAATCTTGATAATATAGCTGTTTTCATCTTTGGGTTGAAAAACTGTGTCGTGGAAATTGGAAGCATGTTGGCAACTGGCTAGTAACAAATCGTGGATGCAACTGTAGATGATGACATTGGGTGTAGGATGAATGGATAGAGATCCCCCTTGGTTCTTGACTGAACTCTAGGGCCTAGAGAGAGAGATAGAGACATGAAGTTGGCCCCATAACATGTATTGAGCAATGTTTTGGGGTCTACTTCTTGAATCTATCTCTTTCCACTAAGTCCTAGAGTTCGTGACAGAATCTAAATCCAGAATGTATAGTCATAACATGTTTGAAAGTGGTGTAATTTTGAATTAAGCTATTGTCCTTGAGGGATATATTCAAAAAATCTTCAGAAAAAAAATGGAATGCTATTTTTTTAATTATTGAAATTTCACTAAAGATTGTTGGATGAGTAATTGTGTCATAATAACTAATGATACAAATTGTTGTCTGATCAAAATTTCTAAAGAATCTTTACAAATTTCTCTCTTTTTATCAATAAAAATTTGTTTACCGATAAAAAAATAAAAAAATATTGCCGTCTGAAGAGATGTCCAGTTATCACTATCGGAAATTTTGGGGGCAACTGACCATGCGTTTAGTTCAGAAGTTCACGATTCTGTACAAATATAACAGGTTTCTGTATAACTATACTGTTATTTGTTTATGAGTGGGGTTTGAACTTAGGTGTATGAGGACCTGATTTCCGGACATCCGCTAAATGCCATCATACCGTAAGATCTTTGACCAATGTACTGTTGTTAACTAGAGTAAAACTGTGGGGAGTTTAGCCTGTTTTGATGTGCCGTATGCCTTTGTAAGCATAAATCATTGAATAACTATGATGTGTAACAATAAGATGCGTAATGGTTACAACATTTGCTGATTTCTCTCGGTGGTTTGTCATCCTTGCAGTCAAAGATCTTTTCATCGAAGTTCAAGCTTTCTGCATTGAATTCTCGCGTATTAGGGAGGCAGCTGCTTTATTTAGGCTTCTCAAGACCTTGGAATGAATTGATCCTTTTTGTTGGCCGTAGTTTTCTTGGACTAAATAATTAGCTTTCCTTTCCTTTTGTTGTTCTTTACATGTAGATAAAAACACTATCAATTAGAGTGCAGAGTGTCTCTCTCTCTGTCTCTGCGCGCGCGCGCGTGTGATCCACCATTATTGTACCAGTTCGTGCTTAAAAGATAATAAGACGAGTTTGGCATGCATGCATGTTGAAATTTACCCTATATACCTTTGTACAACAGTATAGTTATACAGGAATTTACCCCATATACCTTTATTTGAAGTCAACGAAATTTACCCCATATGCTATAAACTTACCTCATGCTTGAACTCATTGTTTGCCTTCTACTTTGGTAAACGAAGGATTTGGTGTAATCTGATTATTTTTTTTCATGTTAAAAGTTTTAATATAATATTTGAATTTTGATATTAACGTATAAATTGTAATTTTATAACTTTTTAGCCAAAAATTATAAAATATAACTGGCTAAATTTTTGTTCGAGAATAATTTTTTTCTGTAAAATTGGAAGTTTTGGTTTAGGCAGTTAATCAGTCTGTTATTGATTATTAAATTTTCAAAATCGGTGAATACTAGTTTGGTTATACAAAATGTCCAAAATTGGATTGAATCAGATCGGTTACATCCCTGATCAAGATACATAAGGAGGGAGTGCATTTCTTAATAAACACCTCATTATAACAGAATTAAATCAGATTTTGGGACAAAAAAGAGGTCCCCACCCATTTTCTGCAATGAGGGTTGTATAGGTCGTTGTATGAATTGTGGTACCATCATTGGAGGTAGTAGTTGGTGGTGCACTGCAGTTTGTTGCCTTGATATGTTCATAGAAGAGACTGGTGTCCTCATCCTCAAAACCTTAAGTTAGGAAAAACAAAAATATTGTGGGATAAATGGCATTGACTGGTCCGAATAGGCGATGGCTGAATTTGTTCGTGGCCTATTAGGTGTTGGTTTGTCTATTCTGAATTGATCCAAGCTCCATCTTAAAATTCTACCGAACATTAAATTCTGCAAAGCAGTGATGCTATTACTGGTTTGCTTGGGTCTATGGTTTTGCAAAATGCTCCAATAAACTAATTTTTTGAAGTGAAAAATGATGGTGTAGCAAAAACATGGGGAAAACAGAAATTTCTGAGTAGTCTTCTTTCTAATTGTGCATTTGTGGAGACTCATGGCTCGTTTTGATATTAAGAATATCATAATGAAATAGTTTGTAAATAGTATTGAGTAGTTTGTAAATAATAGTAAATTAGTTTGAGAATATCTTAAAACAGTTGTGCACTCAATCAAGCCCTTAGAGTTTGACATGATGTAAGAGGGATAAATAGAAGCTGTTAATTATATGATTGGTCAGCTTCAATCATGTAATTATCATATGACTCTTCACATTATTATCCTTATTTGCTTCCTCGGCACCATCCATGAGATTAGGAATGTATCATAATTTCAAAAAGTACACTTATTTTGAATTCTAAGCATAATTTGCGGTAGTCAAAACAAGCCAGCTATTTTACAAATAATATAGTATTGAGTATCAAATAAATAGGCTAGTCAGTTCGATTCACGATTACGCTAGTTGAGTTGAAAACAACACGATTATTAACCCAGCTAATTTGAGTTCGTATTGAATAGGAATAAACTTGATTAAGCTCAACCATAGCCTTTATCATTTTGTATCGAGATTTTGGATTGCATTGAAAAAAAATTTAGACCCACGACTGGATATTGCATCCTCACTCCATTGTAGTACATACTGTTGTATTATTTCCGATCTTCTAGAACATATCTATACTCTATGATATAAGGCTCAAGTGAGAGTCATGTTGGATGGGTTGGGCTACTTGTGTTAGCAAATCAAGCATAGCAGACTCTTGACCAAGATCAAGGCTCAATTGCCAAAGATAAAAGCTTGATCTCAGCCATCAATTTAGCCTCAGATGGAGATGGCTCGCATGCAGACCATGCCCAAGACAGCAAGACAGTTGACACTTAGTTTTCTTGTTTAGATTTATTCTCTATTTAGTTTCCTTGTACAGATTTATTATAATTGAATGTAATATTGTAATCTCATTATTTCTTCCTATGTCTCAATCCCTACAATTATGGGAACATATGTATTTAAGCAGCTCTGCTGCATTGTAAAGTTTTATGTGGTGAAATACAGTTTGCCTTTTATTTCCTTCTATATTTTTGCAACTTGGGCATTGAGGTTGAGTCAAACTTACAGATGGCGATTGAATGGGTAAAAGCGTATAGAGTCGCACCATGGTATCTCAGGGAAACATGTGAGCAGGTTTTTGAGGTGAAAGATTTCACTTTAGCTTCATAGTCTTTCTAGCATATAAATTGTGAGATAAGTCAACCGGCGGATAGCTTGGCGAAGGATGGAGTACAAGGAGTTAGTTCATCAACAATTAATGGGCTGAGTTAGCACGCAACGTTCAGGAAGTGCTAGCATGCACCAGATCGTGCTAGAATTTCTCACAATAGATGTCAATGGGGAAGGGAGCTCAGTAAGGCTCAATGGTCTGTTTTGTTTATATACTAATAGGTTTTACACACCTTTGTTTTAGGATTTATTGATTGATCTTGTAACCTCCAAGGTCGTTGATAGTCTTTACGGTTTTTCTCTATCAAAAGTGAGAGTATTTTATAATAGGAAAATAATATTTGCAGTCGCGCAAGTGCGAACAATTCGTTTGAAAAAAGTGAATAAATATAAGACTTATACGAAAAGAAAATTAATTTTTTAATAATGAATTCCACTCTTTTAAATTACAAGTCTATCTACTTAAAAAGAAAAACGTTAAAATGGAAAAAGGTTGTCACATCTACAAATCTTTTATAATTAATTTACAACTCATTTTATAAACTAATGTAATTGTGCCCTTTCATTAATATAACTTTTATTTTACATAACTACCCTCCACTTAAAATAGACTTGAGAAAGAGTTGGAAAAAAATTGTAGTTTTATCATTTTCCATGTTATTGTTGTACATAATAGAAATGAGTATTTGCTTACTATAACAAATTGTATGGTGAGCCATAAATTAGGAGAATTCGTTACCAACTCTAAATTTATGAGGACGAGCGAAAAATGACAATAGATCTTATCGTTAATAATTAATAAAATAAAATGAATATAGAATGCTCATTAATCATCATTCTTTAGTAAGAGGGAAATCTTATGACAAAAGAAGAGAACGAGTAATCTATATATAGAAATATGATGAGGCGAATCTTATGGAGCATGTCATCCACTTTTAAAATTGGTTTATTCTGCAGTTATAAATGTCACTCACAATATGAGTTGGTAATATTATACCTATAACTCTTTACAACTCTTTTATTATTATTTTTCATTCCAACAAATGGTCTATTGCAATCATGTTACGCTATTAAAAATAAATCTTAATATTAGAAAACTACCTTTCATTTCATATAGAGTTGTGAAAATAATCGTAATTAATTATTTTCTTAATTTTTATAATTTGGTATTATTTTTATGGACAATACTTAAGTATGAATTATTCTATTATCAAATTATTGTGAAGAGCACATCATCTATATTAATTAATAAATAATTATATTCTTACACCTCATTTACTAATACTTTATTACTTAGGTTTTTTTTTTCTTTTTGCTCTTTAAATCTGAATTAAAAATATAGAACATAGTTTTCTTGCATAATCTAAAAAAAAAAAATTCAATCAACTAAACGTATTCACAATTTTATTCAAAATAAATTCAACTTTATAAAAATTAACTTTTTTTGCTCTTTGAGTCAATTTTTATAAAATTGAATTGAATTTATATTAATTTATACGATTACGTTGGTTGATTAAATATATTTTCTTCTAAATTATATAAGAATATCAATTTTTAATTCAGATTCAAATAATAAGAGGAAGAAAAAATATCTTAATAATAAAATAATAATAAAGAAGATATAAGGATATTATTATTGTTAATGGATTATCCTTATTTTTAATTATAAGATTTGATCATTTAATTCAAATTTTTATTATTATGTTTTGTGATGATGGTGCATTTTAATTCAAAGTAATGTTAAATACAAATCTCAAATGTAAAAGTATTGTACAAGTTTTTTATAAAAATGTGGGCTCCATAAAAAAAGTAAATTTTTTATACTTTTTCATAATAGGATTATCTTTTCATAATATTACTCACTATCTCAACTTCCATTATCTTATGATGTGATATTAAGTTATTAGAAATTATTTATTACATTTTATTTGTAAACTTATTATTTAATATCAAATCATGGAATAATAGAATGATGATAAAAATTGAGATAATGAATAAATTTTTCCTTTCTATAAAGAACTTGTGCCAAGCTTATGCATTTGGGGTAACTATATATCATTTTTCTTTTAGTATCATTCTGATCTATTTGAGCGCTTCTCTTTAAAAACAAACAAAAAACAAAAATAGAGGGACAAAAAACCAAAACCCTAGTAAGAAGACATTACCTAGCTCGTTTTGATTCTGATTAGTAGTACCAGTAAGGAGATCGACTGGAGGAGAAGGGCTCTAGGCTTTTCCAAGATATAAAGCAGCGATCTTGGTCAGTTTGTCTTTTCTTCTCAACCTCTCATCATATGATTGTTTTATCTTTTGCTTGTAAACGATCTGTAGTTCTTAATAATTATTCTTTTGATCGCTGAGAAAAACAGTGAAAATGCAAGAAGAAAGGGAAAAAGAATATGAAAGTTTGTATTTTTTGTGTGTGTGTGTGTGTTTTTTTTTTTTTTTTTTTTTACTTTCTCGAGAATATGCATAACCAACGTCAAGTAAGCCAGGTGATTATGTTTGGCTCGGCCCGACTTTTAGGAATGTCAATGATTCAGAGGCTTTTGCTCTTTGCATCTTCCTACATTTTCAACCGTGATGTTCAGGATATGTTGGCCCTTGCTTTTTTGTCCCTCTTATCATATTTTTGTTCTTTTTATCTTGAATTCTCGTTTTATTTTTAATTTCTTTTCTTTTTTTCCTGAATTCGCATTATACGTTATTGGGTTGCTTAAAACCGGTCAAGAAGAAAGGCCAGTTTTTTTTTTAGTCCAAATTGGCTTTTAATAATAATTAAAAAACTAGCTTTGGGTTTTTGTTTCCTTATCAACTAAATTGGCATAAATATGATCTTTTCAATTAAAAAATTGTGTTTTATGGTTTTCATTCTTATATTCAAGCAACCTCTTAAGTTAGTAAGTAAATAATATATGGACATTGTCCTTGGAGTAATTCTCCTTCTTTCTTTTTTTTTTTTTCTTTTTTCTTTTTTCTTTTCTGATCTATGCTGGATATGCTTCTGTATTGTAAGGATGGTTGGTTAATACCTCGGCGTCGCACGTGCTTTGCTAACATGGATATCTTAATGTTTGCTGGTGTAGATGCATGGTTTTTCATTTTGAACATTTTCAGAAATGGACCCCTTCATTTTGCATTGAATTTGTGTTCTTCCCTCCTTCGTGGCCAAGAACTGAGATAGCAGATGTAATAAAAGTGAAAAATATGATTCACGCTATGAATCGAATGCCTGAGAAATATCATTCAAAAGTCAAAGTCATAAAGGAATATTGTTAAACTGTTTGCCTGACAATCTGAGTTACCAAAAGATGATTGTACAGAAACGGACACATTTGTTGGGTTCCATCTGGAATTCTTTGAGAATTTGATTATCCTTCTCTTACCTGCAGCTTTGTTGGTCATTGTAACAATTAATAGAACTGGTGCTCATATATATGGTGAACAATAATGATGGATGCATAGTCTTTCTTTGTTCGTTTCTCTCCCCTTTCATTCAACATACGTACCTATCTTATGTTTTTTTTTTTTTTTCTTTTGAGTGCTTTGTCCTCTTGTTGATATTGAGTTTTTTTTCATAGTAGAGAATTGGAATGATTATGGTTTTTATTGTTATTTTGAAATGAAGACAGTTCGGATCGAATGATTCTCGGTTGATATGTTTTGAGACATAAAGCATGTCTATTGATCCTAGTGCACCAATGAATTTTGTGGATGAGGATGCTTCTTCAGGCTCCGGAGATGATGTTAACGTGTTAGAGGGACATAAGCGTCAGTCCGGGATGCCATCTAGTTCAGGTCGTCGGAAGAGAAGTCGAAAGGCTACTGGTGATGCTATAGTGGATGCCATGCTAGAAATAGCAGCTGCTTCAAAAATGAGGGCAACTGCAATTATGAAGAATGGGGACCGGTTTTCTATTAGCAAATGCATAAAAGTTTTGGATGATATGAAAGGTGTTGATCAAAGGATCTATTTTTTCGCTTTGGATTTATTTGAGAGCCCCAGTGCCAGAGAAACTTTCATATCTCTTAGAAATGAGAAACGGTTGCTATGGTTGCAGGGCAAGTTTGGTGCTTCCTCTAGTTGACTGGATTGAGCCACCTTGTTGGCTTTGTTCTTTCTGGTTCCAAAGTTATTGTTTGTGCAATCAAGAAGACTCTTAAGGAACTTTTGTTTGTAACTAGTTTGACTTTGTGGTTTACGGCTGTTACTTTAATATTGTCAGTTTTGTGGTTTATGCATGCAAGTATTGTTTGAGCCTCCTTGTTAGTTTCTGTAAGGTTTGTTTCTATAAGGTTAGTTTCTATTTGTACATAATTGAAATACTGCCAAGAGCAACTAATTGTATTATCAACAGGTATTGGCTTGCGTTGCACATACTGTATCTTTAATTTATTTTTTCAGATGCACCTGCTGGCATGGACGACTTTGACTTGGAATTGGATGAGATGGAAATAATTGCAGCAGCTGCTGGCTACTATCATTATAATAGTATAACTAGGCAGCCTCCTCGTATGTTATCGCCTCGTGGAAGTGTTTTCATGAGTGAAGTGCTTAATGGTCATGATGATGGATGTTGTGAAATGTTTCGGATGAACAAACATGTATTTCACAAGTTATGTGACATTCTTCGACAAAGAGGCATGTTACGAGACACATCTGGGGTTATGATAGAGGAGCAGCTGGCAATTTTTTTGAACATTATTGGCCATAATGAACGTAACAGAGTAATCCAGGAGCGGTTTCAACACTCGGGTGAAACCATAAGTCGGCATTTCAATAATGTGTTGAAGGCAATCAAGTCACTGTCACGTGAATTTTTGCAACCTCCTCCGCTCACAACTCCTCCCGAAATCCTTGGAAATAATAGATTTTATCCATATTTTAAGGTTCAGATTGCTCTCTCTTTTTCTGCTTTCGCTTTCATTCTATGCATCATACAATGTCATTGACCATGTATCTTTCCTCTCAGGATTGTATTGGAGTCATTGATGGCATGCACATTCCTGCACATGTCCCGGCAAAAGATCAGTCTCGATTTCGCAATAGGAAAGGTATTCTATCGCAAAATGTATTGGCAGCTTGCACGTTTGACCTGCAGTTCATATTCATTTATCCTGGTTGGGAAGGCTCAGCTGCAGATTCTCGTGTATTGAGGGCAGTCCTTGACGACCCAGATCAGAATTTTCCTCGCCTTCCTGAAGGTTTGACCAAACAATGTTACTTTTCTAATAAAAATGCTTTTATATTTTTATATGATAGTCTTTATTAACATCAAAGGTGGAATGATTGAACGAACGATTTTATGTCACAGGTAAATATTATCTTCTTGACTCTGAATATTCAAATAGGGAGGGATTTCTTGCTCCATTTCAAGGAGTCCGGTATCACATTCAGGAATATAGAGGTGCTAATCAGTTACCTAGAAATGCGAAGGAGTTGTTCAACCACAGACACTCGTATCTAAGGAATGTCATACAAAGGTCTTTTGATGTGTTGAAAATTCGATTTCCCATTCTCAAACTTGCCCCTCAATATGCATTTCATATACAAAGGGATATAGTTATAGCTGCCTGTGTTCTACACAATTACATCCGGCGCGAGGAAAGAAATGATTGGTTGTTCAGTAGTGTTGAAGGCTCATCTGTGGATGAATCGCCTGATCCTGATCAACATCCAGATATGCAGTTGGCTTCTCACATACAGGAAGAAGATGCCTTTTCATCACGAGAGTCAATTGCGGCTGCGATGTGGGATGACTTCATAAACAATTGGGATGAATGGTGACCGTTGGCACAAGCAATGAGTGTGCACAGATGCAATGAAAATCTTTTGAAGGAATGGTACTATGACTTTCTAGACAAGCATCTGCTGTGTCGATTCCTCTCTCTCTCTCTCTCTCTCTCTCTCTCTCGTTTGTTCCAAAATCTTCTGCCTATATCCTGCTAAAACTTTTCGAAATCTTTGTGCATGTCTCTCTCGTTTGTTCCAAATATTTTCTGCCTATATCCTGCTAAAACTATTCGAAATCTTTGTGCATGTCGCAAAATGCAAATAATGGTCGTGTCAAGGTGTCTATTATCCCTCTGACGCAGGTTGGAATGCGTGTGCCTACCATGAAAGTATAAAATGCTTTTTTTTTTTGCCATATTTTTTGGGCTGGTCTAATAAATTTGCAGTCTCATTTCATGTTGTTTCGAATATCAATGATGGTGGACCGTGGTGGTGTGCTATATAAAAAATGACTCAAGTAAAGCATACAGGACAGATGCCTAAAAAATGTGGGATGCAGGTCAAAGTACATATTGTAGATGTTGCAAAGCTCATGATTATTTGTGCTTATTAGTAAACACATTTCAGATCTTCCAAATCGGAGTCTCAAGGGTGGTGGTTTTTTGTTTTCCAATCGTCATCTGGGTGATGCATCATGAGCCAGGCAATTTGCAGATAAATCTAGGTTTTGCAAGTATATAGTTGCTGCCAACATGGCTTGCTTAGCCACGGTATACAAGCTTTTTATCAGCGTACCGGGATAAATTTTATTTTATTATTTTGTTAGTATAAAATATAATAAGCTTATATTTTATTTTTCCATAATATTTGTAGGATGTTACTTTTAATAAGTTGTTTTGGTTGCTTAATAGAACCCTTCCTGTTGGTTGATGAAAATTAGCCCCGAGTTTGATGAGTCCAAGCTCTGACTGGTGCAAAAGGGCTCTATAGAATTGAGAAGGAACGAAAAAGATTATTCTACAGGCTGCAACCTCATTGTAAAAGGGTGCCAAATACCATCATCTCCGAGAAAAAAGTGAAAAATTACTGGACATTTCTTGCCCAAGATATGTTCTTAAAAACCAGGTTTACCCATATACATCGAAAAGTTTAAATTAATAAATACAAGCATTTTCATAAGTCAAAACTTGCATCAATACGAATAACAAACTCGTTCAACGCACCAGATTGGGATTATATAGTTCTAAATACATTGTGACGGCAAACATTAAGAGGACTTAACTAATTCATTGAGAGAAAATGCACCCGAGCAAGTGTGTATTCTTTCCCAGCAATCCAAACGCCTGTTTGTGACCACTGCACATCTTCCCAGCCAAGATTCTCCTCCAATACCTATTTAAGCAGAATATTTAACTAATATATATGTAAATATATACATGTTATATTACATAGAATTTAAATCAGAATATGAAAACGACCACCCTCTTCCACATTTCTTGACATTGTCACTGAATTATTAGAAAGATGCAAAAATATTGTACGCCAATTCACTGGAAGTACCCTAACAAGAATGTAAAACCACAAATGCTCATGTTTATACAAAAATGCAATAAGTAGTCAAAGAAGGCGTTTATGAAACGGCAGATTATTATCTGAAATCAGACATTCCAACAAATTTCTATACAATATGGCAGGGAAGCCAAAATGGACTAATGGAGTGAAAAGTACCTCCAAATATTCAAGGGGAAGCGGGATCCCAACCGATCGCATGACTTTCTGGGGAAGAGGCTTCTTACAATGAGACCATCTAAACACATCAACCGCCATGTTATCATAATCACTTCTTTCACCATTTGTGGCATGCGAGTGATGATTCTGAGACTTCTCTGTCTCCATGTCATGTACCTGAGATGCCGCCATAGCTTTGACCACTTTTTCTCCAGTGAAACAAAGCTCATACCTTCAGATATGAACTCAAAAAGATAAGAAAATACATGATAGTCACTCATAAAAAAAGAAATGCATGACAATCACCACGTGGAACTTCAGCCTCCAGCACCTCAAATGTCAAAATTTCAGAAATATGTCTGCATAACTATAAAAAAGTACAAAGGCAAACAACAGAAGTAATAACCTTTTCCAACTATGGAAACAGAGTAGGTAAACATAGACATTTTCAAAGAAACTTCCAGCCGGATGGGTAACCCCAATAATTAAAGCATTCTACTTCATTAATTTATTTGAATTTCAATTACTATTTTCAAATTCAATGATAGGTTTTTTGTCACATTGTCATACTTTCAAATTCAGGTTCAATATGCTAAATGGGGTAAATATTCAGGATAAATAGTTGAATTTGGATGTGATGAAAGCCACTAACATTGAAAAACAATGGTTGGTACCTGAAAAATTGTTGTTTGCTTGCTTACCATCCATCCAGTAGAATACCCCGAGATAGGAATGAAACCAAGATTTCTCCCTAGGGGCCACATATTATTCTAAATGAAATTTAATAGAACAATTGCATATGATTAAAATCGTCAACTTACTACACAAAAAGAATGCTTTGCATGGAACTGTTCATGCTAAAAATTGTAATACAGTTCATGCACATACAAAATTGTTTTTTCACACAAAGTTGGCAAATTGAAGCATGATTTTGACTAACTATATTAAATTCAACCAAATGCACCCAATTATGAAAAAGGAAAACTTGACAAGGGTATCTTTTTCCTCAATTTATCAAAAGCTTTTGAATGTAAAAACATGTATCAAAATTTTTGTATTTTTAATCTTTTTCTTTCAAATATAAAAAATTAAAAAATTAAAACTTACAAAAAACGAAAGCTTAAGGTACCTACTAAATTTTTTTATTACTATGTTTATTAGTTTTTGATTGGGAAAAATAGCACGTCGTGTGCCATGTGTGATACATCTGTAAAAGCATGATGGCATGAGTGATAGGAAGCAACATAGGTTTCAAAGGGAGTTTTTGATATGTGAGGGGAGTTTTATCAAAAGGTTTCAAAATGAGAAAGTTATAAGATACAAGAAAGGACGAGGGAAAAGGGAGATGAATTTTTTTTTTTAAAGGATTAAAGACTCTTCCCATTGATGTCGCAGAAGGTAACAAGTACAGCCTTTTGTTCTGAAGGAAGCCTGATTGTTATTTGCAATGATGAAGTGTTTTGGGGCAGTCAGCGTACAGAATAAATTTCTTTCCTAAAACGTCTTTTTTTGTGGGGCAGGGAGAAGAGCCCTCATATAAGCTTAGTTTTTTTGTTTCTTCTCAGCATTCATGGGGCCTCACGGACTCATCCCTGGACTAGGAATTTTAGGTGACTTTACTCCCAGCCACAGCCATCTGGTAAGCATATATTAAGAATACCTGTGTGCATGTGTTTCTAAATACAAAACTTCTCCTTTCTTCAATCGTGCAGATGTATAGAGGGGTTTTTTCAGACCCTTGTCAGCAACAATGCTTATACTGTACTTAATCCTGAAGACATCACAAAAACATATATGATTAGAGTAGCAATCATTTAAGAATTAAGGGCTTAAAAATACAAGTAGGTGAATGTAGACTATATTCTCGAAACACAAATTTAGTTTCCTTGTCCCTGTGATTGAAGTTATTACGTGTGGCTGAACAAAATATCTATTGCATTAACAACACTGAAAAGCAGATAAATCATAGCCACCAACAATGTAGATGAAGTCACGTATACCCAGACTGGACATGCATTTTTACTGAGAATTCCAGTGGACACAAATTTGTTTTATAGGCAAAAACTTTATTGATATTGAAAGAAGAATAGCAGTGGACACAAATATTGAAGTGGGGATATAAGAGAAAAATGCATTAACTAACTTTTAAAAAATACCACACATTAATATCAAGAGCATTGATATAAACTATATTCCTATCCTACTTTCATCCCACTTTATAATTGAGAAACTTTCCATCATCCTTGGATCATCTCTTGACCTTTTTTTAAAAATAATTCAAAGGTTGATGCGTAGTGCCACCTAAACATAGTGGGATAAGTATTGGATGATGGTGTAGTATATAGAATTTTCTTAATAGTAATATCAAGCCTGCTTCTAGGATGATATGAAACATAACTGCATGTGAGAGCGGATTAAAAAGCAACTACATGGACTTAGAAACGTTAAGTATATATATATATATATATAGTTAAGTACTTCAATCTTATAACAAGCATAAGAGAGTAGCGTCCCAAGTATAGAAGACATACAAGAAAAAAAAAAACTCAATTAGGGAGAAGCAAAGTACATCCATATTTTGTTGAAAATTCCTAAAATCATAGAAGTTCAGGATCTAACAACCTGAGTGGAGTGGAATGAAATATTCTTATTTAGTACCTATTTGTTTTAAGAATTGATCCATGGGTAAGCAAACAACATCCATATTTGTTTTGCTTCTTTCTTTTCTGTTTATCATGTTGCCATGCCAGAAATATTAGATTCTAGTCAAACACCCAAACTTGTGAGATAGTCCTAGTTGAAATATCGGAAAGAAAATAGAGTAGGAAACTCCGATAAGTAATGATTCTGATAAAATACTAGAGACCATTTAAATATTAGAAGTATGATATATGAATGACAGTCGTTCATATATGAGAATCAATTTCTCATGATTTTAATACATCTGAATTTTCAACATCAAGACAGGTGATGAGATATGCTTTATAAACATATGAAGAAAATGGGTCACAACAACAACGAAAAGCACATGCAGATACACACACAAGCACAAATTTTTTTTTTTATGACAAGGAACAATGGACACCATGCAAACACGTCTTTTATCTGATTCAAAACCGGGCCTAGTGTTACATGGATAAGGTAAATCATCAGAAGCACAGTTCTAGAATAGATAATAATTTCAATGGATATATATATATATATATATATATATATATATATATATGCGAAGGCCAATGTTTGTTAAAAACAAGGCTACACAGCTCCACCTTTCCCGGAACACCAACAACATACATGTTTCAAGAACATAAATATCTGCATTCCCCATGTGCATCTCCAATAAAATCATGATGAAAAAAAAATAGGTGTGCGCGTGTGTGAGAGAGAGAGATTTTAAGCGTACCAAGGCTCATTGCAGAGGCTGTACTGTATCGTAACTTCTCGTACATATCTTTGCAGCCGCAATGCATTCTAAGGAATAAAAGCCACGATGAGACTGATTAGGATCCATAATTTCGATCTAGAAAATTCATGTCCAACAATTTGTATTTTAAAATTTACATTTTGCAACTACGCAAAGTCAGATATCTGCTGTTTGATGATGCTACCATGCTTTATTGCTCTCCTTTTTTACTGAACAGACAGCATAGTCTATTATCCTAGAAACTTTAGGCAGGAGACCATCTTCCATCCCTTCTTGCCTTACAAAGTTGTTTTGAGGATCAAAGAGCTGCTTGACTTCTTTCTTTGTTGGCCTATCTAGGTTTCATTATCATTTACAGAACTCCGTATATTGCTTAGTGTTCTAGAAGCTTTGCCAGAAGCGAGTAGTTGCTTCCCAAGTAAGTTTGACTAATGATTTCCAAGTTGGCATCAAAGCCTTGTTGACTGGAATGTCTCAAACATATTTTTTAAGTACAAATAATTTTGTTAATGATCAAGTGTACTTGGGCTATGCCTATTTTTCCATTATGAATAAAATATTTTACATATAAAAAAGGACATTTGTTAATGATCAAGAGAAGTGAGAGGCATAATCGAAGTTCACGGGAGGTATATGGCCAATACACCTAAGAGAGAATAGAGCATAAAAGTTCTGGGAAGTAAAGCTAGACAGACAGGTTGTTTGCCATCCACAGGTTAAGTCTATAGAAAAAGAATGCCTTAGGTCTTCAATATTTCTTGTAGGGCTTCAAAATTGCAGTCATTTACTTCCCTCCATAGATGCCACATTAAGTAACTTATGATCATCTTCCACAAGCTCTCTCTACAATGGCTCACTAACCATCCCTTCCAGCATGCCTAAAGGTCTACCGCTCCTCTAAGCATCACCCAACTAAGCCTAAACAAGATGAGAAAAGCTTGACATAAAGTCCTAGGTACATCATAATGAAGTAACAGATGATCCACCAACTTTCCACCCCGCTTAAACGTGCAACACCATTCTACCACCACGATAGGTAGCCTAGATTGTCCAAGTAAGGATCTTCCCAAGGGCAGCCTTTCAAACAAAGAAGGTGTCTTTCAAAGGAACCTTGCTCCTTCAAATGATCTTCTATGGAAAAGTACTGTTGTCGTGAGGGACTGTGCATTAAAAAAAGGACTTCATTTGAAACGCCCCTCTCTTCGATGTGCTCCAGTGCATTTTATCCACCCCACCTAATTTTAATTGCAGAGAATATAGCCAATCAAAGGAGGTGAAGGGGTTAACCTCCTAGACCTGAGCTGCACAAACAAACTCCACCTCATATTGAAGATTTCCATTTGAAATTTGCAAGTTGTCTGCTACTGATGCATTCTTTTCCCTAGCAGTGTTGTACTGGTCCAGGAAAGCCCTTTCAAGAGTCTTGTCGCTGCACAATAGATCATCCCAAAACTTTATCCTGGTTTTTCATTTACACCTCATATGTCATGTACTTGGAAACTCATCAAATCTCTTCAGATGTTTTTTCACAAACCTGTCCCATAACTCCCATTCACTTCATTTGAGCACCAGCCACCCCTTCAGCTATGATAACTCATCTCTATCACAGCTCTATCATTGACATGGCGCTAGAGCCACTTCCCTAAAGCTCTATTTAAAGTGACCAATCTTCTAATACCCGACTGCCTATAGAAATTGTAGGAATTTCGTCTCACCCTCTACAGCCTCATTACCTTGAAGCTTTTCAACATGATTAGCAATGCTTGAGAGAGTGCCTTTTGATTCAAGTTACCCTACCTCCCATCAATAAATACAAATTCTTTCTTTTTTATTAACAAGTACTCAATAAATACAACATCTTCTATTAGCCAATCATCTTGGCCTTAAAATGATTTCCCTATGGTAAGCCCAAGTACATCATCAGCAATGAGGAAACCCAATATCCCAGGATACTGACTAGGCAGCCAACATAATCCACATTGCCAATTGATACTAAGCTAGACTCAGCCAACTTAATCTTCAAACATGGTTACATGAGACTGCTTTCAAACAAAGAAATAAGAATCACAGGGAGAGCAATTGATCAGGATTTGCCTCACAAAAAAGCAAGGGAGAGCAATTGATCAGGATTTGCCTCACAAAAAAGCAACGTGTTGTATGCAAATAAAAAATATGAGATGAGTAAAATCTCCTCAGTCCACGTCCTCACCAAGAAGACCTAAAGATGCATTGCTGCAATCATTCTACTAAGAACCTTCATTATGATAACGAACAGCAAGGGAAGACAACGGATTCCCCTATCGTAACCCAGGTGAGCTATCAAAAAAGCCAGGGGAAAGCCGTTCACCAAGACTAAAAAGCAGACTGCAGAGATAAATTGAGTTATCCAGCTATACCACTTCTCCCCAAAACCACACCTCCTAAACATATACATCAAAAAATCCCGATTCACAAAATCACATGCCTTTTCTAAGTCTAACTTGAACAAAATACCTGACTCCCTCAATCCTATCCTGTTGTCCAGTCATTTGTTTGCAAAGAGAACTGAATCCAATATTTGCCTTTTCTAAGTCTAACTTTAACAAAATACCTGACTCCCTCAATCCTATCCAGTTTTCCAGTCATTTGTTTGCAATGAGAACTGAATCCAATATTTGCCTTTTCCAATGAAAGCATTCTAGGATTGGGAATTGATCATCTCAAGCATCAACTTCAACATATTAGCAAAGACTTTAATGATGATGTTGTATACTCCGCTCACAAAAGTAACAGCACAATTAAAGCCCCAGATGAATCACATTAAAAGAGGGTTATCAAATGAAAACTCTCTTTCACAAACATATGATGCTCATATGCCAAGTGAAAATTGCAACTACCTTTTCATTAGGAAAAAAAATTACTTGCAAAAAACATATTCGAAAAAATTATGAATGCACATCATTATGTCATCTTCTGATCTATTTTACATTTAAATCTTCCAGAAAAGTGATATAGCATATATGCAGTCAAAACCACTTGCAATAAAGAAGTGGAAGATGTGTAAGATTTCCACTGTGTGTGATACCCCAAATGACGTGTAAGGGTAGGTGGTGCATAAAATCTCACATTGCTTGGGGAGGAGAAGTTCTTGCTCTTTATAAGATTTCAATGGGGCTCCAATTGTATCATTAACTAGTCTTTTTGGAGTATAGGCCATGTAGTTTGGACTTTCCATTGGAGTGTTACAAATGGTATCAGAGCTTATTCCAACAAAAAATGTGGGACTTAAGCCATGCCACCTACGATGGACTAGCCCGATGAGGATGTTAGGAATTTAAGAGGGAGAGAGTGTGATACCCCCCATATGATAAGGATAAGGGCAGGTGGTGTATGGGATCCCACATTGCTTAGGAAGGAGATGTTCTTGCTCTTTATAAGGTTTCAATGGGACTCCAATTGTATCATTAACTAGTTCTTTTGGAGTATAGGTCATGTGGTTTGATTAGAGGTTACACTGTGGGATCGCAATTCTTACACACCCTTTCAATTTCAGACTTAGTGTCACCATCTAATTGAAAACTGCATTCAATATGCAATAAAAGTAATCATCACCACCCAAGAATCTTCTCATCTATAAGAAAATAGTCTAAACTTTGTGTGTTCCTTAATAGCTCCAAATCTGAATCTAATTTTAATTTCAAACCACCGGCAACTCCTCTCAAACTATCACTCATACAAAAAGAAGATATCCTAGTGTACTGGATGCTTGGAGATACGAGTCCCTAGACCCCCAAATATAGATATGTTTTAAAATGAAAAAGCACAAGTTATTCAGCAGCATAAAAAATTATGTAAAAAGTAAAAATGAAATAGGCAGGTTAGTTTAAGAGGTGGTCAGTGATACCGAAGCAGCAGCCCTGGTAGTCATTGTCCGCTCAACAGCCACTGGAGCAAGGGTAGGCTCCACTGTTGATGTATGTGTAAGACAAGGCTCAAGATTAATGGTTCCACCTCTCTAAAATCAGAAGAAAACAAAATGGACAAAATATCAAGATTGTGTATCAGATTAGAAAAATAGATTATAAAGATACCATTTAGATAGTCAAACGAAACTAACAGTAAATCAACAAAAAAAGTCCATGGATTTATAAAATCATCTTACCGATTGGGAAAAACAGATCTATAAAATCATCTCTGAAATTAAATGAGGGAGCAGCAGAAATTCCACAACTACTTCCAAGAATAAACAGTTCTTTTATAACTAATAATTAATTCATTAAAAAGCGAAAAAAGGGACATTATAAGTACGACTTCCAACAGCCGGCAATGAAAAAGGCAAAACTCTAACTAGATGTTTCTATAACCTTCACGATGCAGCATCGCTCAACACGGTAACTACAACCAATTGCAGCACCCCAGGCACGTGAACGGACATTATTTCTCAAAGTGGAGATGTAACCTAATAAAAACATTAGAAGTGCAATATTAGAATCACATGAACAAAGCACAAGCAGAATTATTTGAAAAATGTAAGTCAATATTGCAATCACAGGAAAAAGGTAAAAGATGTCTACATGAATATGAGAATCCCAGCAAAACTTAAAAAAAAAATCATGAACATGCTCATAGAGTATTAATTATTTGAGTACCTCCTCTAAAAGCCCAACCACAAGGCTCTCATCCTCTCAAAGATCAAAAGGCTTACAGCAATTTTAGAAGGCCACTAAATTGACTATTCAATTACATTTAGAATTCTTCTTATGGTTAAAATATTAATGTAGGAGCAGCAGAATAGGATTTGCTTGATCAAAGGGTTAGAAATTGCCAATCTATCAGATGTTGCAATTCTCACAATGAGAATTAGAGCTCAAGAACTTCCTTAGTATCTAATGTTATAAACCTCTCTCTTTCATCATCCTCTTGTTTCCACCTTTTTTCTTCTTCCCTACTTAAACTTCTGCACTTTCCACAACCACTACAAACTAGCGTATCAAGCTCCCTAAAACGTCTATTACAACCTTAAAATTCTTATCATTTTTCTACTTGTGATGAAAACCTTAAAATCCTTATCCTTACCAATTTATGGTCAACTTATGAATGCTCAAGCATCTTAATTGTAGGGGTGAGTGGCGGGGCACCGCGCCCCGCCACCCCGAGTCCACCGCCCCAGCCCCGCCTAGGCAGAGCAAGCAAGGGGCCCCGTCTGCACCTCACACCCCAGGGCTAGGCTTAAGCCCAGCCCAAACACACACACATATATATATACAAACATATATATAAAATAAATAAAGAAATGCCCTCTTGGAACCTCTCTCCCTCTCGCAGTCGCCTCGGTGGCGAGGCCCGCGTCCTCGTTTCCTCCACCTATTCTTCTTCTTCTTCTTCTTCTTCTTCTTCTTCTTCTTCTTCCTCCTCTCGCAACCACCGTGGGTTTGCTCAAAGTTTTTGATAGTTTAGTCTTTTTTTTTTTTTTTGGTTCCGATTTATTGTGTATTGTGTTGTGGATTTTTTGTGTATTTTCTCTTTTCTTTGAATTTTTTTCCCCATTGTGACTGTCGTGAGTGGGTGGTGGATGGGGGTAGGGTGGGTGGACAAACGGACCAATGGTCCACCCGGGGGCAAATACCCTGCTCCGCCCATGCGGGGGCGGGGTGCAAGTAGCACCCCTACTTAATTGAGCAATGTCAAACTTCAATGGATGACAGTGCCTACAGTACGTGTTGTCAACCATTCACTTATGCAGGAAAGCAAGATAGAGTTGAACATAGACTTACAATCTTGTGGAGGTAACACTCTGATGGTAGCACACAACTCTAGAATAGCAGGTGGAGGAGGAGAAGCTGTGGGACGGCAGTAACCTGTATGCATGAGAACTGGAACACAAGTAAACTTCAATATTAATTTTCATATACCACTTCAATGATTTATATAAAAAACACAAATGCCATCATCACACCACATACCAGAAACAAGATCTGAGTCATCAGTGTATATATCTGTCCCCCACAGTTGCCCACCTCTGACCTGCACATTATGACGTCAATAACTCAATATGAAGATACCGCACGGCCACCGGAACTATATGTTCAAGTTTCAACCCCAAAATACACAATAGAAATAATGGAAGTAAATTAAAAGAAGAATCATAAGTCAAATTGATCTAAAGCTAGTAAATGCCCATTGCTACAATGATGTATTCTTTGGTTTCTAGCAGTGTTGTTAAAAGCATGCTTACGTGAAAAGCGCTTTGGTTATCAAAAGCGAAGCGCATTTACAAAAACTTGCTTTTAAGCATGCTTTTTTAATGAGCTTGGCAAAAAAGCACGCTTTTATAATTTTTAAAATATATATTCAATATTATTTCAAGATACAGAAAAGGACGTGAACAAATATTCTTAGTATTTAGATGATCATTTACATACCGTAGCTCCACATAATTTCATATGTGATGTATATGCTTTGAACTTGATATAACAGTCCAAATTGGCTCTCTAGATGGAATGATATTTGATTGTTTATGCTAGCAGGAGTCAGAACCGACAACTTTCGAGCTTTTTTGGTCATGACCCTTTTGGTATACTTTGATTCAAGCATGTACTTTAATTTGATTATGACGATCAAATAACTTTTTTTTAATGAGTGGCTATCAATGTCATGTGTATATCAAGTAAAGCACAAGAGTTTTATATAAAATGATATGTTTGAGTAAAGTTTGCCCACCACGTGGGTGGGGCCACCCCTTCCAGTTTTTTTTTCTAAGTTTAATATATTTAAATAAAAAATATGTTTTCAAAATAAAAAATTTATTTATTATTTAAAAATTAATTATTTTAAAAAATTAAAGTTGACATGGCAATCTGTGAAGCTGCCAAGTGCTTTCGATTAACGTTAATGAAAAAAAATTAATATGGAATCTTCTTTCTGATTAACTCATACGTCATACATGTGGTTAAGGGGGAGAGTATTGGCAGGTGTTGGGTCCTGTCTCAGACAAGTTGGGTGTGGTACAAACAAGTCCCTTGGTCAGTGAACACGTACATTGGGAAGAACCAACTCCACTGTTTTCTATACACCCAAGCAACAAAAGCAACATCCAGATCTCAGATTTGGTCTTACACAAGGCAAAGGAGAAATACTCTTATGGGGATCTTGCGTGACGGCTTCGAGGACCAATTCATAACTCTCCTTGCAGCTATAGAGGCTGGACAGACCCACTCTAGCTCACCTGGGGAGCTCAATTCAGCTTAAGAAGAGAGCTAGAGAATTAAAAAGGCTTAACTGGACAGTTAATGATGGAGCAAGAGAGAGAAGCTCTAACCGTGGAAGATCAAAGGGAAGGGCAATGGGGGTTTGGACAAAACTTGTACAACCAAAACTACATCTGAATTTGAGGGCACTTCTTCTATGCTTTGAAGCTGTCTCCAAATTGAAAGTGAACCAACTTAAGTCAGAACGGGTTAGGGTGGGAAATGTTCCTAATGTGGAGGACTTGGCTTAAATTCTAGGGTGAAATGTATCTTCCTTGCCAATGAAATATCTTGGCCACCCCTTGGGTATTTCATTCAAGTTGAAGTCTATTTGGAATGAGGTGATCGATAAAATGGTGAGCAGATTGGCTAGTTGAAAGAGGATGCACTTGTCCAAAGGTGGTAGGGTTACATTGATCAAAAGCACTCCTACTTCTTGTCATTGTTTCCACTTCCTACTAAGGTGGCCATCATATAGAGAAGCTAAAACGTGATTTTTTATGGAGGGGGGTGGATGATGAGTTTAAATTTTATTTAGTGAAATGGGCCACAATATGCAACCCAATCTCAGGAGGGCGGCTTGAAGTTTGGAACCTGCTAGGTTTAGCAGGTCTCTATTGGGAAAGTGGTTATGGAGATACCAACAAAAAAGGGGCTCTATGGAGGGCCATTACAAACTTAAAATTTGGTGGAGCTTGGGGTGGATGGTGTTCAAATGAGATGAGTGGACCATATGGGGTGGGTTGGAATCATACAAGAACAGGATGGGGAACTTTTTCTAGATATGCTTGCTTTGTGGTGGATGATGGGTCCAAAATTAAAAGGCAGGACCTATGGTGTGGCGGGCAATAGGGCCCTCAAGGAAGCCTGTAAATCTATGGAATCACGCAATGCAGGAAGCATCAATTGCAAATTTTTTAGAACTATCTAGTTGCTCTCCTCGATGGGATGTCACTTTCTTCAGAGTTGCACACGATTGGGAGTTGATACATTCATTGCGTTTTACAATCTCATGTACTCTAGTAGAGTGAGCGTGGGAGCTACATATAAGATCATTTGGCGTCCATTTAAGAAAGAGAGGTTGTTTTTTATAAGTAAACAATAGTGTTAATAACAAAAGGCTCAGCCCAAGTACACAAGAGGGTATACACGAGTTAACGCCTATCTAGGAAGAAGAAAAAGAACCAAGAAAGTCATGAATGCCCAAGCCATTAAAATCTACAGCTATGGCCCATAAAAATAAAGTTATAACAAAAAGTGATCTAAGTTCCTCTAGGGCATTCTTTATCTTCAAACGTCCGGTCATTACACTCCTTCCATAGGCACCACAAGACGCAAATAGGCACCAATTTCCACACAACTGTGATTTGGGGGGCTCCTCTTAGGTTTGTCTAGCTGGCCAAGAGCTCATCCACTGTGGCTGGCATGACCCAAGCTAGCTCCAACCTCCAAAACACATCATCCCATAGCTCTTTAGCGACCTCACAATGTAGTAGAAGATGATCCACAGTTTCACCACTTTTCTCACACATGCAGCACCAGTCTACTATGATCACCCCCTGTTTCCTTAAGTTATCCATCGTCAAAATCTTACCCAAGGAAGCTGACCAAGCAAAAAATGCCGCTCTACGAGGTGCTCTATTTCGCTAAATCTTCTTCCATGGAAATTGGTTGTCTTGCAATTGTGTGAGAGACTTATAAAAAGAACGAACCGAGAACATGCCTTTATCTGTTGGTTTCCACCACAACCTATCAGCTCGTTGAATGTTCGGTCTCATGGAGGTATAGAATACGAAAAAAATCTTCAAAGCTACCAATTTCCCAATCTTGGGCAGCCCTCCTAAAGTTGACGTTCCATTGGACTTGATCCCCAGATAGTACCAAAACATCTGCCACTGAAGCTTCTTTTTCACTAGCAATCCTGAAAACTAAAGGGAATGAATCCTTAAGGGCATTATCCCCACACCATAGGTCACTCCAGAATTTAATTCTAGAGCCATCTCCCAACATAAGTCTAGTGTGACGAGTAAAAACCCCCCCACCCTCGCCTAATATGCTTCCGAACTCCCACTTCATAAGCCTCACTCACCTCTCTAGTGCTCCAACCCCCCCCCCCCCCCAAAAAAAAAAAAAAAACACCTCCATATTTAAGGTCTATCACCTACTTCCAAAGGGTTTCCGGTTCCATAGTGTATCTCCACAACCATTTCCCAAGTAAAGCCCTATTAAAGATTCTCGAGTTTCTAATTCTCAACCCACCAGAGAAAATTGGAGAGCATACCTCATCCCACTTGACCAGGTGGAATTTGAATTCACCCCATACCACTCCAAAGGAAATCACGATGCAATTTTTCAATCCAAGTTGCCGCACTTGCTGGAATGGGGAATAGAGATAGAAAATATGTAGGTACATTGGACAAAGTGCTTTTGATTAAGGTGATACAACCACCTTTCGACAAGTACAATCTCTTCCAACCTGCTAATCTACGTTCAATCTTCTCAATCACTGTATCCCAAATTGATTTGGCCCATGGTGCTGCCCCCAACAGAAGACCAAGGTAATTCATGGGAAGAGAGGAAATCTTACAACCAAGAATGTGAGCCAACTATCGGATATTGCTAACATTACCAACTGGCACCAACTCTGACTTGTCGAGGTTCACTTTTAGACCAGATATCACTTCAAAGCAAAGTAAGAGAGCCCTCAATGCCTACATCTGGTTCTATTCTGCCTCACAAAAAATCAATGTACCATCTGGAAATAATAGGTGAGCAATGTTGAGAGTACCCCTAGTGGTGTCCCCAACCAAGAAACTAGTCACAAAACCACTGTTAACCAAGGCAGAGATCATTCTGCTAAGCGCCTCCATAACTATGATAAATAAAAGTGGAGACAAAGGATCCCTTTGTCTTGGGCCTCTTGAACTATTGAAGAAGCCAACTGGGTTGCCATTTACTAGCATTGAAAACTTCACTGTTGAGATACACCATCTGATCCACGAATACCATTTCTCTCCAAAACCACATCTCTTAAGCACGTAAATTAAGAAATCCCAATTCACATGATCATAAGCTTTCTCCATATCCAATTTACATAAGATCCCCCTTATTGTCGGATTTTATACGACTATCAAGGCATTCATTGGTTTACTTTCCATTCATTCTATAAGCCCCTTATTATGCAAAATGCAAATCCATTACCTTGGAAGACTAAGGCATGTTTTAAAGTATTTCAAAATTTTGTGAATAGCAGTGAAATGTTTTGAGTGAAGATGTTTTATTGGATTTTGGAAAAGGAGCGAGAAAAAGTTGAATAAAAATATATTTGAAAATAAGTATTTTATTAGAGTTTGTAAAAGTGAATAGATAAAATTAAAAAATTGTTTGAATGTAATTTTTTCATATTATTTTTGTTTTGAGGTTTGTAAAAGTTGTATTGATTTTTGTGTTTGAGTAATGATTAGGTAATGATCAAATGAAAAAGTTTAAAATTTAAAATTGAAAAGTGTTTTATGATTGAGTTTGGGAATGAAGTTATGAGAAATTTTGAGAATTTTGGAAATTCTCATGTTTGCCTAACATGCCCTAAGGCACACCCCTAAAAGCAGTTTTCTTTATGTGGAAGTCTTCCTTAGGGAAAATCCTCACCTTAGACAATCTAAGGAAAAGTTAGAAGCTTCTTATGGAGGGAGTGGAATGAAAGAAGCTTCAAAGATCGCAAGCGGTAAATGGATAAGCTTAAAGTTTTCTTTTTCAAGTATGGGAGGTGGTGATTGATACTAAGTATGGGAGTAAAAGGGGGGTTGGTGTTCTAAGGAAGGTAGGGGGGCATACGGAGTGGGGTTATGGAAGCATATCCGGAAAGGTTGGTGGTCTTTTTTTTAGCAACACTAGGCTGTGTATGGGGATGACAGTAGAATCAGTTTTTGGCATGATGTTTGGGTTGGAGATATGGCTCTTAAGGATGTCTAGCCCTCTATTTTCAGAATTGCATGGGAACAAGATGCTATGGTGGCTAACTTGTGGGCAATTACTAATGGTTCGCAGCAATGGAATGTTAGCTTCATTAGGGAGGCACATGATTGAGAAGTAGGTGTCCTGGTGGAGTTCTTTAACTCCTCCATACAATATTAGACTCGTTGTTACAGTGGTGGATAAGATGGAATAATTTTCTATATGATCTTTCTATGAGACACTTACAGCTCAAGCTAGGAATAATTTTCCTTGGAAGAGCATATGGAGGAGTAAAACACCTACTAAGGCTGCTTTCTTTGTTTGGAAAGCAGACTTAGGGAAGATCAAGACCATTGATAATCCAAGAAAACGCGGGCTTATCATCATTGACTAGTTCTGTATGCGCAGAAATAGTGATGAGATAGTGGATCGTCTACTCTTATATTGTGAGTTTGCTCGAGCCATATGGAATTACTTTTTTAGCAAAGTGGGATTAGGATGGGTTATGCCGGGGAGGGCAGTTGAACTACTAGCAAGTTGGAGAGGGATCATGAGGACACCATAGATTGCAGCTGTGTGGAAGATGGCTCCCATTTGTATATTTTGGTGCATCTAGAGCGAAAGAAATTATAGACATTTCGGGGATCGTAAGTGCTCCTTGGAAGAGTTTAAGAGCTTTTTCTGGAAGACTTTATTTATGTGGTTCATTGCTATAGATTTAAATGGTCTAAGCTTCCATGATTTCCTTGTAACCGTTTCTAGTTCCTAAATAGGTGTAATCACATGTATACCTCCTCTATACTTGGGCTATGCCTATCTTTATATCAATTAAATATCTTCGTACTTATTAAAAAAAAAATTCTTTTTTAACACTTCATTCCATTGGCCGACTGTAACAGATTTTAATGGTTTGAATATCCATGACTTTCTTGTATCACTACATTAACATGGCTAGGCGTCGCTGTTGTACATGTTCCATGTACTTAGGCTATGCCTATCATTCTCATCAATAAAAGTCTTGTTTACCAATTAAAAAAAGTATCATGAATCATGATAGTGCAATTGACATTCAAAAATAATGCCCACAAAATGCACATAAAGTATAAATATATGACTAGCAAAGAAATCATAGCACATATATAAGACACGTTATGCAAATCATAAAACGATCATCAATCAATGTCATATAAACATGAATCAGTTAACCTTACTTGGCGATTTGTAGCAGTAACATGCTCAGCTGGAATCCGGATTTCAAGAGTTGGTCCATTTAAAGTGCTTTCTCCATTTTTTTCCAATTCCAATGCTTTGTATTCATTCCATAACTTTATCAGTTCTTGCATGCATTCACCAACTTTATAAACAACAGAGGATACTTCAGCTTTACCTGCAACACTCCCAGCTTTAGAAAAAAACAAACACACACAGCAAACCATGTAATACCTAAAGACATGATAATCGAAACAATTCACTTCCATTTTTGAATACAATGCAAAAAAAATGAAGCAGGAAAGGGATCAAAAATTTTTATCCATGCTCAAATCTGTTATGAAAAAAGGAAGTAGGAAAGGGATCAAAAAGCTTTATCCCAGAAGTATCACCACTGATAGTTAAAGCAGAATTAAAATTCAAATAAAAATCGAACCGGGCTTCCTAAAAGCTTTTTTTCAAATTTAAAGCTGAATTATTACATGAAATGTCATTTGTCTTCAGCAACAAATTTAACTCCCTGAACCCAGTTTTACATTTGTCATAATTTGATATACAGCTAGCTTCCTATCTCTTGCTTTCAAAATCTGAATAAAAAAAATGTACAATAAACACATGTATACCCCCTCCACCCACCCTCTATAGCGTCTTCCAAGCATTAATCAGAACTGGGATAATGTGGTAAGTACCCACCCTCATATGAATGTGTACAGACTAGTTTTGCAATTCAATCGCTCTAGTAGTTGCTAAAAGTAGTTATATTAATGATGCATAGATACTAATGCTAACATAGAGAGTAAAAGCTTGGTTAAGAACCTGAATACGGATTTTCATATACAATTAAGTACTAATACCCATTAATACCCATAGTATAAACTAGAATTATAGAAATTTGCAAGTGAAATTATCACTTAATGCGTTGTAAACTGGAGCTGCACATATGACAGTAATAAAGTTGGAATGCCCATTACTTCAACAGGGCACAGATCCTGTTACTATGCGAGTGTAGAGAAGATCCATCCAAAAGACAGAATACAAGAGCTTACCTTGAGATCTGCAAAACATAAAAGGCAAAAAAACCGAAATGTGTTCAGCCGCCAAGGAGGGAAAAAAAAAAAAAAAGAGGATATTAAGAATACCATTAAATAATAAACGCATAAAGAAACAGATAATATATAACATCTTTCAGTTAAGAAAATGAACAGAAACGATAGTATTGGCATCGTTGACTTTCTAAATAAATCATGTCACTTCCATGAAGTTCAAGTTCTGTCCTTTCATTTGCATTCTAGACTGTCTAGTGGAGTCCTTTTTCTTGTGTGTAAGTAAAAGAAGATGTTATTAGAAATCGCAAAGGCATAGACCAAGTACTACAGTTTTGTGGTATCTTTCAGGGTCTTTCCTATCAATTATGATCTTTATTGTTTGGCTAATAATCACCCCCAAATCCCTCACCCACAACCAACCAACCCCAGACCTAAAAGCCATATGAAAGAAAAAGTGGCAATTTCAACAACAATATTAATTTCTGCTTTAAATTTCCCTGCTGGAAACCCAGAAAAACTATACTTTTTCCCAGCCTATGAATGCTTTGTTTCTAGTTAAACTAAAATCTATATCCTCAACAATGCATTATTTTAGATTATAACCAATTTAACCTAATAATTGCAAATCAAATTATTTTTCACTATGTCACATCCCTAAATGTGCCCAGTATCACTTTATAAAGTAAGAACATCACTTACTTTTAACCATGATAATTGAGATATACAAAAATATCATCTACACTAAACAGAATCATGAACATGATGAAGCCACACCAAATACCTTTTGTCCTTTCAAAGATCAGAACTTTATCATTAGCAACAGATTAATACATATACACACAAAATTACCAAAGTATCAAGGTTAAAAGAAGGAAAATGTATATTAATATCAACAAGTGCTTTTAGAGTGGAAAAGAAGGAAAATAATCAAACATCGATACGATATCTAGACATTATGCAATGAATCAAACCACAATAGATGACCACAAGCATGTCTCATGCAGACACACTGTCTGATAAAAACAGTACAAATCATTCTCTAGGTGATTGATTACGAAATTTGATAGATCTTAATCCATATTTCAGGTAAGCTAAACTTCATTCCAAGGCAAAGATCTGAATCCAAGGGCATACAACGAACATGAACCTGATCACAGGAATAAATATCTATCCAGAAGGGGGGAAAAATAGAAACTAACAAATTTAGATCCAATATATTTTTTACATAGGTATTAGATCCAATATTTACAGTTTGACCATGCAGAAATCAATATGTAGAGCTCATTTTCACAAACATTAATATCTAATAATAGAAAATTGATCAATTAAGGCAAATAAGCTTTCAATTAAATAATTACTTGTAAAAGAACTTTTAATTAATTAATCAACAAAAGAAAATAGTTCAACTCACCCTTCATTCTCTTGAGCACAAGACTTAAAACGGTGCTCGCGGTTAGCCACTTGGAGGCTACCCCTTGACCGCTGCATCCTCTTCCGTTGTTGAACTCCATAATTATAGACCTCCCTTTCCCTTTCATTAGCTCCTTCACCATCTGCACATCCATCATCTGAATCTTTGTCATCGCACCTAGTGCGCCTTTCAGTTTTATCTTTTTCAATGTCATTGCTTTCTTTCCTCCTGTCTCTTGCTTCCCTATCGACATTTTTCCAGCTATCAAAGTCTTTCTGTTTCTTCTGCTCTGATGTTGGGTTTTCCTGCTCTGACCTTCTTACAGATCCATCCCCTAATTCCCTCTCATTGTGAGAATTCTCTTTGTGTACTCCATTCCATGAGTCTCTCCTGGCCTGATCCTTTTCCCTCTCTTTTAGTCTTTCCTTGTCTTTTAAAAAATCTTTCCTCTCTCTCTCCCACCTATCTACATCTCTTTCTTCTTTACCTGAATCTTTGCATTCACTACTGCTATTAGCTACTTGCATACCAATCTTACGATCAGTTCTTTCCTTTTCCCTTTCTCCCCAATCCCTATGCTTCACATCTTTCCTCTTTCTATCCTTATCTTTCAATTTCTCGTCACCCTTTGAATCAACTTTGTTTTCCCCAACAGCCTCATGAGCTTCCACATAATCCCTCTCTTCAGTTGTTGAGCCTTCCTTTCCAACCTCGATGGGACTTTGTGAATTACCACACGGAACATGCCAATAATTTATACCTCCACTTGGGGCATCAGGGTATCTTTTTCCCCTATGGTGTTCTTTTGATTCTTTCCAAGTAAAGTGTGTATTTGCTGCACCATAACCATCCTTTTCCATCTTCACATCACCTTTTGGATCACTAAAATTTTCCCTGTCATACCTCATTTCCTTACTATCATCCCCTCTACTCTCAGATCTTACATCCTTCTCACTCTTAGCATTTTGAGATTCTCTCCTTGCATCACCAAATAACTCCCTCATCTCCATCTTTGTATCCCGGTTTTCAAATCGAAGATCTCTGCCATCCTTGGAATCCTTTAAATCCATCCTATTTTCAGAATGATCTACATGAGAATCATTCGAAGAAGATGGCATTCTATACACTGAATGAAGAGGAGATCTTCTATCTGCATCTCGAGATTCAGTACGTGGAAGCTTTGGCATCCGACTTTCTTGAACCATCTCATAGGGAGGATGGTACTCGCTCGGAACTGCTGTTGATAACTTGGGGAACGCACTGGAATCCTCATTCGGGTATTTCGAATGGCCACTCTCTTCATGAGATCTTTTAGGAGCACCGCTCATAATGACAATCCAGTACAATTACACAATCCAGTCTTTATTCAACACAACCACCGAAACAAATGGGCTTCTACTATCGACTAACCCAAGCATTTGATAACGGTCACCTAGAGGCAAAAAAAAAAGTGTTCAATACAGATAGTTCAAAAGATCACATATATCCAGAATCATTAATGATTAGCACAGTCCTCATAGATTGAAGAAAGAAACACAACTGTAAAGAATAAAATTTGCAAATATGATAAAAATGACAAATAGATGAAAAGAAACTATAGTCCGTTTCATAACATCTGAGAGAATACGTTGCATGAATTAATTCAACCATGACTTGTTAGTTAATTTCGACCTAAGCTAATGAATGTGGTGAACCAATCAACATAAAAGCATAAAAGTTCTCATATTTTGTCAGCAAACAAGCATTAAAAGAAACGTCACCATGATTACTCTTCGAAACTAACAATTAAACAATAAAAGTTATAAACCTAACGAAAGACCTCACATTAGGGAAATAAGTACGAATTTCAAAGCTTTTAATTCCCCGTTCGGTCGCCGAGAAAACTGAGAAACAATGAAAAGTAAAATTGGGAGGAAACCCTAGAGATTTAGAATTAGAAAGGAAAAGAAACCGTAAAAATTAAATTCTGAATAGAATTGAAGCAATAGAAGTGGAGTGTGTATTTGAACTTCCTCTACTCTCACCTTCTTGCTCGATCAGCCCCTGGGCCTTGTGCGTGTGTCCGGTGCCATTTCTGAAGTCTTTTTCATATCTCGCTTTGAAAACGACATCGTTTTTGTAACTGAATTTAATGGCAAAGGTGTAAAGATGCTACCGCAGCCCGCTCCGGTATGGGTAGGGATGTAACTTGTCTGAGCCTCTCCTGTATTGTATATTTTTTTAAATCGAAGATGTATACGTTGGTTTCGAAAATTTAAGAATGGATACTAAACTAATTTACTTTCGAAATGAAAATTTTTGATTTGTTCGATTTCAATCCGATCAAGTCTGGCTTTTTCAGTTTTACAGATTATCTATGTTAGTAATGAAAAATGCTAAATGTATTTAAAAAAAATTTACAAAAAAATTATTTCTCTACATATCAATTATTAATATGTTAAAAATCATAAAATTTGAAATTTAAAAAAAAAATAACAAAATGAATCTTGTAAGTAAAAACGTAAATATATATAACACTACTCGTTAATAATAATATAATATTTATATATACTAAATTATTATTTTATTTCTATTATAGTATAAGTACATTATTTTATAATAATTAATATGTAATAGTATAGTATTGAATTTAATTATAGTTTATATAAGTTATAGACTTTTTACATGATTATGGTGCCTAATGTTATGGTCGATACTAGTATAATATCAAAAGTATCTTTCTTTTTTATGGGCTATCAATTTTATCTATTAATTCAAGAAATGACTATAGTCACTAATGTTTATAAAGAAAATAGAAAAACATATCATCAAATGGCTCACATAATTGTTACAGGTTTTATTGGTCAATTAAAAGGTTGGTGGGATCATTATCTTTCAAGTGAGCAAATAAATAGAATAATAAATCAATATAAACATGATGAAAGAATGTAAATAATAAAAACAGAAGATGGCCAACAATTAAAAAATATTGTTAATACTTTAATATTTCTATTAACTAAGCATTTTGTTGAAGACTCTATTCAATTTAAAGAAAAAATCAGTAGTTTATTAATTAATTTAAGATGTCTTCAATTATCTGATTTTCGTTGTTATAAAGATGTATTTATAATTAAAGTTATGATCAGATTTGACTACCAACAACTATACTAGAAGGAAAAGTTTATAACTACACTTCCTTATTACTTCACTCAAAAGATACGAGAATTATTAGTAAAATCAGATGGTATAATTGATTTTATTAATTTTACATATGGTTTAACCATGTGTAATAATTTAAGATTAAAAAATCAAATGGATAAAGAATATAATTTTTTTTAAAAAGAACTAAGTACCTTTTGTGAACATTTTGATTATGCTCCATTGTTGCTTCCTTTTAAAAAACATAAAACTGGAAAAATAAATTATAATAATTATTCTAATAGAAAATGAAAATATAAAACCTCTTACAAAAAGACAAAAGATAAAAAAATCTATAATAAATCAATAAAAAGTACAAAAAAATATAATAGAAAGAAAAACAAATTTTTTGTTATAAATATAAAAAAATGAGTCATTACAAGTCAAATTATAGAGTCAAACGATAAATTAATTAATTAGATATACCTGAGACATTAAAATAAAAACTATTAAATATTTTTCTAACACCATCAAGTTAAGAAGAAGATAATTCTTCTGAAGAAATTTATCAATTAAAAGATTCAAGATCTTCACAACAATCTCTTGATTGTGAATAAGAAGAAGATGAAGAAGCAACTCATGTTTGTTATTGCTTGAATAAGGATAGTTATATTTGCAATAAAACTATTAATGTTCTTTCAACATGAAGTTCTAGTTCAATAAAATAGATTGCAGGCCCAATTAGTATCCATTATTAGCAAGAATGAATGATCATGTCAAGAAAATATTTTCAAAGATTACCAAAACTCCTGAAATTCTAGTCCAACGAAATATATTACAAGCCCAATTAACATTCATTACAACAATAAAGATTTAAAGAAATTAGCTGAGGCAATATCACAAGTCTTAGACAGCGATGATGATGAAGACTCATCACCATTGTATCCGGTCAGATGATCTCCATCACAACAGGTCACATCATCACTAGCTCAACAGGCCTCCCCTTCTCAGGCCAACTCATCTTTTCATCTAGTCAATCTAATAGACTCTCAAGATCCGTCCGATCTAGATCTTTCAGATTATGACTCTCACAGTATGATGTGATTCCAGTAGACACTTCAAGACAAAATCACTCGTTATAAAGGAAGCATTACGGTTCCACTTGTCATATAAGAAGCATTATTGGTTCCATTCATCAATTATCCACCGACGCATGAATACAAACAACTTTAGACATTCATTATCGAATTACTGTATTTAAAGTTACTGTATGTCATTGTTCTAGTGTCTATAAAAAGGAGGTATGTAAAGAAACGAGAGCATCCGGAAAAATGTTACCCTATGCTCTTCCCTTCTCTCCATCTTCACTTCGGAAACAATCCTATTGTGTAATATTTTCTTCATGACTTTTCCCTCCAATCATCTTGAGAATTAATCTCATTGTAAGTATTATTTTTTTAATAAAATCAAATTTATCAGTTATGATTTCTATCTTTTATGCTTATATAATAATTAAATCATGCATATGGTCGACCGCCTATTATAATTTACTTATACATATGGCTGATTATATTGCCTATTACTATATTATAAACTATATAAATTATAACGTGGGATACGTTATTTGTATCGACTCATTGGCTATTAATATTGTATTATATTGTATACAATAAAGATCAACGTCATTAACTATTATATTGTATTATATTGTATATTGTTGCATATTTTTGTTATATTATACAGTTATGAAATATTGTTTTACTCATGGTATCGGCCATCATGATCGTTATGATTTAAAATGTTTGACTTATAATACAAGGCTTAAATTAAAAATAATAATTGGAAGAGTTCATGATCTTAATAAAAAACAACAATTAATGAAACTAGATTAGGAAGCAATGATTAATAAATATCATATATATTTAAGTAGACCAGCAACAATAGATAAAATGGATAATCATTGCAATTTTTTAAGAACTGAGATTAAAAGAATACATAACCATTTGAGTATTCTTACTTTATAAAAAAAAAAAAACAAAAAAGAGTAAGAATTTGCTAAAATGGTTAACAATGATAGACTATAGAAAAGAAAATGGAGTATATTAAGAGTCTTGTAGTGGTAAGTCAAGAAAAATCTGTTGGTTAACCCGTTTATGCTAGGAAGTTCTAAGAATGGTCCTGATGGTGTTCTCTCAAGATTTTGATCTACTTATTCTCTTTGAAAATAAGAAATCCTTATTTAAAAACTATGTCTCAATAAATTCATTATTTAGATCTAATTCATGATCCTCTATAAGTATACCTATAAAACGTAATAATATCAATCAAGAATATTATAATATATTAAATATATAAAAACATTTACAAGATTAGACAATTCTTAATGTTCCAAAAAATCAAATTTATAAACAATACACATTCTCTTTAAAATTGTGATTTCTTACTAATTATTCTATAAACTGTAGAAAAAAACTATTAGTTTAAACAATGATTATAAATTACTATAATTATTAACAAAAGATGCTATTAAACTTCATATTGAACAAAAATATTCTTTCATACATATTGGAGTAGTACAAGTACCCGTTTAATGATTAAATGCTTCAGTACTACTCTGCTTAAGAGATGGAAGACATTAAAATTTCCTGACTCTTTACTTGGTATGGTAGAATCCAGCTTGTTTCAAGGTCCGGTTTATTTCAATTGTTATCTCAAATTTTCCTTTCATTATTTGATATTAATATCCTACATGCTTTATTGTTAAATATTAAAACAAATGGTTATCACATGATGAAAGATTCACATCCTCTAATTGTAATTTATAGGATCTATTATAAACTTATGAAAACAACACTAGAGCCATAAACACTTGTTACTAGTCCAAAGGGCTACACATTATTATTATAATCTAACACCAAATTCTAGTATACAGATTTCTAAATAGATTAATTGGAATCAAATTACTTTTCGTAATGAATGGAAGTTAGATAATAGAACTTCACTATTTAAAATAGAAAATAATGCTACAAATGATCTAGAATACATTGATAAAAAAACAGACAAATCAATCCAAATAACTTTTCAACATTTTAGAAAATCGTTTTCTTATTATTCCTCACTAGCACTAGGGGTGTTCATCCGAATCCGAATCCGGATATCCGGCCATAACCGGATCTGGATCCGGATGCTAAAATCTGGGCGGATAACCGCCCGGATTAATCCAGATTTAATCTGGGCGGATAACCGGATTAAATCCAGATACCCGGATTGTAACCAGATATCCGGATTTAATCTGGATCCGAATTATAACCGGATTTAATCCGGGTTATAACCGGGTAAATCCGGTTTTTATTTTATTTTATATTTTTTTAAACACTTTAAAACTTAAAAAAATGATTTATAGCACTTGTTTTTTTTAAAAAAAAAATTCTGATATGCTTAAATTGCCCAGATTGTTTTAAAAAAATAATTTAAACACTTTATAAAAGATTTTTATAAAAAAAAAATCAATTAAAAAACAAAATAAATAAAAATGCAAAATAAATAATATTGTTGTTACATCACAATACAAAACATAAATTTACAAAAAACAAAATAAATAATAATACATCACAACTAATTAAACTAAAACATAAATTTATAAAAAACAAAAGAAATAATAATACATCACAACTAATTAAACTATTTCTTGGTGGCACCACATGGATGAATATACAAACGAAGCTGCCTGCAAAATGGATCCAGATAAAAAAACTCATAAATGAGTAATATTCAAGAAAGTCACAAAAGTTTTTATCTGCTTTATGACTTGCTCTACAATGATATTCTTTTCAGGGTAGCTGGTGATTGAAGTTTTGTTGAGGTGCTGAGTAGCTTCCTCACAATTCCCACCTGAATTCCATTGTCCTCCCCTATTCATTTCAAATGATATACTACTCAACTACTCAGCCACTGGCATGAAGAGACTTGAAAAGAAAAAGCATTATTAAATAACTTCCCCTAATGATCTATCTATGTGCCTTCAGCAATGTACAAATTATGAGAATATATATTTCTTTGCTCTTAATTTTGATCTTCTAGCACTGTATAGCGTTACTGTTACATAAGAACTGGTTAGATATATAGGAGTAGTGTAAGTATTAGAATGCCAATCTTCTCTCTTTTCTTCCTCTTTTTTTTTCCTAGTCCATTCAATTCATATTCTCTTTGATTTGGTGATGCTTTCATTTTATAGAAAAAAATATTAAAGAGTTTCAATCTGAGTTTTAAGATCATAAAGTATAAAAAAGACAGAAATAAGAAGTAAAACGTTTCATATATCTGTTAGATAGATACCTTTGTGTTGAGTGGAGCATTAAAAAGTTGAAACAAAAGACTAGGCTGAAACCATATAAACCTTGCAGTTATTGGCATCAAAATCTGGACCATATAAACCAGAAATCAGAACAAACCAGCAATTCATTAATCCAAACAAACAGAGTATTACAATGAATTATTACAAAAATAAAGGGAACCTTAAGAAGAGAATTAAGTTGAAGTTGAAGTTGCTTAAGTTACTGAAGTTGAAGGAAGATGGTTACCTTAAGCAAAAAAAAATATATAGAGGTTAAGTTAAATGGATAAAGTAATAATAAAAAATCAAACTTAACAAATAAAAGTGTTTACCTTCGATGTCAACGCTTTCTACATGCTCCTCGACCTCCTAAGAACTAAGTGATTTACAAGTCAACCAATTTTGCGTGCAAATTAGTGCTTGGACAGTCTCCGGAGCTAATGAGCTTCGGTATGGGTCTATTACATGTCCACCGGTGCTGAATGCGGACTCGGATGCGACGGTGGAAATAGGGATGCCCAATACAATGAATAATTTTTAAACCATCACATACAATAAGATTTAAAATATGTGCAACACATCGCACATGTATGAACTCGCCTCCCAAAATTGTGAACTCATTATCTCTTATATTCCTCCTCACATGATCAATAGCAACATCATTAGATGAAGCATTATCCATGGTGATCGTACAAAGACGGTTAATCTCCCAATCCGCTAAGCAAGACTCTAACATCCAAACAATGGTCTCACCCCTATGATTAGGAATCTTGAAAAACATTATAATTTTCTTGTGTAATACCCAAATTTGATCAATATAATGGCATGTAACACAAATATAATTCTTGTTTTGCACCGATGTTCATATATCGGTGGTCAAACAAACTCTTTGACTGCTCAACAATGCCTTCAATTTTTGCTTCTCCTCCTTATATAAACTAATACACTCTTTCTGGAAGGTGGTTCGGGATGGCATAGTGTGTCTAGACTCTAAATAACCCAAAAGTTTAACAAATGCCAGATGCTTTATAACTTTGAATGGCAATTCACACTGGATAAACAAATTGGAAATCATCACCTTTAATTTTTCACGATCATATTGTTCTAACACTTGAGGACTAGATCATTTACATCAATCCTAACTCCAGTGTGTGATGGTGATTTATCCTTCCCAAGATTTTTATTCTCTCTAATGGGAGAGTTTGGACAAGAATATCTTAGATGGTGTGACATTGATGAAGTACTATTTTTATAATGGCATCCATAAATCTTAAAGCAATAATTGTTTTGAGCTTTGGGTGCAATGGGATCAATAGGTTTAACCCTTGTAAAATGATCCCATACAAGAGATTGGTTCGTAGCTTTCTTGGCTCTTTTTGACTTTGGGGGGAGAGATTGTGTGGGGTTTTGGGTATTCATAGAGGAAGGCACTAAAGGACTAGTGTTTTCCTCCATGTCCAATGAAATAGGCGCTGATCCACCAACACTACCACTAGAACTACCTTTCATCTGTTTTAAACATAAAAAATGGCGTATATGCTTTAGCATCGTCCAATGATATATATAAAAGGATGTAAAAGGATGTATAAAACAAATAAAATGAGTAATACTGTCTAATCTATATATATATATATATATATATATATATAATATATATGATCGATTGACCATGCAATATGGCATGCAATTAATATTGACTTCAGTGAATCAGTACCCATAACATCATCATCTTCTACTGTCAATCAAATTACAAAAAAATTTCACTACATGCAATATTTATTTTAATGTACTTTTGATCATCTTCGATTAATATTATATATAAGTGACATATAATATGGTTTCGAGTCCAATATTATTTTCTCATGTTGAATATGCATGCATATATATATATATTATATAAGTTTGTGGGTGACTAAAGTCATTTGACTACACTCACAGAAAAGATAAAAGGGAAAAAAGATCAGGCTACAGCAACATCTACAACCTGCATATATATATTCTGTGTGCATGCATCTCTCTAATATATATTTATTAATTATTAATAAAAAAAAATAAAACCCACAATTCATTAATTCAATAAATATATATTTCTACTTTCTAATATATATTTTTAGAAATTTTCTAGTACTTTCCTTTCAAAGCATTTATGTATTCCTTATGAAGTATTGCACAATAAACAAACAGTACTTTTACTTTCTGATAAACCCGAAAAGAATTAAAAAGAAAAGATAAATGGAAAATGGGGAATTAAAAACAATTACCAACGAAACAAATGCCAACATGAATTTTCTACAATTTTATTTTTGATTCAATAAAATTGTCCAATTTGAATACTCTTGGCAAACAAACACAGCATTAGATTTGTATATACTATTTTGACCCAAATTAAACGAACCAAAAGCAGATCAATGACTCTCTTATCCATTTTTAAACAAACCAAAAACGAACCAACAGCCCACACAAATCCAAACCCACTTACTCAAATCCAAAGTGCATCTAACTTTAAACATAACAAAAAAATATCTATACAAACTGAGCGAGAGAGATGAACATACCGTAGGTTTCGGAGTTGAGAGAAAGAGATAGGGCTCGCAGACTCGGCGCTCGCAGTGACGGCTAGCGGCTAGGGTTTCACTTTTCAGCTCAGTTGAGAGAAAGGGGTTCTGAGCCTTCGAGGACTCGAGTGAAATGAGAGGAAGAGAGGCGCTCGAGCAAGGTGCAAGCCAATGAGATGAGGGCTAGGGTTTCACCGTTTCGGAGACAGACACAGAAAAGAGTATGGACGAGAAGGAAACTTAGGAAAGCAGAGGACTCGAAGAAATGAGGATTATGCTTCGTTTGGAAGCTAAACTCAACTCAACTCATCTCAACTCATCATTACAACTTTTTCAAATCCCAACACAAAATATAATAAACAATTCAACTTTTTCAAATCCCAAAATAATAATAATATTAAAAAATAATATTCTAACAATATTTTATCATCTCAACTCAACTCAATTCAACATCCAAACGCAGTCTCACTGAGTGCAAATGGCGTAGTTTTCCATTAGCAAAAATGACACTGTTTTAAATCATAAGCAATGTTTTTTTAAAAAAAAAAGCCGGTTACGGAAACTGGGTTAAAAACCGGATCCGGGCGGGTACAAAAGTTTTTTTACCCGCCCGGGTTTAATCCGGGCGGATAACCGCACGGATCCACCAAGATTCCGGGTTTCGGACCGAACCGGAAAAAAATCCGGCCCGGTTGAACACTCCTAACTAGCACCCTCTAGTTATCACACACTTAGATCTAATCTTACTTCAGTTTCACAGAATAGATCTCATAATTTGGACACCCAGATTCGATGAATCATTCCTAGAAATATTATTGACACATATGTCTATACAATTAATCGTACTATACCTTCTACCTCTCATAATCATGTATAATTATAAGAACCATCTTCTCTAACATTTTCACAAGTAATTGAAGATGATGTTCAAATATACAAACTTAGTAAATAAGATTTTAAAATTTATAAAAAATACCTTAAAAAAGATTATATGAAAGAAGAAAATAATCAAAACAGATTATTATTCTTCTCAACATTTTCAAAATTAGAACGATATTATATTAAAAAGAAATATTATGAATATTTAGAAGAAATACAGGCAAATATACCCTTCTTTACATGATTTGAAATTTATAAATCAAACTAATTATCGACCATAAATAGAACTATTAATCAATGGATTAAACAACAAAGTGATCAAATAGTTTATGAGAAATATCCCCATTTTAAAACCATAAGTATAGCACTCAAGTCTTAGCGTCACCGTTAAAGAAATATAATTCTACATTAGATACTAAAAATATTGATAATATAATTTAACAAAATAATTATACTAATCTATATTTACAAACTACCATTAAACAATTAGAGAGAATCCAATTATCTCCTATCAATCCTACCATTAAATAAGCAAAATCAATCTCTTTATTTGTTTCTCATGAAATTTCATCTCATTTAAAAATTATTTTTTCTAAAAGCAAAAATTATTTGTTAGAACAGATCTTTGATAAGTTAGAAAAATTAAATATTACTAATACTACTTCTACTTCACTAAAACAACCTAATATTAATGTATTAAGTAAGACTGACTCACATAATTTATTTTCTGATTCTGAAATTAGTAATATTAAAAATCAATTTAAAAATATAGATCTTCAAATAAACAATATTAGAGGAGATCCTGTTAACGAATATTTTGCTATAAATTTTAAACGTCATGTTTCTATTACTCGTAATTGATATCTGTGGCCAATCCCATCGAATATGCAATTTGAGAAAATAGAACATATAGTAAGATCTTCATTTTCACCAGATGTGCTATATGAATATAACATAAATGGATTATTAGAATATGAAATATTAAATCATTTTTAAAAAATTATTATGGTTGCTAATATTTATAAAGGAAATGAATAAACCGATCACCAAGTGGCTCACATAATTGTTACAGGCTTTACTGGCCAATTAAAAGGCTGGTGTGATCATTATATTTCAAGTGAGCAAATAAATAGAATATAAAATCAATATTAAAGAATGCAAATAATCAAAATATAGCAAGTCATAGGGATGAGAAAATTTTCTTATCAAATAAGAGTTTTTCCACATTGTTTCGGAGTGAGAACTTGCTTAGTGAAAACTTTATGAAATGCAATAATTAGAGATGCAACCGGAGAAAGCCGAATTTAAAGAGAGTAGGAGATTTCAAAAAGAATAATTGAATCTGTGTCTACTAATATAAACTTAAAAGTGTTGGATTTTCTTAATATTTTGTGCAATATAATGCCAATCTGGTAAGAGAAATGTATCAAGTAATTTTTGGAGATCAAATAGATGCTGGATTTCAATTTCAATAGGAAAGATTGGATGACAATGAGTCTTAATAATAATAGATGACATAGAAGGTTGAGAAAAGAGTGGATGACTAATAATTTGAAAAAATATTTTTGAATATGTTGGTAATTTTGAAAATGCTAATGGTGAGAATGAGCTATAAGATGGCCTAGTTGGTCGTGGTAATGTTTCCAATATTGTGTAGGGTCTGGAGTTACAGAGGGACAATGTGAAGGATAGGAAGGAGACAATGGTCTAGCGTATGAGGATTTGTGAGTCCCAAGTACGGTAATTGCTTAACAAGAGACTTAATTTGTTTTATAAAATTTGTATGTTTTACTGTCCATGAAGATGGATTTTTTTAATATTTTGAATAATAGTTTATATAATGTTCTGAGAGATTGATAAAAATCTGTAACATAATTCAGGATTCTCAATAATATTTGTAATTGTTATTTATCTTTAATTTTATCAGAAAATTTATTAGCAAATTTTATTACTCTACTAATTTGTGTAATAGTTCATTGATAAATATTATGTCCAATGAATCTAATTTTATTTTTAGTGATGAAACAACTAATTTATTTTGTTTAATAATTTAGACAAATGTATTTAAATGTTTCCAATATTGCTCAATAGATAAAGAAAAAATAGTATATCATCTATATAAAAACTATTGAAAAGTGAGTGAAATAAGTAAATATTTTATTCATAATATTTTGAAATTCACAATGAGCATTTTTAAGTCCAAATGGCATAACATTCAAATCATAATGTCCAAATGGGACTATGAATGTCATTTTATACCGATCATTTTCACCAATTTGGATTTGTCAAAATCCAATCTTCATGTCAAATTTTGAAAATACAGTAGCTTTATAAAAGTGAGATAGTAAATCTTTCTTCTGAAGGATTGGATACCGAATCTATTGTAATACTTTATTTAAATGTTTATAGTTCATTACTAATGGATGAACCCCTCATTCTAATTCTATCTATTTTTAACATAAAAAACAATACAATTCTATGGTGATTTACTTTTCTGTGTTAATCATTTTGTTAACAAATTATTAATTTCCTTTTTGTAAAATTCTAATAATTCATTGTTCATTTGGATTAGTATAGCCTTAGTATGAATATTTTTTTCAGAAAATTCTTTATCATAGGGTAATTCAACTATATGTTATTTTCTATTCCAAAAAGCATTTGGCAAGCTAGGTCATACTTTTTTTTTAACTATTTTTTTAAATTATTAATTTTAATCACGGATCTTTTAATTGTTATTTAATTATTTTGTATTTTAATTCTTATTTTAAGAAATTTATTTGTTTTTCTTTTCTATTAATCTTATTTTTTGTTAAAAAGTTAATTTCTTTAATTAATCAACATCTTTTAGAGAATTAATTTATTTTGAAATAGAGGAAAAAATAAATTTAAATTGAATCTCTTATCCAAATATTTTAGTATAAATTCGTTATTTTGCTAAAAAAAAAGGGTATAGTAGGGCATGAAATGAATTTTTCAATATTACTTTAGTATTAATATTTTTTACCAAAATAAATGTTGCTTTGAAACATATTCCATTATTACATATATTGGCATTTAATAACTTATAATTTATATTTAACTCTGTTCCATTGGATTGAGATAATATTTCTTTTATTTTTCCAAAATATTTAGAAAGTATTAATTTTTATTGGATACAATTTAAATTTGCTCCAACATCTAATAAATATATTCTTGTAAAATAAAGATTAATAAAAACTATTATTTTAGTGTACCATTTTTTAAAATTAACTTTGTCAAGGATGTTAATGAAATTATTAGTTTTATCTGTTTCATCATTTATAACTATTGTTGTGCATTCTCCTTGTTCCTTATTAGGGGTATTGATTTTATTATCTATTTTTAATAATATAATATCTTGTAATTGTTGTTCATTTGAAACTTCTAATTTAAAATTAAATATTTTCAAATCTTTAACTTTTTGTTTTATTTTATTAATTTCTTGTTATAATTCTTTTAATATAACCTTTTGTTTTTCAGTTTTTAATCTACCTACTATTTCCAAAAAATTATAAGGTGGAGGTATTGAAGCAGTATAATTTAAATTATATAACATATTAAAATTTATATAGTTTAAAATTTAAAAGAAGCTAAAATAATATATATATTTATATTATAATTTATTATGCCAAAAATGTATTTATCATTGATATATATATATCAAAAGTAAGTTTATATGAATAACTTAATATTAATGTTCATGTATTAAAATTTTATATTATATTAATTTTATATTATAAGATTAAAATTTATATGTTATGTCAAATGTTATATTAAAAGTTATAAAATTTATTTTATATTATATCACATGTTATATTAATTTTATGTTATAATATTAATAGACTTGAATAACAATATTAGAATTTTATGTTATATTTATTAATGCAATTTAACATATAATCTATAATATAATATAATATAAAAAGTTATATATAATATAAAAAATTATAATATATATACCGGTCCGGTTCGATTTAAATCAGCTTTCAAAATATGAAAACCAGTACCGCACCGATTTAGGACCGATTTTGGTTCTTAAGAATCGGTACCGCACCAGACCGCTTACAAATCTAACTAAACCAGCCTGGTCCAATATAGTTCAAATGATTTTTTTGATTTTTGATTTTTATTTTTTAACGCATCTCTAGTCATAGGTAAGGGGTGGGGTTTGCCTCCCGGGATTAGGCCCTGCACCCCGGGGGCGAGACCTTTCGATCGGGTGTCAGGAGCAGATTTAGACCCATAGTTCATTCGTTGGAGTCTGGCTCAAATGGGCCCATGGCCCACTGGGCTCAACCTATTTTTGAACCATTTTGAGCCCAAATATTTAAATAACTATTAAGTTTTTTTGCCTTTTGTTTTTTGAAGGGAAACTATTATCATTCAGTCATTAAGAAAATTACATATATGAGTGGATACATTATGGGATGTCCTAATATCAAACTTGATATCATAAACCAAAATGGTGTATTTGGAGCTTCACCAGTACATTATTTCCTTTTGTGATTGGTCTGGTCTTCACTACTGCTGATACTCTCTACAAACAAATGTTAAAGAGACGACACTCTCTGCTTAAATGAAGTTAGTAACTTCTAAGTTGCAACTAATAATTATAAACTATTACAACAATACAAACTAATCTAAAACTATCCCAAATTAACCTAAAAATATTACAAATTGTCAAATAATTTAAATGAATAATAATGCTTTAATGAAATTACAAATTGTAGCAAGATGCCTTTGACATTGACTTTGAGTCTTGAAATTGGAATTTGGGGGGGTGTCGTGGTGGGCAAGTGAATGTGAGACTGTGAAATTATAAAACCTAAAGCTTTAATAGGAAAACTAATTATAATTACAAATAATATATACATATGTTAAAAACTTAAAACTACAAGTACAAACTAAGATGAGATCATAAGCTTATGGTTGTAGGTCTTTTATGAAGGCTTCAAGATTAGATCATTAAAAATTTGGGATTAGGGTTAGGCAAGTGAGACTATAAAACCGGAAAAATAAAATACGAAAAAGAAAATCGTAAATACAAACATTATATAGATATGTGACAAAGTTATAAAAAAAAATTAACATTACAAACCGATATGAGATTGAGCTCAAGATGAGATCGTTGAGATTAGGATTAGGAATGTGACAGTGAGACTATAAAAACTAAAATAAATACAAAAAAAAAAAAAAGTTAGAATTACAAACATTATATACATATTACAAATAATTAAGAGTAAAATTATACAAACTAATGGCAATGGTGAATCGAAGTACGAAGTCATATTGCAGCTGATGTAGACGTAACTATATTTGTCGAAGCTGTCTCTATAACAATTAAATTTGAATATAAGTAATAACACAATAAATTATAAGCAAAAGCTATATTATAGTAATATCAAATGTAAGAGCGATTACCGGATCTAGGCTGATCATCATTGGTCTCCTCGTCGGTCTTCACAAAGTCTACCGTATCCAGAATATGAATGGACTTCCCTTTTATCCAGTTTTGAATGCAAATCAATGCCTCAACATTGATAGGAACCAATGAATTCTAAAATGGATTAAATATGCACCCCCAGTGCTAAAGGCGAACTCTGAGGCTACGGTAGTAATATGGATGACCAAAATACTATGAGTTATGTCTCCAAGGATGAGATACTTGATGACGTTTACCTTTCACCAAGATAAGATATCAAACCCCTATGTAAATGGGTGCATCTCCGTTGCCAAGTATCTATCCAACTCCGACTGTGTATCTAAAGGTGATGAAGCTCGGCAACCTACCCCAATCTCTCACCCTACCCTAACCTACGCTCTTTCATCATCCTGACTTCGGGAGCAAGCGATCTGGTAGGTGTAAGTGCTAGAATATTACAACCTTTGAATGTGACAAACTTATCACATTCAATATGAGCTGCCCATGCCTTCTCTTTCACCAATTTCAACCCATACACCACGTCATCAATTTTATACTGGGGGTTAAGACTAATAGTCACATATAAGAAAATATTTATCCTAATCAAACCTGTATTGGGGGTCAAGAACAATAGCCACATATAAGAAAATGTTTATCCTACATAATAATCATAGAAAGTGGGAGAGAGATGCTCACAGAGGGAGTTAGCTGCAGATAGCAACGGTGTGAGTCATTGAGGGTGCAAGAGTGAGAGAGAGGGTACAGAGAGGCCTGAGTGTGTGTGTGTGTGTGTGTGTGTGAGAGAGAGAGAGAGAGAGAGAGACCTGAGTCGAAAGGAGGGAGTTTTAGGATTTATTAAAACAATGTCGTCTTGAGGATACCCAAAATGGCATCATTTTAATATAAATATACTTTCTTTTATAAATATATATATATATATATATAATAATAATCTAGGCGAGGTGGGTTGGGACGGAGGAAAAGCTGATGGAGGCTCGACCCATACCACCCCCCACACCCGCTGTGGGTTACCAAGGTTTAGAGACGTGTTTCCTGAAGATCTTCCAGGGTTACCACAGGATAGAGAGGTAGAGTTCGCGATTGATCTTACTCCAGGAACGTCGCCTATATCTAAAGCACCTTACCGCATGGCTCCAGTTGAGTTAAGGGAACTCAAGGATCAATTACAAGAGTTACTAGAAAAAGGTTTCATACGCCCTAGTGTTTCTCCATGGGGTGCCCCAATACTTTTCGTGAAGAAGAAGGATGGGTCTATGCGTTTATGTATTGACTACAAGGAGTTAAATAAAGTAACTATCAAGAACAAATACCCTCTACCCCGAATAGATGACTTATTTGATCAACTTTAGGGTGCCCAAGTCTTTTCTAAGATAGATTTGTGATCCGGATATCACCAGTTGAAGGTTAAGGAGACAGATGTGCAGAAGACGGCTTTCCGGATATCACCATTCCAGAAACCGATCGTGTCACCACCTTTCTCTCTCCTTTTCTCGGCGTCGCACCTCCTTGCCCAGAGAAACGGTCGTGTCGTCACCCACCTCCAGCCACCCAGAGCCGCCACGCATCTCTCCTCTCTCGCGGTAAGTTTCTTTTCTTCGTCCGCCATTCTCTCTCTCTCTCTCTCTCTCTCTCTCTCTCTCTTGTTTTCGGTCTAACAACATCCCTCTCTAAACTCCTTCTCCCTCACTCGGCGTCGCACCACTTTGCCAGAAGATCCAGTCACGCCACCTTGACTTCCAGCCGTAGGAACCACCACAACGTGCAGCCCCTCCTCTCTTGGTGAGTCCATCACAGAACTTCCCCTCCTTCGCAATTCCTTTGTTTGTTTGGCCCGTATGTTTTGATTTCCATAGAAATCCTTAAATTCATGATGGGTCGTGGGCCTTATAGCCCATCCGACCAAAAGCCCTGGTTCCTAGTGGACTTCTTCACGTGGGCCTCAGGCTTTCTTGTTTTCTTATGAAAGGGGCTAATTTTGTAAACTGGTATATGTTTTTAAATGGGTTTGGACTCTTGTGGGATTGATTATTGCAATTGAATTGTGCTTAAGAAAATGTTTAAGGAATTTAAAATGTGTTTTGAAGTATATTATGGAGCCTATTATTTTAATTAATATTCCTTTATTTATTTAGTCGGATGTTAATAAAATTATTATGTTATACTTTAAAAAGAAATTAAGGAATAAGTTATGAGTGTTGAATAATATTACGATTGAGTCTACTTTTATTAATCGAATGTTTCCACCAATTATTTTAGATTCATATATATATACAGTTAAATGATATTTGAAAGATTATATATCATATTTCAACAGTAAAAGTTTCTAAATTATTTTGAATGCTTTATTTAACGATATTCTACTATCTACTTTAATAGATGTTGTTATAATTATGCTATTAAAGTTGTAGGTTGCAAATAAAGAAATATATTAAGAATTATTTCAAATGATATTAATATTTATTTGATTTCTTATAAGATTTAATAATTATGTTAATAAATGAAACTTATTTTAAGAGTTGAAGTTTTATGATTTATTTTAAAATAACTCAAATATTCTACTAAATTATAATATGTTATTAATATTTAAGTAATTTAAATATCAGGATTTATTGATTATGGTGTTAAACAAAAGACTAATTTGACTATCTTTTAGATTGTGAATTTAATTAAATAGAATATTAGTACTTATTGTTCCCAGACAGATTTAGTAATAGTTATTATTGCGTATAGGTGACGAGTTATGAAGTGATATTCAAGAAGAAGCGCAGCGAGGTAAGTAATTTGATCACAAATTAGGATCATCACAATTCAGCTTATATATAAGTATTATTCAAGCCAGTTCATTTCCAGCCATTATTTATACACCACTCATGTCATATGCAAACATATCATCTAGCATAGCATACGATTATGTCATTCCGCATTATGTTTAAATTCAGAAATTATGATTATGTATATAATATGTGATGCATCTCATGTGTATAAGACACATAAGCTATCTTAAATTCAAGTACAAAATAAGATAAGATCAGTTAATTACATGACCATTTAGATGCATGGTACCAATGCAGTTCAATTTCAGAGTGGATGTGCAAGCCACGGGCTCAAGCGTGGTCCACCATAGTATACTAGAATACTATCAACGGCTCCCCTCGCGGCCGAGGGACTAGGGGCCTGTGCACAATCTCGTACACATGGTTAAGTGTATTGGCCAGTCAGATAAATCAGTTAAATAAGATAAATCAGTCAGTTAATTTCAGTTAAATCAGTCATGCATAGCATAAACATTAGTATGAACAGTCATGAATTTAAACTCTCAGCATGAAAACTTTTATGAAAACCTTATGTTCATTATGTTTACATTGTGATGGATTTCTTGCTGAGTTTTTGACTTATTTTAGTTTGTTTTCATGTTTTTAACCACTCAGATGAAGATGGTGAATACGAGCAGGCAAGCCAGGATTAGAAGGAGTAGTTAATTTTAGTTTCAGACTTTCTAAAATAAAATTTACTTTTATGACATGAATTTATTCAGTTTATTCATTTAATGTTTTTGGAAGACATTTTATTAGACATTTTTCTACAAAATAAATTTCTAATTTCATTTATGAAATATGAGATCTCTTGCCGAGTTTATTTTATGAAAAATACGTGATACTCTTAACCTACGGGAATGGGGTGTAGCACTATTACCCTTTAAATAGTTTAAACGAGGTGGGGAGATGACCATTGATTCAATTCAAATGGACTCTGTTGGATTTAAAATGAACCGGGTCCAAGTCATTGGAAGCCAATTACCAAGAATAAATGAAGCGATGAAATAAAAAATAGATAAGACAAAGAAGAGATAAAAGCAAAAAAGATTAATTTAGATATAAAAAGGGAGAAAGTGACATAAGCTAAGTAGGACTGATCTACATAAAATAATAAATGAAACATCTATTAAAGGAGAGGATTTCTGTAGATTTACAGACTTCCCTACACACGAAAAATGAAGATTACTAGTCCCTCTTCATAGTTTTACAGGGACGGCATCTTTCTGAACTTCCCTCAAACCCTATTTTCTCAATTGTTGATAACTATGAGAGATCATGAGAGACTATGAAATCACCAAATATAGTGGATTTGTGACGTTCTTAGCTCCCAAAAATCTTGATTTGGTAGGAAGTTGTGGCATTGGGACATGCACCACATCGGTCACACCCCTAGCGTCATATGGAGCATTGTGTGCTCGTATGCTTAGTTCACGCGAATAAGAATAATCGAAGCTAAAATATTCAAGATATATGTCATAACTAAAAACATCAGTAACAAATAAGTTAATTTATAGAACATAAGTTGTCCATAATATTCACTTGAAAATAAACATAATCAACTATAGAACAGTAGCCCAAACGAGGACAGGGCCCTGTCTTTCTCCTCAGGTTGTACTAAGGCTTCTTGTTTGTATGAGCCAACATCTCCTACATTGGCATCGTGGTCTAAGGTTCTAGTGAGTGAAATCATAGTAGGACTACTATTGTGAGATTTCAAAAAATTTCAATAAGTTATACTCCATGAAAATATCTTAAAATGTATGTATTGACAATGATGATTATTACAAGTTTAGAACATAAGGAAATCAAGTAATGTTACAGACTTATCGAGATGAGAGGTTCTGAGCAAAACCTTATTTTGTTTCAGGAAATATAGCATCTCGATCACTTGAATCGTCAACACGGGTTTGTTCCCTTGTATAGTAGAGGTTTCGTCGATCATAGAAAAGAAATGGCTCATTGCTCTGCATTGAATTGACGAACACTGTAGATTTCCAACTGCCGCTCCCTAACCTTGCAAAAAGTGAAGATCCACTGGACGATGATGATAGAGGAGGCTTAAGAGACCTGAGGTTCCTTGCAACATGGATGGAGAATTAGGCAGGGGTTAGAAAACAACCTTAGAGGAGCACTTGCTCTGATACCATAAGAAAATGTGAGTGAGGGAATGAATGATGGATCTAGGGATTATATATATATCATATATAAATGATAGTATATTAACACTGCTCACCTCTTGAGGTTCATCGCTCCTCACATCTGAAATTTCCAATTCAGAGGTGAGTTTGTTTCGATTCTTTTTTTAGAGGTCATCGTGTTTTTCTTTCTTTTATCGTATCTATCAAAGAACCTGATATCTTTTCAGAAGCATCATCCTAGAGGTGTCGACAACCATCCATTCAAGAGGAAATTGATGCCTTACAGCATAATCTTGGACTCCATGCATAGTCTGAGATATAAAACTAGACCTTTCTAAGTCGCTTACTTTAGCTTCTCCTCCCATAGCCCACGTAAAATAGTTCCTTTATTCTTTAGCCTTAAAAGAAAAGCTTGTTGTTATTCCTTCCCCGAGCAAACTTTCTCTGAGCCCTATAGTATGGAATCAAGTAACATGTAAACACAAACGACATAGTGAAAACCTATGAATTGAAAATAGTAGTTCGCCCAACAAACAATGTATACATAATTTCAACACAATAACGTTGGGCATCCAATGCTCAAACATAACACATAGCTCCTTTGGCTGAGGACCCCTTATCCTCCGACCTCCTGAAAACCAAGCTTACAAACTAGTTTTCATTATTAACGTGTGCACCACAACCTCTCATAAAAATGATCCCACACACACATTGCTCCTTCGCCACACAGCTAGTAATGACCGCACATGTGACTTCGTCTCAAGAACCACTTTGGATTCTCATATCTATCCTTCACTACAAACGTCTCTAGTCTCCACTAGCCGAGAGATAACGATTCGACCTGAGAGTTAGGGGTGGGCAACGGGGGCCCGCCCCCCGCTACCCCGCCCCCGTCCGCCCCGCCCCCTCCCTGCATGGAACACCCCATGCGGGGGCGGGGGGCGGATTGACCCCAGCGAGGCCCCGCCCCAGCTCCTACCCCCCACTCGGCACTCCTCCCATTTTTAATGTAAAAATTTTTAATTTTTAATATTTATATAAGTAATTTATATAAATATATTGTATATAGATATATACAATTTGTTAAAAACTTGAATTTAATTTCAAGTTAATGGATTACCTTGGCCTCTTAGGCCAACTATTATATAGGAGGCCAAGGCAATACAATAGTGATAGTTAAGCAATGTGGGACTTACTGTCCAAAGCAATCCAAAATATAACTCTAATGAGTTTATATTTTTTTTAATGTATAAATTTCAATTTATACATTAAATTATATTATAATTTGGGTCTAAAAAAATATTTTTAGACTAAAAAAAATTTTTAGACAATGGGTTGGGCGAGGGGCGGGGCGGGGTGCGGTTTCAACCCCACCCCCCGTAGCGGGGCGGGGGGCCCTGCCCCTGCCTCCCTGGGGCGGGGTATGAAACCCCTCCACCCGTATGGTGCGGGGCGGGGGGCGGGGAGGGGGTGCCCCCGCCCCGCACCATGCGAGTAGCACCCCTACTGAGAGTGTTACAGTCTTGCTCAAGCATGTTGATAGCCTAGCGTCAACCTAGAGGAGGTCATTCAATTCTTATACGCTCCTCAGTAACTAGAAAACATCATAAGGGAGAAACAAAGGCACGTTTTTGAATAACCTAGAAACATAGAACCGTTATTCTACCATCTTTAACATGAAAAGCAAATCTAAGGGAAGACATGCATATCTCACAATCAGTATCCCATAAGCAAGGCATCATCAATGTACCATGCATAGACCTTTCAAAGGTAGCAAACCTATTCGAACAGTACACAACATGCTCACGGTCATTTAACATCATTGTAAGCGTTTTCGTGGAGGAAAACCTACCTCGGGTAGTGATCATTAAGTTGATTGTTGATGGGTTGGCTTCAAGTGGCCCAATGACAACCTCAGGCATTGTAGTGAGTCTAAGAATGTGGTAGCTGACGAATGGAAAGGAAAAGACTCTGTCATAGAGAGTACTTACCCGAGCAGTGAAAGTTCCATGGGATCAGTTATTGTTACATCAACTTTATGTGGTTTGACGGTGACTTCAGGCATCCAAGTGTGTGTGTGAGTACGACTTCAACCTTGTAGAGTTGGGTTTTCTTTTCTTTTGGAGGTTAGGTAATGAGAGAGAGAGAGACTTTATGTTTGGAGGGGGCAGAACGACGTGAAGTTAAAAGAGAAAAGAGAATGGGTTGTCTTCACGAGTCTGACAAAACCTCATCATGGGTTGGTCTGTTGTTAGGCGAGCATTCAGCTGCCCATGCGTTCGTCGAATGAAGAATGGCAAAGATTGTTATGATGTGCCTTGCCGAAATACAGAACCTCGACCAATGAGTTCAGTTTGTCGCTTGTGAATGTTGTCCACGTGGCGAAAAACTTTTGCACATGGTCGAGCGCGTAGTGGTTGAGTATGTGACCCCTCTAACCTACACATGTTACTTGTAAAACATCATCGTTGAGTTTGAGATATTCGTGAGAGTGCCCGCATGCCTTCTAAGCACTTTGTTAGATTCCACTAAGTCTCTTGGACTTGCTCGCTATCGCACATTGCTTGTCCTTGGACTTGCTTGCTATCACGTATTGCTCACCCTTGCTATTCTCGCCTATCATTTGCTCACCTTGTCATTGCTCGTCTTTGTTATTACTCGCCCGAATATTGCATTTCTCTTACTCTTCTTTGCCTAAATTTTAGCTTGCATTCCTCTTCCAAAACTACATTCCATCTGTATGTAAAATGCATCAACATACTCCAAACAAAATTGATCATATGGTTATCCTAGTCCATTTTAGTATGTTTTGATCTGCACAAATTGTTTTCTATTATGTAAATATATAAAAGCATATTCACTAAGTAAATTATAAAAAAAGTGGTTAATTATAAATTCAATATCTCAATTTTCTCTAGTTTGCAAAAGGCCACCTTGGGTAATTCAAGGGGAAGTTTCCCCAATTTGACAACCCCTAATAATTGTTTATAGTTAAAAAGATCCGAACCTTAAACTTGAAAAGAGCATACTACCAATACTAAAACCTTTATCACTTAAGGTAGCCCCTAAAGCTACTTTCAAATCATATTAGTTTATAAATTTATTTTTATAAAAAAAAATTGCTAGACTCTAAATACAATCGTTTTGGTGCACCCTTGCGCACGAAAATGACTTGGCGTGCCACATCAAAAAATTAAACGCTTCATTGCTGGAATGAGACTTGGTGACTGTGCGTTTTGGTGTGGGACTGAACCAATACGTCCTCCCTCTGCCATTCCCTCGCATCATCCCCTTACCTTATTCTCCAATCTCTAAACCACGCTTTCCGACATTCTCCCATAGCATCCTCTTCTCTTCTCTTCTCAATCTGGACAAGTTCTTCGAGTACGTCGAGTCTGTCAAGGATGAGCTCAAGGAGCTCGACCGCCTTAACCAGACCGTCCGCAACTCCCATGAGTAGAGCTAGACCCTTTACAATGCCAAGGCTGCCAAGGACCTCCAATCTCGCATGGATGCCGATGTCTCTCTTGCCATCAAGAAGGCCAAGCTCACCAAGGTAAAGCTTGAGGCCCTCAACCTTTCCAACGCTGCCAATCGTAGCCTCCCCGACTGCGGACCCTATTCCTCCTCTAATCGGACCAAGACTTCCATGGTGAATGGCCTCAAGAAGAAGCTCAAGGACTCTATGGAGAGCTTCAACACTCCAAGGTGGCAAATCTCCTCCAAGTACAAGGAGACCGTACAACGAAGATACTTCATCGTCACCAATGAAAATCTAGACGATAAAACCGTTGACCTTCTCATCTCCGCAGGTGTGAGTTTGATCTTACCTTACCTACTTCCACGATCTTAACGTCTTCCATCTCTCTCTCTCTCTCTCTCGCTGATATATATATTTTTTAAATATTTTGTGCTTATAATTATTGCTATGATAGTTTGGTGAATTTCTTTGATTAATACGAATGATTCGGGGGAAAAACTAGGGGTGGGCTCCGACTCCGACGAAATTAGAATGCCCACCTCTAACCTCTGACTCCAAGTCAAAATTCCCTTCGACTTCGATTGAAGTTGCCGAATTCAGAGTCGGGATATTGTAGTCGCAGAGAGAAATCGCCCACAGGAAAATAAAATTCAATCCAAATGCAAAATATGAATCTTTGATTGCCAAAATCAGCCACATAAGCAAAAACCAATCCAAATTTGATTGCCAAAATCACCCACAACACAAACAAAAACCAATCCAAATCAAATTGCAAAAACCACCCACAACAAGAAATTATATGCACAAATCAAGCTACCGAGAAATTGAGAAAGCATGGCTGAATCTTGAAGAACATGCAAGGGAACACGAGGAAGAGCATGCGCATGACGTTCTTGTAGTAGCAAAACGCTTGGACTGAAATCTGAATCTTGACGAAGAAGGGATGAGTCACGATGGAGAAGACGACGAAGTTGAATCTTGAAGGAACAATGGAGAAGATGAAACGTTTGAAACCAACCAAGAGGAAAAGGGACGACGGAGAAGACGTAGAAGATAAAGAGCATGGCATCTAACTCAGTCTGATCAAAGAATGTAGAGGTGATGATGAAATGACTAAATGAGTTGAGGCACTGGAAGGGGAAGAGAGAAGAGAAGAAATGCGTAGGTTAGTGTTTTATTCTTTGAAAGAGATGAATATATACCATATTAAAAACAATGTCGTTTAAGGTTTTCTTAAAAAAATTGCAAAACACGAAACTGGGGCCCGAGGGACTCGAGCGCAGGTTCTCATGTTTTCTAAATACTCTCTCAACCATTAGGCCACTTGGCTACCTGATATATGTATTACAATATATAATATATACGATATAAATAGTCGGAGTTCAGAGTCAGAGTTCAGAGCCAACATGGCCTCTGGACTCCGACTAGGGGATTCAGAGTTACTTTGACTCTAACTTCGATTTTTAAAACCTCCCCTATGAAAAATCAAAACTTTTTTCTTAGAGGCATTCTTTACAGTTGCTTATTAGTTAAATCCTAATCTTTTGTATACAAATTAGCGAAATTCGAGAGAATATAGCACAAGGATAAATCTATACATGTGAGAGCGAGACATTCGTGCAAAAAGCAATTCAAGAGCAAGGGAGATGAAAAGTTTTGGACACAATACATGAGTTACAAAAGAGGCACGATACGGTGAGGGAGATGGAGAAGAATCTCAAGGAGCTGCACCTGGTATTTTTGTTCTTGGACATGGCAGTGTTGGTCTAGGCACAAGGTGAGCAATTAGAGAACATCGAGAGCCATGTGACTAAAGCCAATTCGTTCATGAGGGGAGGACCCAATGAGTTGTAGCTTGCCTGGAAGCACCATAAGAACACCCAGCATTGTACTTGTTTTAAAGCCAAATTTTACCACCATACGCTTCATTTGTAAGAAAAGAATCACAAGAAAATTTTCTCAAATAACTAGGAATTCTGTTCTCTAGTAAGAAGGGCTCAGCCAAAACTAAAATATTAGGCCTATACTTAGAAATGATTTTTCTCAAGCGTGATTGAGAAGTTCCGACTCCCCTTATATTCCAAAACATTATAAGACTAATCATAAGTTGAGTTTAGAAGGGCGAATCACCGCCCTAGTGGAGCTCATTTTCAAAACCTTGCCATTTGTCTTTTTTGGAATTTTCGAATCTGTACTGTAGTCCTTTTGCATATCGTCCCTAATCTTATCCCTCTCAACTTCATATTCGGAATGAGTATCTTCAAGAGCAGCAGCACCGACACCTTCCAAAGCAATGGTCTCAACACAATCGGCATGTACATTACCAATATCAGTGAAATCTTCAGACTCGAGTTGCACATTTCCTGACCCATCCTCACCTACTCCCTTAACAGTCTCCAAACTTCCATTTCCTCCAGACCCCTATTGCTGAAAAACACTAACAATAGGACTAGCCTTTCTAACTGACACGGTCCCCTCTTGCTGCGTCAGATCCTTCAAAAACTGGCCACGATCTCCACTCGATAAAGATCCCACTGCTTCACAGACAACACTTGCATCAATGAACTCTTCTCAAACCACCAGCGACAACTCCTGCATGTCTTGCACATGTGCCCCACCCAAAATAGTATAAACAACTTCACGAGCAGAACTTGCACCATAAAGTTCCTGTTGAACCACGAAGGATGTCAAATGCTCTTGCATGCAACTATTAGGAACAACAGGCTTGTCTATACATTTCTGCACAGAATCACAGGGTTCCTTAGCCGTCTCAACATCCATTATAAGTTCAGGTTCTTCACTGCTTCCTATATTGTTTTGATTCCTAAGGTGGAGAAACTTACTGGTTTTGACAAATTTAGGCCAATTAGTCTCTGTTCGATTTTTTATAAGATCTGTGCTAAAATTATTGTGGCCCGTATGACAAACGTGCTTTCTAAGATGGTTTCTCAAGAGCAAGGGGCATTTATTCCTGAACGCAGCATTTTTGAGAATTTCAGTTTAACTCAGGAGCTTGTTCATTTTATTTACAAAAAATCTAACGGGGGTAATATGTTGATTAAGCTTGATATGTCTAAGGCCTATGACCAAGTGGATTGGAATTTTCTCTTACATGTCTTGGACGCTTTTGGTTTTTCCACTCAAGTTTGTGCTTTGATTAAGACATATATTTCTTTGTCGTGGTTTTCTATCATGATGAATGACACTCCTTTGGGTTTCTTTAAAGGAGAACGTGGCCTATGGCAAGGTGACCCCCTTTCACCCTATATATTTATTGTTATGCAAGAGGTTCCCTCTTGCCTGTTTAAGAAATCCTTTGTGAATGATAAAATTGGGCAGTTTACTCAAACTCGAGGTACTCTTTTTCTTTCTCATCTTATGTATGCTGATGATATTGTTATTTTGGCTAATGGTGGTTAGAGGTCTATGAGAGCTTTGATGCAGATTTTGAATTTTCATGAAAAATGGATAGGACAAGTTCTCAATAAAGATAAAAGTGCTATTTATTTTTATAAACATATTCCTGTCTCTAGAAAATGCTCTATTCTTCATTTTACTAGTTTTTTTGAAGGGTATTTTCCTTTTAAATACTTGGGCATGCCTATTGTGGTTAGTAGACTGAAGGCTTGTGATTTTGGTGATTTAATTGAAAATTTTAAAAGGAAAATTGCAAGTTGGAAGATGAAATTACTTTCTGCTGGTGGTAGAACTATTTTGTTGCGTCATGTCTTGTCTATGGCCACTCTTCTTTTAGTTGTTTTATATTCCTAATGTTGTGCTTTAGTTGCTAAATAGGCTCCTGAGTTCTTTCTTTTGGTGTGAATTTGAAGAAAAAGATAAAAAGAAATGAGTAACTTGGAATAATATTTGTAGATCTACTAAGGAAGGCAGTTGGGGCATTCAGGATTTTGGGGATATTCAACGGGCCTTACATATGAAACTTGCTTGGCGCTTGATCTTGGGTAAATCTCTGTGGGCGGATTTCTTTAGAAGCAAGTATGTTAGAGTTAATCATTTATCCCTCTTAGATCCTAACAAGGGTACTCGGTTTTGGAAGTCTATTGTTAACTATATTTTAGAGGTCTTAGTTAATTCAAAGTGGCTTGTGTGTGAGGGTAACATCTCTTTCGAGTATGACAATTGGGAGGCAGGTGGACCTTTAAAAGATCAGTATCTGGTTATAGAGTATCCCTTGATTAAGATTAAAGAGTGCTATATTGAGAATGAGTGTCATATCTCGCGCTTGGAAATGTTAGTGGGTCCACAAAAGGCTAATGATTTGTATAATTTTTTGGCTAAGCGTAAGGAAGGTCAAGATGTTCTTATTTGGAAAACGGAAAGTGATCGGAATTTCATTTCTAAAAGTGCTTGGGATTGTATTAGGGTTCAGGCGCCCCTTTTGGGCCCATTGGATTTGACATATTAACATTCCTAAGAAAATTTCTATTATGATGTAAAAAGCTACTAATAATTGTTTGAGTGTGGATGCCAAGATTAAAATGGATGGTATTCCTATTAGCCGAATTATTAGTTTTATGTAACCAAATCAGTTCTCAGTACTAAATAAATAAAAAATAAAAAAAACCAACTCTCAGTAACTTCTAACATATGTTGCTCCCCTCATTAATGAGTTGGCTGGCTTCTTTCTTTGCATTAAATTATCTTTGTAAATGTTATTAACAAGAAGAAGCTTTAATTCAAGTTCAACGTTTTGACTATTAATAAAGAGAAATGTTAGTATGACGTCTAAGTTTGTCTACTTATTTTGACCGCTCATATATTTAATTTTTTTTACTTAATGATTAAGAAAGTGACTTATTATGTATTGGCATATTTTTTTTTTATTTTTAAAAAAATATTTAAATATGTTAAAAAAATATGAAAAGAAAAAAATACAACTTTATTCTAGCAGTCACGCCTAGCGGTCAAAGTTGGGCGGCACGCATGTCTCATTAATAAAACGATAGGTGTGCACGAGGAGTCCCAAAATTGCGGTCTGTATATAGAATTTGTGTAATGATAGGCTTACAACCCTTTTACCACCTCTTTACTACTTTTAGTATATTTGTTTTTTTTTATTATTTTCTTTTAAGTATTTTTTTAACATCCTTAATCATTAAGAAAAAAATTTAAAAAATATACAATTTTACTAATAGTCACTTTTTTAACCATTAAGTAAAAGAAAAATTAAAAAATAAAATAAAAAGAGTAGTAAAATGATAGGAGAAGAGTGGTAAGACTATCATTAATCATAGAATTTTTCATTATTTTATGAGAAAAAGTATTGGGAGCAGCCACTATTTAGGATCATCTGGATCACACCTAACGTGTCATTGAGTAAAATGATAAAAAACACCCCACAACAAAACCCAATTCCCTCTCATTTCACACATTTCATATTTTTTTTTCTTCCTCTCTCTAACCCCCGTGTCGCCCAAGCCCCCCCACCCCTGCCCCTTGCCCATCCTCTCCCCCAACCCCCACCCCCACCCCCACCCCCACCACCCACGTTGGCATCCTCTCCCCCACCTGGCGTTGGTATCCTTTCCCCCACCCCCACTCGGCGTCGCCATCCTCTCCCCCACATGTAACCCACATCGCCATTCTCTCCCCCACCTGTACCGCCTGTCGCCCATATAGGCCACATGAGATGTATGACTGAGCATGGAGGGCTAAGGGAGGTATGATGGAGCTGGTGGTGGCTGAGGGATGATCGAGGTGGCAGTTGGAGTTGTGGGTGGCGACGTACGACTCAGTAAGGGACAGAACCTGTATGGGTGAAACCCATTTCGAGAAAGAGAGGGAGAGGGCTGCTGTGCTATGGAAGCTCGATGGTAGCTAGGGGGAGGTCAGGGAGCTCGGTGGTGCTCGACGGTGGGGTTGGAGGCTGACGACGGCGACGGTAGCAACGACAAACCATGTAAGAGAACTCATTTTGGGTTGAGAGAGGGTGCTATGCGTGTGAGCTTCCATGGAGGTTTGAAGGTGGCTGAAAGTTGTCGGCGTAAGGGGAGTTGGTAGTGGGCGGTGGCACTGCAGGTGGTGCACAATGGGGTTGGGTAAGGCAGTGAGTTGAGAGAGGGAATCGAGTGGGGAGAGAGAGAATCAGGTGGGGGAGGGGGAAACGAGATTTTGTTTAAAAAAAAAAGACGTAATATGTGCTACAAATCAACCGTGCAACTCATTTTACGAGAACACCTTTTCAATAATAGATAGCTAAAAGCATGATCATTTATTCCTTTTATTAAAAGTGGGTTAATTAAAAAATAATTAATCAATTTGTTTGCTATAATTTTATAATTTCTTAAATTTTTTTAAAGAGCGGCGATGTAAACCCTAAACATGTTCAGGAGAATGCCCTAAACTGTTCATCGCGTGAATCAAAGGACGAGAGCTCTCAGAGCACCCGCTGTGACCAACGCCAAGAACTCCGCGGTGTCTTATTCACCTCACTAACGTAATGGCCACCAGGTAAAGTCTAAACCTCATATTTTCCTTCATTTTCCTTCACTATTTTCTCTACAACCAAAAGCATGTAACACAGGCGACTGAGAGCGTTCAAGCGGTGGATGAATTCCCAAGGAATCGAGTACAGCAGCGCGCTGGGCTTCGTTGACAGTCCCGAAGGCGACGGTATCTCCGTGAGAGCGCTGTGCGATCTCAAGGAAGGCGATGTGGTGGCGAGAATACCCAAGGCTACGTGCCTCACCATCCAGACTAGTGGGGCGCGCGACGTAATCGAATCCGTTGGATTTGGTGGTTATCTGGGGCTAGCGGTGGCGCTCATGTACGAGAGGAGCTTAGGAGAAAGCTCGCCCTGGGCTGACTACCTCCAACTCTTGCCTTGCCAGGAGTGCTTACCCTTGCTCTGGACTCTGGACGAGGTGGACTTTCTCCTACGTGGAACTGAGCTCCACACGGTACGAATGCGGACCGTGAAAGTAGAGCAAAACTGTTTGAGCATCGAAACATTGTGCATCTGATAATATCTTCTCCAATTGTAGGCAGACTATGAAAGAAGACAAAGCTCTTATATACGAGGACTGGAAAGAGAATATTCTTCCCCTCTTGGATTCACAGCATTTTAATCTGAATCCAATATTTTTCGGCATTGAACAATACTTTGCCGCTAAAAGTCTTATCTACTCTCGGTCTTTTGAGATAGACGATTACCATGGATTTGGAATGGTTCCTTTGGCTGATCTGTAAGTTGCGCCTCCTCTCAGGCTTCTGATTTCTTGAGCTATCGTATAGAAGTTATAGGAAACATTTGTCTCTAGGATATTTTGATCTTATTCGTCTCATTGGTTCTTTTAACTGATTGATTGCTTTTGCACATTCCTATCTCGGGTTTGACAACTCATTGCCCAATTCTCATCTTAAAGTCTGCTTTTGGAGTTACGGGCTTTGAGCTGTCTTTTTCTTAGTTATGATAATATAGGTTGAAAAATACTTATCTTCATTTCGAGCAAAACTCGACTTTAAAGTTTAAATCATGATGAAATCATTGGTAGACTTTCATGGCAGCTCATGCTGCACAAACTTTTGTTACATGAGTCTTAAGAGAGAAAAAGCTAAAGAAAGAAAAATGGCAATTGATATGAATGATGGATATTTACTTGTATTTTAACTTGTACTAGTGTAGCACTCCCTTCTCCTAGGTTAGGAGTGTTATCTGCTTTTGTAACTGTGCCCAGTAAAGAGACACAACATAATAAAAATATCTAATTTATCGAAAATAAATTCCCAAAAAACATAACATAAAAATATAGTCTCATAGCAAGAAAATTTAAAATTGATATTTGTGTGAAAAAAAGACACTTATTAACTAAGTCTGAAAAATCCTTGACATGTGATCAATCATGGCCGTCGGCTCGTCAACACTATCTTCTTTACCTGGACATTTTAAAAACAAAAAAAAAAAAAAAAAAAAAAACAAACAACCAAAATTAGTCAAATACTTAATTAGTAGTACATCATGCAGTAAACATAATAAACATAACATTTTCTTGAAAGGCGTACATACTTAATATTTATATTAACATAAACATGTAACATGTACTATGCATAACTTATTAAACTTGTCTTTCCCTTTCTTTGAAGGCCAACACACCTTAACCCCCGTGTGCAGGGTTGTGTACCGGTTCCACTGCCTGTGGCTACAAGGGGAACCATTTAATTTATCATAACATACTATGGGGGACCACGCTTAGGTTCATGGCTTGCACTTCCACCCATAATTGTGTTGGTACCATGCATCTCTTATGACCATTCTTAAAGCTTCTTTCATACTTTATCTTTTATCTTTCTTTCCATGATCCATTTAGAACACATAAGGACATAGCTTATTGTAATCATAAATGAAAACATATCATGATTCATGTAAAACATATAATAATAACCCACGATATACAAATCCATGCCAATCTCTCTGTACAGCATTTCCCTCCCAAAAAACCCTAGCCTTCATCCCGGTCGCCTTCAACCTTCCGTCGCCATCCCACTGACAGTAACGCCGTCGGCCCTTCTAACCCTAGCCCCCATCCCCGTGACTTTGTCTACACCTCTCTCTCGCACAGATAGTAACGCTGATACTCACCCATTTCCTCTAGCCCGGCTAGTGTCTTTGCACAACCGGCACAGACAAGATCGCCGGCCCCCGGCGACTTCGCCGAGGGTCGTCTGGCTTTGGCAATCTGCTGGTGACACATTTTTTGCTAGATCTGTGTTCCGGCGTTGTATTTCCATCATTCCCTCAAGTGGTTGATCTGAGTTTCCGGCACATCCACCTACACAGACAAGTCCGGCGACTCCTGGAAGGGACTTCCGACACCGGTTACATCTTTGGCGACCGAGTTCTTGAGTAGTCTGGTTTTTTTCGCTGCACTGATCTACTTTTTTCTAGGTCTCATTCCAACGATGGGAAGTTTGATCCGGTGAAAGGTCTTTATATAGCTTTGGGAGGGTGTTTATACGATGGGGACTCTTAAACACCTTTTAATAGAATCAAAGGTGTTTATTTTGTCTATGGAGGGTGGAAATTATTGTTGTATCACAGAAAGGGGCAGGAAGGTAACCAAGGAGATGGTGCTCAGTCATGCCAGTGCTTGTTGGCTGGCCAGTACAATGGAAGAATGTGTTTTATCGGAGGGAAGGAAAGACTTCTTCAAGACATATAGGGATGGAATCAAAGCTCTGTTTGCTCATAGGAGGTCGAATTATTTTGGGCATTTTTTGGAAGTAACTGACTATGGTGGTGGTAGGGGGGTCGTGGTCTCTTAGTGATCCCCCTTTCTTTGGAGTTAAAACAGAGTTTGGCTAAGAAGGCTTCAGTCCAAGCACCACGTATAAACAGAGAGGTAGAGAAGGGGAAGGAGAGGCAGTCCAAGTTGTATGCAGAGGTGGTGGTGGGTGGTGCAGGGAAGAGGGCGGCAGCACTTGCAGTTCGAGTCATCCTCTTGTGGTTGATAAAAAACACAAAAAGGGAGGTATGGCAGGGGTGCTTTTAGCTATCCAATTACCTGAAATGGTTAGCTGTCTAGGAGAAAATGAGTTGCAGGGATATCTGCATAGTCTAAAAAAGGAGGTAACGGGCGTGAAGGAGGATTTGAAATTGTTTAGAAAGGAGATAAAGTCTTGGATTTTTTAGACTCTCATAGGAGAAACACTCGTGTGAGAGAGAGGAGAGAGAAACACTCGTGAGAAAACACTCGTGTGAGAGATAGTATCTCATCGCTGCCTTGGCCAGCGAGTGGTTGCTCACCGTTGGCTCATACATTATAGTCGAGCCCCGGTGATCTCACAGAGGGTTGTTCAGAGTTGGTCATCCTGCCGGCGAGAGATACGCTTGTGCGTAAGGAGTATTACTCGTAAGAGAGAAATCCTTTTCGCTGTAACCTAGGCAGACGAGTGGTTCCTGGCTGCACAAAATAGCCCGACGGACCCCGGTATCTACGCCGAGGGTCATCTGGCGTTGGTCACCCCTCCGGGGACCTAGATCTCGCTGTGTTGTCTCTCAGAGCACTTTGGCAATCCTCCCGACGACTCCGTTGGTTGTGCTGTCGACATAGACTGAGTTGACGCTCTCCGACGAGTCTTCTGGGAGTATTCTGGTGTCAAGCTTTGAGTGTGAAGTCATTGGTCTTCAACAGTGGTCCTTAGCCGTGTGTTTGTGTAGCAGATTTCTGATTTGGTCTCAATGTGATGATGAATGGTTGTTGAAGGAGGGGAGTTGGTCAATATGGGTTCGTCTATGGTGTTAGTCATAGAATCTAAATCCTTTACTCTAGTGAAGGAGGGGCGTATGTTGGCCATTACTGAAAGGGGTCGAAGGGTGATTTCTAAGTTGGTTTTGGGTTCAACAACAGTGCAGTGGCTGGCTGAGGCCATGGAAGCATGCACAAAGGATGACAAACAATATTTTTTCTCCATTGTTCAGGAAGGTAGACGCAGTTTCACGGCACACCGCTGCTCAAATGCTCGAGGATGTTATATGGCGGTAGAAGAGTATGGTGGTGGTGGGAGGAGGAATTTTATTTTCATTCCTGAGAAGGGGGCAATGGTTGGAGAAGGATGGGGAAGGTGTTGAGTGACTTTTCCTTCGGCAAGAGAGGGAGTGGCAGTTTGGAAGGACAAGGTGTTGTAGGACGTGGCTTTGCTAGGGAGTCGCATAGCAGACATGTCGGTGGCGTGTCAACGAAGGAAAACTTGGAGGTGCACAGAGATCCTAGTACATCCTTAGTGGCGAGGCGATCCTATGCAGTAGCTCTAAAGACTGGTCATGCTACGGGAGTTCAGAGTGAAGGGGATCCACAAATCACATCTCAGGACCAGCTTGTTGAGATGCACAATTCCTTAAAGGAGATGGAAACCCAACTTGTTGAGCTAAAGGTAGTGATAACTTTCTTGTCTTCGAAAGTAGACCGGCTTTCAATTGGAGGCAACAGGGTTGTAAGAAACAAGACAGGCCCAAATCATTTAAACCCAGTTAAAGGAAAACAGAAGATCCAGGAGAGTATGGTGGGTCAAAAGGAAATCCAGGTTGTTTGAAGCAGGGTCTACATCGGGTATTGGCGTAGAGACATCAGTAATGGAATGTCATTTGCCTCATGTAACACAGGATAGACCGATAGTCGGTACTACACCCTTGGTCCCCGAAGCTCCCTCGTCAGAGTTGAAGGAAAATAGTGTGCCAAGGTCTAAAGGAGATGTAGGAACCCCAGAGGTGAAGGGACTTGCTGTCACTCCAAAATCTCCAATGGAGACCATGATACCATTGGAGCGAACCAATGGAGTTGTTGGAGAACCAAAGGGTTTGGCGTTGGTGCCTCGTGTAGATGAATGTCCAGATTCGGGAGTGCAATTAGATACTGTGTCTGGGGATAACGTTGCTCCCTTGGTGTCTCTTCTACCAATAGCGGATTAGATTCTGCCTAAAGTTAACGAGATTCAACAGTTTGTGGGAATTTCACATGGAGGATGTGAAGACCAATTCAATGAACTAATCACTGCGATTGAGGCAAGCCACACGCTTGAAACCAAAAGTTTCAAGAAAAGCAGGGAGTTACAGCGTCTTTCTTGGACAATCAACTACAACGCTAAGGGTGGTAGCTCAACTAGAGGGAAGTCTAGAGGGAGGACATTGTGAAGACGGGGGGAATCAAGGGTTTGGGGTTGGGTGTTCGGGTAGAGTTTTAGTTCTATGAGAAACAAGGGTTGGGGACCGGTCTGGTGTATTTTGGGTTGTTCTTTTCATGGGCTTTTTGGGTCATTTTGGGTAAGGTGTTTTCTTGTATACATCCAGTGTACTTGGTTTCTCCTTTGATATATAATATTTTTTACTTATAAAAAAAAAAAAAAGATAATCAAAGGTTTGGGCTTGGGGTTGGGCCAATGTATGAGGCCTCTAAAAACAGGAAAAAGGAAGGCTGCTAGGTGTAATAGTTTGAGGCCAGACAAAGGGAAGGCCAAACTTGGGTTAGGCTGCTTAAGCCCGAAATGGAGACCGAAGCTCCATTGGCCCGTGTTTGAGAATGGCTCCACTTCTAGGCCAGTTTCATGGTCCAACGGAAGTCCTAGGCCAGATAAGACCCTTATCTTGAAGCCGGTAACCTCCGTCGTCGATCATGACCCCTACGCAGGCATTCCTTTGTCGGTGACAACAGCTCCTATGCAAAAATGCATGCAAGCTTCTACAGAACACTTGGAGGGGTTTCTTACTTGTCCCCAGTCATAATGGCGGAGAAGGCGACATGTAGGGTATCTGAGAAGTCCACGACAGGAGGAGAGTTTGTGGAAGGCTTGGGGCACGGTGGGAAGACACAGATAACAATGATGTGTCCCTTGGCTTTGGTTTCGTCCCATGATCATGGTGTAATGCCGACGTCTAAAGGGTCTGTTGAAGTTGCACACACAAGGTCGCCAGAGGTGAAGGGACTTGCTGCCAACCCAGAATCTCCAATGGAGAGTACCATTGGTGTTGTTGAGGAGGCACAGGTTCTGAACAAGGGTTTATCGTTGGTACCGTTTGGATCTACGTCAGGTGCTACATCGGGAGAAGACGTTGTCCCCTTGGTATCTCTTCCTCCATTAAACAATATAGATGAATCATTTTCGAATTGGGTTTTGCAAAGGTTAATGAGATTCAATATATTATGAGAATCTCACCTGGAGGATGTGAAGACCAGCTTAAAGCTTTAATCACTACGATTGAGGCAAGCCACTCACATGATACCAAATCAAGCTTCAAGAAAAGTAGGGAGTTGAAGCGTCCTTTTAGTGCAATCAACTATGACCTTAAGGATGGTAGCTCAAGTCGAGGGTATTGAGGTTGATGTATGTTGGGAAGTCTTTCGCATAGAGGGTATTTTGGGAGGTGTGATCTATGTTGGGCTATGGGAAACAAGGGGTTGGGGTTGGGGCTGAAGAGGGGTGAGCTATTCTATTTCGGGCTTGATGTATGTTTGGTAGTTTTTCATGGGTTTTTGGGGCAATAAGAGCTCTCTAGTATGGGTTAGGGATTTTCTTGTATATATTCCGTATACTTGGTTCCTCCTATTGATATACATATAATATTTTTACTTATAAAAAAAAAAACATATAATAACATGACATTGAAACTCACTTTCAGCATACCATAACTGTGTACGTAAAAAGGAGATTTCAATGAAGGGTCACACATACATAATACTTAAAAAAACATTGTTTACCATATATGTAAGGGTATGATCATGCTATTTACCTCTTTGCTTCTATCGATAACACGACAATAATCACCTACTTTAAGTTGTTGAAAAATGGTTGGGTGGGGCTGGTTCTTTTTGTCAATCTCCTGAAATTGCAGCAGTTAGGTGTGGGCAGTGGGGCCCCGCACCCCATTGCCCCGCCCCCGCATGGTAGGGCGGGCAACCCCGCAGGGCAAGACACCGGCTGGGGCATGGGGTGGTATGGCCCAGTGGGGCCCCGCCCTGTCGCCCACCCTGCACCCAATTTTTTTTATATATAAATATATATTTATACTATATATATTTATAAATATTTATTATTTTTACTATATATAAATATAGTAATATGTATTAAGTAGAACTTTTACTTAATACTTTGTGTAAGTTGTAGTATAGTAGGGTGACCCTTTTATAGATTGCCTTCACAATACAAGTCTCACACTTAAGGAATGTGAGACTCTTGTATTGCCTTGACAGGATTACTACACTACAACTTACACAAAATATGTACTAGCAAATTTAAAAACCACATAGTTTTTAAATTATAGTCATATTTACAAATTTAAATTTACAATTTGGGACCAAAAATGCGTTTTTGATCAATTTTGGACCCATGAATAATTGTTGGACCTAGTGGACTGTAGTCCATTATTGAAGTGTGCGGGGGGCGGGGGTGAAAGCCCCACCCCCCGGCCCATGGGGGTCGGGAGGGGGCTACCCCGTACCGTATGGTGCGGGTAGCACCCCTAACAGCAGCTCTAGGGTCAGGGATTGGTTTCCAATTATCACGAATTTAACAGCAAAAAATCAAATGGGCTTTGGCTAGAAAATACTTGAGCTTATCCATCCATATCTGGGCCTAATGGGCCAAACCTATTCCATTTTGAATCTAGGTTCAGAATTGCATATCCAATCCTATCTCCTCAATACTAGATCCTCAAATAATAAAGCCCAAAAAAATTGGGCTCGTGGTCCAAACTTATAAATCCTAAAAAATTTGGTCCCGGATGTTACAACTAGTCATTAAAGTGATTCATCTATGGGCACTGGCTTTTTTTTTTTTCCCTATTATTAGTAGAGGTCACTGTAGTTGGTCAAATACCATTTTCTCTGGGTTCTTTTACGAAACACGTTGTGATGCGTAAGATATACTGTTTAGTATCCATATGAAGGATTACCTACAAAAAGATTCATAATAAAGGATCTTTGCTTCCTTAAGTGTTGAACGTTGGAAAATGCTGTCATATGTTTCTTTCTGTAATTAATTTATGGACTTAATTTAGCTTCCTCGTCTTTGTTGGAAGATCTATAATAGGTTGAGTTTTCATTGATGGTTTTTTTTTATGGTTTCTACATCTCCAGCAATGAACTTATACTAAATATCTCTTCTATGAAATCCAGTTTTAATCACAAGACAGGAGCTGAGGATGTACACTTCACCTCTGTATCTTCCAACTCTGACTCTGAAAGTGATGCTGACTGCAAGAAAAATGATATGCATTCCAATACTGGTGATAATGAACCATCCATTAAAACTTCTTCAGATGTGGAAGGATCAAATACCACCCTTGTCGGGAAGAATCCTTGTCATGGTGGTGACTTGGACTGCTCTTCAGTTCTTGGGGATCATACCACAATGCTGGAAATGGTTATGGTGAAAGTTGTTGAAGTTGGAGCTGAGGTTAGAATTTGTTCTTGTTTAGGGAGTTGCCTTTTAAATCAAATTCTCCTACCGGTGCTTTCAGTAACGCTCGGTGTCCTATAGATTTTGGATCTTAAGATGCATTTAGTTTGACATCTTCGGCAAAGAAGGGAGTTTCTTGAAATGAGTTGACTTGTAGTCAGTTAAGGACATGCTTGGACACTTGGAGTATATTAGAATTTTGTGAATAGTAGTGAAATGGTTTGAGTGGAGATGTTTTATTGGATTTTTGGGAAATGAGAGAGAAAAAGTTAAATAAAAATATTATGAAGTTAAAAAATTGTTAGAATATAATATTTTAATATAATTCTTTTAAGTTTGTAAAAGTTGTATTGATTTTTGTGTTTTGTTTTGAAGTTTGCAAAAGTTATATTGATTTTTGTGTTTGAATAATGATTAGATGATATGACTAGATAGAAAAGTTGAAAATTTGAAATTGAAAAGTGTTGTGTTTGAGTGATGTTTGGAAATGAAATTATGAGAAGTTTTGAGAATTTTAAGAACACTGAGAATTCTTGTAGTGTCCAAACATGCCTAAGTCGCTCTAAAATTGAATTGTTAGTTTTATTGTTATGGACCTTCTGAATACATAACTTTTGCAGCCCAATCCACAGAAGATGTTGCATCAATTTGCATCCTGATGATTCACTTAGGTAGAGGTAGAGCAATATTTATGTTACTGGCCTTGACTATATTAGCATGCCTGCTAGAGGGAGAGCAACTTTTTGTTTTTACACTGAGGTAGAGCAACATTTTGTGTTTTCTTGAACTGTTCAATTTTTTTCTTTTCTTTTTTCCTTCACCTCTCAGATCTTCAATACATATGGATCATTGGGAAATGCTGCATTGCTTCACAGATATGGATTCACAGAACCAAATAATCCATTCGACATTGTAAATATTGATTTGGAACTAGTACTCCAATGGACTTCATCTCTGTTCTCTAGTCGGTACAGTAGAGCAAGGCTATCCCTGTGGAGAAGATTGGATTTCTCTGGATGTGTCAGTGAGAACACCGAGTATTTTGAGATCTCATTTGATGGGGAACCCCAAATTGAGCTGCTAATATTATTGTACACAATGCTGTTGCCAGAGGATACATATTATGATTTGGATTTAAGATTGTCAACTGCAGGGAACCTTAATGGGGCCATAGGCATGATTTTGTTGAAAGAAGGCAAGTCAATGTGGAAAGAAGCTTCGGAATTGAGCGGGGATATGTTTTTGACAAAGGATGTTTGTAATGCTCTCTGTTCTCTGGCAGACATGCGAGAGTGTTTCTATACTTCTAATTCAATAGAAGATGATATTAAAGCACTCGAGAATTGTTGCATAATAAGAGAGAGAAAGTTGTACCATTCTTTAATGCTGCGTGTCAGCGAGAGGAGGATACTGAAGAGGCTCAGAACTTATGCTGCTGTTGGTGCTCAGTCTTTTAAAGTTGCTAAGCGATCCTCGACGAAGAAGGTGAGGAAGACATGAAAGTTGAGCCAGTCTCTTTAAACAGCATTCCTGGGGGTTTCTTATTGAACCAATGTGTGACGACTGGCAATTAGTAGGCAATCTCACCATTTGGGGATCCCGAATGTGAAACTTTCGAGTCGCTCTCTCTTGGGAATTCATCTTTTTTCTATTTCATTTGGTTTGAGATGGAGACATTCATTTTGTAGGCTGCTCATGCAAGTTTTGAGGCACTTGTTTGTTTAACTGAAAAATGGTAACCAATTTACGAATAACAGAATTCTATTCTAAATCATTGCTGGGCGATTTCCCAATCAAACAACAGCATCCTGTTCAAATTTAATGAATAACAAATGACAGAAAAAATGAGAATGCCAAAGGGAGATGAGTTGGTGATTACAGAAGAAAAGGAGAGATGAGTTTGTGATTACAGAAGAAAAGGAGAGATGAGTTTGGCGACAATAAGAGAGGTTTGGATAGTAAGTTGAGATGAGATAATTTGTGAATAATAGTAAAATTGTTGAGTTAAGATGAGATGAATTGATTTTTTAAAATTAGTGTGTTTGGATTTAAACGTGAGATGAGATGGTTTTAACTTTTTGAAGAATTTGATAGTTGTAAGTCTTACTAATTATTGTATAGTATTTATAATGATTGAATATTATTTATAAATATATTTAAATATATTCAATAGGATGGAAAGAGGTGGAGCTTCTGGAGGGGGGTAAGATGGGAAAGTGGGGGTTTTGCTCATGTCAGATGAAGCTTGCTTTTCGTGCCATGTTGCTTTTATCAGTGTACCTAACGTTTGCTTTATGCACAGTATTATTTGAGATGAGTTGAATTCAGTAACATAAGATTAATTAAATTGTATTTTATGCATAGTGAAATGCCTTCACCTTATGAGATGAGTTGAGAGGCTTTTGTCTCAACTCATTAACCAAATCTCGCCATATGAGAAATTATGGGAATGTGTTTTATTCAAAAGCAGCTACCCTTAAAATTCATTTGCACTATTCTATCCTCAAATAATATTTTGGATTGATTTGTGGGACATCAGAACCTATCATGTTAACATCATGTTTCGTATCCTGGGTAACTTTGTTGTACTTCTTGCTGAACTTGCAGGATTAACTAGAATAAGGGCTTGGAGTGGTAGGAGACACCTCCGATTGGGGTGAGCTTCGACTCTGACAATGTCGGAATGCCTACCTCCAACTGGGGTCGGAGGTCAAAATACCCTTCGACTTCGACTCCAAATCCGAATGGAATCGAAGTTCGGAGCTTGGAGTTAGAGCTCAGAGCTTCGATCAGAGTTGAAGTGGGCTTGCCCTACTCTGATTGGGCCTAGGCCCATGACCCAATATCCAAGTCTCAATCTGAAATTCAGATTGACCCACCCCTATTTAAAAATATTAAAAAAAGACAAAAAAAATGTAAAAAATAATTGAAAAATCTAAAATACTGTAAAAAATAAGTTAAAAAGTTAAAATTCAAATACAATGACTAAATCATATACAATACAAAAATAGGTGATTTAATGTGTGCAAACAATAAATTTAAATTTAAAACTAGAAATTCATAATAAATTTAAATTTACAGCACTAAAATATAAACAATATCATAGATTTGATTCAAATAGCCACAGTCCCCCGCATCAATCCTGACAGTCCATGCATTTGAGTCGATGACTTGATAGTGATTTCATATATGAAGTTTTACTAATCAGATGCACTATTTTTTTTTTTTAATCTTTTAACTATAGACTTCTAAACTATCAGTCAAGGGATACATGACATAAAATATGACACATTATGAACTCACTTCCACGTCTAATTTTGACGAGTTTTGCATGATAATAATCATGATATCGAATTTCTTACCAATAAAGGGGTTAGGGGATTCTCCATCTCATGGTGCGTCCGTCTCAGTCATCAACAATTAGTTTGGAGTTCATAGCTAGGTCTACAAAATCATATAAGTTATAAATTAAAAATAATAAAAACATTAAAATTATGTAAATGATCATTTAAAACCATAAATTTATCCAATTCAAGTCTATAGCTCTCAGCATCAATGATATCTACTCCAATGGGTGTTGAACTTAACCAGTTCTATGTGCAAACGAAAGTTTTGACGGTTTTCGAAGACAATGAACTCCGGTAAGCATCCAAGACATGACCTTAAGTGCTACCCACCTAAGGTAAGCATCCAAGTATTAATAACATATTTAAAATTTTATATTGTTAATTGTACAATTATTATATAAATAATATATATAATTTTTTTTTTTATTCGGTCAGTCCGGTCCGAGAAATCTCCACCCCGGGACTGGACCGAAGACTGAAATTTCTCTATTTATTGGACCGGACCGGACCATGCATTTTTTCGATCTGGTCCGGTCTGATCCGGTCCGGTCCGGTTTCTCCAGTCTGGACCGACCGGATTACACCCCTACACACGCCTGTTAAAGTACCACTCAGCTTTCCTCTTGTTGTTCGTCATCTGCATTTTGGTCTCCTATCTTTTTTCTTCCAATAGATCTAGGTATTCTCTTGACCTTTCTTCATTGGAGCTCGGGTGGAAGTGTTGTACTTGGTAGGACGACATTTCTACTTCCACCGGTATTATCGCCTCACTGCCATAAGTCAAAGCAAACGACGTTTCCCCTATTGGCGTTTTGATGGCCGTCTAGTACACCCATAGGACTCTTGGGAGTTTTTCAGCCCACCTTCCTTTCTGATTTGCTAGCTTCTTCTTTAGGATTGTCATTAGAGTTTTGTCGGTTGCTTCGACCTACCCATTAGACTATGGGTGGCTCGGAAAAGAGTATTTGAACTTGATTCCTAGTTTTGTACACCATACTCGGTAGTGATGGGAATCGAACTGCCGTCCATTATTCGATATGATGCTTTATGGGATGCCAAAGTGGTAGATAATGAATTTCCATAAGAACCTCTTGATAGCTCCAGCGGTGATGGTCGCCAAAGTTTCTGCCTCCACCCACTTGGTGAAATAATCTACCCCAAGTACCACGAATTCTACCCCTCCTTTGCTCGAGGGTAGGGGTCTGACTTAATCCAGCCTCCACTACGTGAAAGGCCATGGGGACATGATTGATACCAACTCTTTTGGTGGGCAATGCGGAATTGACGTGTGTGTTGACACTTTGAACATCTCCTGACAAAATCTTCTGCATCCTTGAGAGTGTGGGGCCAATAGTACCTAACCCTCATTACCTTTTCAGCTAGTGCTCTACCTCCAGAGTGGTTTCCGAAGATGCCCTTATGTATCTCGATCAATACATATTGGATTTCTTTCGACGAGACCCATCTCAGGAGCGGTTCAAATAAGCCTCTCCTATACAAGACCCCGTCTATCAACATAAAACATGTTGCTCTGTTCCTGACTTTTCGTGCTTCCCCTTTGTCACTCGGTACTTCATTGGTGTCAAGGTACTTTATCATGTCCAGCGCCATTTTCGGTTCTCTTGGCCAGACAATTGAGACCTCGGCCTCTATGGAGGGGAAATTCACCTTCTGAGCTATGGTGTGTTCCGGCAGGCGCGAGTCTTCTTGTCCTGACATAGCTTGTGCTAGTTTGTCAGTCTTTTGGTTTTCCTTCATTGGTACTTGTTGAATGTGGAAGTAACGGAAAGAGTTACGCTTTTCCCTTACTAGCTGTAAATATTTCTTCAGCTTTTCACCCTTCATGGCGAACTCACCCCACACTTGGTTATTGAGCACTTGGGAGTCAGCCTTGAATTCTACCTCTGTTTCCCTTAACATTCGGGCTATCGACAGCCAGGTTAGCAATGCTTTATACTCAACTACATTGTTAGTCAACTTGAAGGTGAGCTTGATTGCATAATTGTGCTCTTCACCAGATTCTGTGATGATGTGCACCCCCACACCCCCTCCAGCCCAGCAGGACGAATAATCAAGGAAGACTAGCCAGGACTTTCCTGTGGGTGCTACAAGTATTTCCACCAGGAAGTTGGCGAATTCAGGCACGAAGTCTGCCAACACTTATCCCTTTACCAAGATGCGGGGGAAGTATTTTATGTTGAACTCACTCAGCTCGACAACCTAGCTCATCAGGTGGCCGGAAGTGTCGCTCATCAGGTGGCCGGAAGTGTCTGGTCTCTGCAAGATCTTCTTAAGGGGCGTATCAATGAGCACCTTCATTGGGTGGGTTTGGAAGTATGGCCTCAGCCGTCTGGCGGCGATTACCAATGTGAAAGCCATCATGTCCATTCGTGGGTATCTTGTTTCGTCTCTTCAAAAAGCCCGACTAGTAGAGTAGACAGGTTACTGTTAGTCCCCTTTATCAAGGACCAAGACCACCGAGACGATGTGTGGTGATACTGACAAATACACAACTAGATCTTCTCCTGGTTCTGCCTGATTGAGGAGCGGGGGGTGAACTAGGTATTTCTTCAATTCATTGATCGCTCGGCTACATTCGGCGTTCCAATTTTGCACTTTTCTCAGGACTTTGAAGAATGGTAGACACTTATCTGTTGAATGATAGATGAATCAGTTTAGGGCAGCCATTTGCCCGGCCAACTTTTGTACCTTGTTGATGTTTCGTGATGGGGCCATTTTTATTATTGCCTTGATCTTCTTCGAGTTGGCTTTGATTCCGCGTTCGGAGACTATTAACTTTAGGAACTTTCTTGATTACACTCCGAAGGCACAATTTTGTGAGTTAAACTTCATCTTAAACTGGTAGACTGCGGAGGCTTCACGCAAGTCAACTAGGTCGTGTTTGGGCTCTTTGCTTTTGACTAGCAGGTCGTCCACATACACCTCCATATTGTAACCTATCTAATCTTTGATGATTCGATTGACCACTGATAGGTTGCTCCCACATTCTTCAGCTCGAAGGGCATGGCTATGTAGTAGTAGAATCCCTAGTCTGTGATCAATGCCGTTTTCTCCTCGTTGGGTTCATACAGATTTGGTTGTATCTCGAGTAAGCTTCCATGAAACTGAGCAATCAGTGACCTACTGTGGAGTTAACAATCAAGTCGATGCGGAGTAACAGAAAGCTATCCTTTGGGCAAGCCTTATTTAAATAAGTGAAGTCTACGCACATCCTCTACTTTCCATTTGGCTTCTTTATCAACACAACATTAGACAGCCACCCGGGGTAGTGTATCTCCTGGATAAACCTTGTAGTAAGAAGGCGGTCGACTTCCTCAGCTATTGCTGCATATTTTTCAGTGCTGAAGCTCCTGTTATTCTATCGTACCCTTTTGGCCTCGAGGTGGACACAAAGGCGATGCTCAATGACTGTGCTGTCGATCCCGAGCATCTCATCGTGACTCCAGGCGAACACATCATGGTGTTCAACGAGGAGTTGCTTCATGAACTGCCTCATCTCGGGCTTCATACTGGTCCCAATTCTTATTGTCGTTTGGGTCGTGCAGGGTTGACAGGGACAAGCTCCAAGGGCACGTTTGGCTCTACTTGTTGGAGGCCTTTCGGTGTAGGCCCGTCCTTCAAGTGTTTGCACGACCTTTCCCCTGCCCTTCAAGTCTTATGGATAGCATTCTCAAGCAAGCACTCGCTCTCCCTTGATCTCGCCAATCCCATCGTTCTTGGCGATAAGTCGACAATATCACCTTCAGGTTGTTCAAAATGGGTCACCTTAGTATCACGTTGTATGATGACAAGGCTTTCACCACTAAGAAGTTGGTCATTATCGCGAATGTCTTGGTGTTTTGTTGGCTAAAATCGACAAGGTGGGACCGAGCCCCATTTTGTTGAACGCATCCCAAAACACGATGTTAGCTAAGCTGCAGTTATCAATCAAGATCCTTAGGGTTGTGAAATTGGTGACGTGCATGGTTACCACTAGGGCATCTTCGTGAGGGTGAAGCACCTTTTCATCATCTTCTTCGCCGAATATAAAAATGACGCCCTTTGTGCACTGCCTCTGCCTGGCCAGGGGTCTTTCAGCTGTGAATATCTCTTTATACCTGGCTCTGTGAGCATGGGCTTTCCTTCCTGATGATGTGGGGCCACTTCCAGCATGCTCGCTTGCTATGGTGCGTATCTCACCTAGGGGGCTATCTGGTTGGGCCGAGATCTGACTAGGTGGGCTTCAAGGTGCGTCTCTTCCAGTTTGGCATCTTTTGGGACTTTTACTCTGTTACGGCCTTGTGCGCCCGCTTCCTCGATAAGCAGGACGTTGGTCCCTTGTGTGGCATTGACCCAGAAGGTTTTCCAACTCTTTCATCCTCTGTTTCAAGGTGTAGCAGTCCTCAGTTCGATGTCGGTTTGTCTAGTGGTATGTGCAGAACCACTGGTCTTTTTGACCCTGTTGCATGACTTCTCGTGAGATTGGCACGCTTTCCTCTTGTACAGCTAGATTGGTCTGGATTCGTCTTGTGCCTTGCACCTTGGTCGACGACTCAACGTATTGTCTCCTCACCTAGCATCCTACTGGGTCTTCTTAGACTTTTCATGGGCCTTTCCTCGTGCTGAGCCGCTGGCTTTCCTTTCAGCCTACTCCAACTCAACCTTCCCAGTGGCCATGAGGGCCTGTAGGGTGTTTTCTGCATTGATGAAGCTATTTTCGCAGTTTATGAACTCCTACAATGTTATGTGGGTCTTTTTCGCCAATTCCTCCATGAATGGGTTTCGCGGCCAAATGCCTCCCAATAGGGCAACCGGGGTGATTTTCTTATCTTGGTAATCCGTTGTCCTCTATTCCCTATTGAACCGGGATCAGTATGCCTTTAGACTCTCGTCATCACATTGCTTGAAGGTCAAGAGATATGTTGCTGGTCGTCTCCTCTTCCTATTTGTCATGAATTGTGTAAAAAATAGGAAGACCAACTCTTTGAACTGATCAATAGATCCTAGGGGTAGCAACCCGAATCACCACCTTGTTGCGCCTTTCAATGTCAGGGGGAAGGCTCGGCATGCAACCTCGCCCGAGAACCCATAAAAAGTCATGTGGGCCTTAAATGTCTCCGAGTGCTCAAGGGGATTTTTAGATCCATCATACATCTCCATTTGAGGGACTTTAAACTTAAGCGGGAGGGGAGCCTCCATGATCTCCGCATTGTATGGAAGTTAGTGGTAGTGAGTAGCTAGCCATCTCAGCATACTTGTCCATGAGGTCCCTCTGCTCGTGATGCATCTATCTTCTCTCTTCCTCTGTCGTGTCTACTTCCGCAGCACTCTACAACTTGGCATGCTCATTCTGGCTTGGTCCGACATCTCCCATTTGTTTGCCATTCATTCTCCACAGGGCTTTGTTTTCCTGTCGGAGTCTTCCCACTTCTGTTGTCAGCTTCTTTATCATGTCCTCCATTTCGAGAAGCCTTGCCTCCATGTTTCTCGACGATTCTTCTTTTCCACACGTGGTTTGTGAACGCGTTGTTGCTGGCATACGAATGACATGTTATTCCAGAGATCCCACAGATGACACCACTGTAATGTCATACTTTTTTTTTTTTTATTATTATCTTGGGCAACTCCACTCATTGTCCGCTGAACCTGCAAGATTCACTAGAATGAGGGCTTGGGGTCGTAGGGGACACCTCTAATGTCTAAGTTAGTATCTAGATGTGAATGGCTCGAGAAAGGTATGTGATAATAGAAAGAGCTCCCCCCCCCCCCCCCCCAAAAAAAAAAAAAAAAAAACAAAAAACAAAACAAAAGATCCCTTACCTGAACTTGGAACATGTCTATATATCGAGTCAAGGTGGTCCCAAGTAATGCCAGTGCATTGTGTCAGGGTCGTACTGGGCGTTGCACTAGTGGTAGGGTGATCGCTTGCCAAGCCAATCGTCATCCCGCCATTTCATGCGTGGGCCTGCTTCCCTCCCACGTCTGTCCTTCGTGGCAGGTGAGGGGCAGGTGCACCCACAATTGTGGCTTTAGGAACACACGAGATGGTGGCTTCAGACTTTGCTTGTTGTCTCCTCTGATCACTTAACGTGTCGTGTCCCTTGTCCGGTTGCATGGGCTATGGTTTGTGCAAGTGATGTGACTGTCTCTTTCTCCTCCCTTGGTACATGCCCTACGAACCCTACCTGACCCTTCTTCTTTCTCTCCTTCTGGGGTGGGTCGTCTATCTATAAGGTGGGCTCTCATAAAAGTGGACCGAGCCAGCCCAACAAATGAGGGGTGGAAAACATCTTCCCCACATCACATAATTCATATCCTAAAATCTATGATTAACTCACATTTATAAATAGGGAGCATCTATATCCGGATGTATGAATTATCTAGTAAAACATTGACACATAAAGTTGGTGTGGTTTTTATAAATGCACTAACATGCACTTGATTCTTTTAATAATTTATTTACAATTTCAAAAAAAATTAGAGTAGAACTTGTTTGGTTATACAAATCATTTCATCTCATATAACTATTATAACTTTTCTAAACTTCACACAAAATATAATAAATAATATAACTTTTTTCTAATATCAAAATAAAAATTATATTATAATAATATTTTATTTAATTTTTAACTTTCATCTCATCTCATCTCTTTTGTGTCATCAAAAGAAACATTAAGGAAATGTTTGGATTCAGAGATGAGATGAGATGACTTTAGATGAAAGTTAAAAAAATATTGTTAGAATATTATTTTTTAATATTATTATTATTTTTAGATTTGAAAAAATTGCATTATAATTTGAAAAAATTGAATTATTTATTATATTTTAAATAAAAATCTAAAAAAATTATAATAATAAAATGAGATGAAATAAAATAAAATATTTTTCAAATCCAAAATAGACTGAAATGAATAGACCGCTCGACCGCCATCTATGCGTGACAACTACCCCATTTTTATACTGTTAATTTTAATTATTATGAGTCGTGTTTTTTCTGTTCTTTAATAAAAAGTCGACGCGTTCTTCCTTGTGTTTTCTTCAACAACCAAGAATCAAAAGTTGAGCTCATCGTTAAAAGCGGACGCGCGTTGACAAGTCAACGCTTCCCCCTCCTCTCTCTGTATCTCAAATCGTAGGTCGTGTCACGGTAACGGCATCATCATCTTCGTCGGAACAAGGGAGAAGGGAGAAGGGCGATTCTGTGTTGGCGTAGGATGGCCACGTTCTACATATCGCATGGATCACCGACGCTGTCATTTGACGAGGAGATACCTGCTAGGCATTTCTTAAAAGCTTGGGAGGACCAAGGTTTTTGCCGGAGGCCCACTTCCATTCTCGTTATTTCCGGCCACTGGGACACCCCTGTGCCATCCGTCAACGTCATATCTGGCCCCAACCAAACCATCCACGATTTTTATAACTTCCCCAAACATATGTACAAGGTACAAGTCTTTTAACCTTATTTTCGTTTTTATCTTTGTTACTTATGCTCAACTTTGATCTTTGTTACTTATTAAAACAAAAGCTGAAATGGGAATGATTCTGATGATGATCCAGAGTCGAGTGTCTCCTTTTATATATGACAGATTGCATACAAGGTAAATATAAAAATGTATACTACAAATCAATAGCCTAAAATTATGGACAAGATACAAGGATGACCGTTGCACTGATTGCTCCTAAATATAATGGTCAAAGTCTCCAAAGCTTGGCAGAATATTATCCCTTAGAATCAGGGACAGTTGTATCAGTGGAGATTTCCTTAACACGTCCTGCAAACTCAACGGGGAGAGAACCATATTGAGTTTGTCTCGCATTATTGAGAATTTGGCAGAGACTAATGGTTTCGTAAGACCGTCAGTGAGTTGATCACGGCTGGGTATGAAACGAACTTCAAGTGACTTTTGTTGGACCTTCTCTCGGATGAAGTGATAATCAATTTCCACATGTTTAGCGCGGGCATGGAAAACTTGGTTCGCTGAGAGATAAGTTGCCCCTATGTTATCACACCAAACAACTAGTCTTGAGGAAATAAAAACACCAAGCTCATGCAATAGGGACTGAAGCCAAAGTGACTCAGCCGTGGCATGAGCAACAACTTTGTATTCTGCTCCTGTATTGGAGCGGGCGACGGTTGGCTGCTTTTTGGAGCTCCAGGAAATCAAATTGGAACCAAAGTAGATGCAGTAGCCATATGTGGAGCGGCGGTCATCAGGGCAACCGGCCCAATCAGCGTCACAATAAATGGAGAGCTGGGTGGATGAGTCAGGTTGAATTTGTAGACCAAAGTCAATGGAAAATTTCAGATGGTGGAGAATTCGCTTCAGAGCCGATCAGTGAATCTCAGTGGGTTTGTGCATGAACTGACAAACTTTGTTAACTGCATAAGAGATGTTTGGACGAGTCAGTGATAATTACTGTACAACACCAACCACACTGCGATATTGTGAAGGGTCTGCACAGGGAGCACCATCAAACAGAGAAAGCTGCTGCGAGGATGACATTGGTGATGACACGGGCTTTGCTTCTATCATATTTGTGCGTTGGAGAATGTTATAAATAGTCTTTGGGAGAGAAAAAGAACAAAAGAGGTCCTGGAGGCTTCAATACCCAAGAAGAAGCTTATGGGGCCTAAGTCTTTTAGGCAAACTCACTACTCAAATTTTGGTTAAGGTGAGAGATGGCCTGTGATCACAATATCGTCGACATAGACAAAGAGAAACAATCGAACCGAGCCTGTGGTATAGATGAAGAGGGACATGTCTGAGCCTGAAGTGAGAAAACCCAAGGTGAGAAGATAATCACCAAGTCTGGAATACCAAGCACGCGGTACCTGCTACAAACCGTAAAGGGCTTTATGAAGCTTGCAGACATGAGTCGGGAAGTTGGTGTCCACGTAGCCTACGGGTTGGTGCATGTAAACGTCCTCAGCGAGCAAACCGTGAAGGAATGCATTTTGGAAGTCAATTTGATGGATTTCCCAGTTGTGAGACATAACAATGCTGAGAACTAGTCGGATTGTTGGAGGCTTGGCAACCGGGCTGAAGGTGCATCAAAGTCAATACCTTGCTATTGGTGGTATCCCTTAGCCACTAATAGGGCCTTGCGTCTGTCAAGAGTACCGTCTGACTTCTTTTGAGTTTTAGGAACCCACGTAGAGCCAACAACATTCATGTCAGGACGAGCAGGGACCAGCAACCATGTGCCGTTTTTCATTAGCGCAGAGAACTCATCATCCATGGCAGATCTCCATTCAGCATATTTGCTAGCCTTAGTGTAACTGGAAAGAGCTTCAGGCAGTAAGTAAAGCTTTTGGGAGAGGGTAACGAACTGTAGCATTGGTGAAGGATTTAGGCTTTGACGATTTGATTCTGTGATTGAGTCCTCATTTGATGAGGGCAAGCCGCGGAAGCTTCAACTGGAACAGCAAGAGTAGGAGGACCATGAGCTGTAGATGGGGAGGAGCATACAGTTGGAGAAGAGGGAAGGTTAGATGCAGAGGGCAAGTCAAAGAGAGAAGGTGGAGAGGATATCGTGGCATGACCTGAGATGAGAGGTGAAGAAGTGTTTGTGTGAGGTCTCGATTGGTGGTTAATAGGAAAAGGCAAGTAAGTCATGTCAGCTTGAGATTAATCGGGTTGAAGAGATTGAGGTGCTGGTTGAGAAAAAGGGAATGCGTGTTCATCAAAGCCCACATGTAGAGACACTATGATTTTGTCTATGGATGGATCAAGACATTTATATCCTCTATGCATATTGTTGAGGCCCAGAAACACACATTGTTTGGAGCGGAAGTTGAGCTTATGATGATTAAAGGGGCGAAGAAATGGGTAGCATGCACAACTGAAAACACGCATAAGTGAAAAATCAGGATCACGACCAAACAATTGTTGGAGAGGTGTCGTATTTAGGGGAGTTGTGGGAAGCCGATTAATGAGATAAGTGGCCATTAAAAATGCATGATCCCAGAAAGAAAGAGGAACTGAATTGTGAGATAGGAGTGACAAACCAATTTCAACAATATGACGGTATTTTCGTTCGACGGAACCGTTTTGTTGAGACATGTGAGGGCAAGAGACACGATGTTGGATACCATTGGCTTCAAAATATTTATGAAGAGAACGATATTCACCTCCCCAATCGATTTGGACAGACTTGATTTTATAGTTAAGTTGTCTTTCAACAAGTTTTTGAAATGAACAAAACACTTTTTAAACATCAGATTTTTGTGGGATAGGATAAAGCCAAGTGTATTTGCTGTAATGATCAAAGAAAGACACATAAAATTTATTTCCACTAGTTGACATAATGGGGGAAGGACCCCAAACATCTGAGAAAATAAGTTCAAGAGGAGAGGTAGAAGAGGAAGTAGAAACTGGAAATGGAAGTCAGTGACTTTTTCCCTGTTGACAGCTGGAGCAAATGCTAGGAGCTTTATTTGTTGAAACGGGAAGAGAGAACTGAGAAACGAGACGACAAACAGTTTGGTATGACGGATGTCCCATTCGAGAGTGCCACATTCCAAGAGGAACACATTGACAAGTTAAGGATTGTCGTTGTGTAGAAGATGAGACATTAGAGAGGAAGGGATAAAGACCATCTTTAGTCTTGCCGTGCAGTAGAATTTTCCCTCTGGTTTTCGTCCTTCACCAAAAAATAGGAGGTGTGAAATTCAATAAAGACATGATTGTCATTAGTAAATTGACTAACAGAAATGAGGTTCTTTTGAATGTGAGGCTCATGTAAAAGATGTGGTAAATTAAATGAGTGTGAAGAAGTATGCAATTTGCATGAACCAATGTTTTGTATTTTTAAACCTGCCCCATCTCCAACTTGTATCTGGTCACCACCTGTATAAGGCTTAGAATGAATATTGAGATGCTGAAATTCATTAGTGAGATGATTGGTAGACCCAGAAGTGGATTGCTGATTAGTTAAGTATGCCGCCATGGTGGGAGGGGTTCCTTGATATGCCTGATCAAAGCGATGGTAACACTGGATGGCAGTATGGCCTGTTTTACCACAGACTTGGCAGAGTGGTCGAGAGGAGGATTGTTGGCCAGGTCCGCCTTTGTTACGTCCAGTGCGTCCTCGACCCCTAAAATTATTTTGCTGATAAGATTGTTGTGGAGGTCGAAGATGAGTAGAATATTGCTGCTGTGGAGAATATGATTGCTGTTGAGAAAACTGTTTGCCTCCTCGAGGTGTAGCAACGTTAACTGAACCAATGGTTGCTTCAAGAGCTGAGTTGTGGTGTTCCAACCGCAACTCAAAATTGAGAAGATGGCTGAAGAGATCTTCTTTACTCATCGGGTCTGACCAAGTGATGATAGCAGTGACAATTGCATCATAGGTGGAGTCAAGTCCACCAAGTAGATAGGATTGAAATCCATGAGGTAGCAATGACTCACCAATGGCGGCTAAAGTGTCTGCATGAGTCTTGATCTTCTGAAAATAATCAGAGATTGATTGATTTGGTTTTTTGATGACAGAAAGGATTTGTCTGGTTTGCATGGCACGGGCACGGGAATGGAAGGCGAAAATAGTCTCCAAGGCGACCCAAACTTCTCTGGAGGTGGAGATCCCCACCATTTGAGCCAGAATATTTTCAGACAAAGAAGAGACCAGTGTGCTTAGCACCACTTGATCTTGATCAAACCAGATAGTGTAATTGGGGTTGGGTATTTCGGAAGGGGCAGCTTCAGACGTTGCTGCCGCAGGGTTGGTTATATGAGTGGGTGGCTGGGTTATGGAACCATTGACATAGCCGAAAAGCCTTTGCCCACGTAAGTAAGGTCCAATTTGAGCGTTCCACAATAGATTCTTTAGTAAGTTTAATGGTAACAAGGCTGTGAATACTGACAGGAGTGACTGGAGTGGAAGCCATTTGAAAAGAAAAAAAAAAAAAAGACAGAGGTCACGTTAAAGCTCTGACACCATAAAACAAAAGCTGAAATGGGAATGATTCTGGATGATGATCCAGAGTCGAGTGTCTCCTTTTATATATGACAGATTGTATACAAGGTAAATATAAAAATGTAAACTACAAATCAATAGCCTAAAATTATGGACAAGATACAAGGATGACCGTTGCACTGATTGCTCCTAAATATAATGGTCAAAGTTTCCAAAGCTTGGCAGAATATTATCCCTTAGAATCAGGGACAGATGTATCAGTGGAGATTTCCTTAACACTTGTGCTCAACTTTGATATTTGATCATTCCATGTCTTTCTGTAAAACCTCATATAGGACTTTCATGGTCTCCTTCCCCAAATCTTTAAAAAATAAAAAATAAAAATAAAAAGAAATTCTTGTGGACAAATGAATGGGGAAGACTGAAGAGTTACGTGGTGTGCACGGTTGTAGGTGGGTTTGGTAATGGTGGATGGGTGCTGATGATAGATTACGAAGGATTCAACCTCTCCCTTTCCAACCAAACCTCATAGTTCCAGACGTTTTTGTTAAATCACCCTTCTCTCCCCCTGTTCTAATTCTACCTACTTTCTTCCGATCGGGACATAATATTATTACGTTCAAAGGACATACTAGATAAAATTTTTTGCCTCGAGGGAAGATTGGAAACGCCCCTAAGCGAGAACAAACAAGCTTTAAACACAAGTTTATATGCTCACATCACAAGACGCATGGAGGACAGCAATGCATCAACTTGGCTGTGTAAAGAGGGTATTTTTTTTTTAGTAATCCATTCATGTTGCAATCTTCTCTGAATTCTGTTTCTCTTATCATCTACCAGCTCAAGTACCCTGCACCGGGAGCTCCAGAACTGGCTAAGAGGGTGAAGGAACTGCTCAAAGCATCAGGCTTCGAGCGTGTTGACGAAGATAGAAAGCGAGGGCTTGACCATGGTGCATGGGTCCCCCTAATGTTAATGTATCCAGAGGCAGATATCCCAGTGTGCCAACTCTCCGTTCAATCAGATAGGGATGGCACTTATCACTACAACTTGGGGAAGGCTTTAGCCCCTCTTAAGGAGGAAGGTGTTCTCATCATGGGTTCTGGTAGTGCTACTCATAACCTGAGAAACATTTTACCCAGGGACAGCCCCGTTCCTTCTTGGGCTTTGGATTTTGATACCTGGCTTAAAGATGCTCTTGTTGAAGGAAGGTAACTTAGTAGTATTTACCATTTACTTATCTCACCGTTTTTGTTCTAAATCTGGTTACTTTTCGGAATTTACAAAATTATAATTATATCCATCAAAGGATGTCGAAATTGTTTGCTCTCATGAGCTCCTACAGAGAATGCCACCAAACCACTGGTTGGATATCTCTCTCCCCTTACCTTGCCATTAGGGCCACATTCAGTCATCCAAAAATCTGGGCAAGTAGTGATTAGGAGTCTCTTAGCCCCCAATGACCAAATTATTAAAATAGATGCTAGGGGGCGTGACATTCTAATCAACGATAAAGCATTCTAACAATTGCAAAAAAAAAAAAAAAAAAAAAAAAAACAATGTCCATTGCATTACGGTGACAAAATGCCCTGGCTTTGTTAGAGCCAAAGTCGGTATGAATGTTGCTTGGTAAGAGGCAGTTTGTCCATATGGAAATGCCAACCAAATATGGGGAGGATAATGCGCATTAACTGGCGGCTTCTTTATTGCTTTTCTGGCTTGACTTCTAATCTTGGTTATTGCTGCATGAAAGTCCAATCTGTCTAACTTCATTAGCTTCTATGGTTTGAAATTAAGCACTCAATTCCCTGTGTAGGTATGAAGACGTGAATCACTGGGATGAGAAGGCACCATGTGCAAAATTGGCTCACCCCTGGCCAGATCACTTTTACCCATTGCATGTTGCCATGGGTGCCGCTGGTGAGAATGCAAAGGCTAAACTCGTTCACCATAGCTGGGACATGGGTACCCTTTCTTATGCCTCTTACCAGTTCACAGCAGCTATCAATTGAATCGACATTGCAGAATTAAGCTATTATATTGAATGTGCTGTCTCATTATGGTCGGAGAGATCTGCTGTTATGCTATCTTTAAAGAAGATTGGATACTCTAAATCCATGTTTGTATGATGTTGTAACAAACCCTATTATGAGTTATGTATCTTGAAGCAATAAACACCGTACCCCATGCCTCTATTAATCTCTCAGTTTCGGTCGCATTTAATTACTTGTATGTCTCTGGTTGGCAAACTGATGTTTCAATGGACCATAAAAACTCAAGTGGAAGTGGTATCTCTCAACTGTTTCCATTCCTGTTTTTTTTTTTTTCAAACTTTCTGATTACTGGATTTAAGCATATTGACGTACTAGTACCTTGAAATAGTTTCGAGTAGATCTGGATTTCGGGGGTTCTATTAAATTATGTAGGAAATGGAAAGAAGTTAAATTTGTTTGACTTCAATTTGAGGCCTGTGCAGCAAATGTAATACCTCCCATGCATATATTATTTACATGTGTATAATGGGGAACTTTTGTTGGATTTCGGTTGTTACAAGGTAGCTCTAAAGATGGATGTTGCGTTTTTACTAGGACTCTTAGCAAATAAATGTAGCATATGTGAAATAAGCTTTGTTTGGTTGAATGGGGTAAAGGGTTGGATTGGTGGCTCTTTTCCTCTGGCCTTAAGACTGCTGGTGGAGGCAAAGACTATCTCAGGGACTGACTGCATTGTCTGCCGTCGGTGAATAGATTGGATCTACTGTATCGCAGAGGAGCCTAGAAATGAAAATTTTTCAACATATGAGTTGAAAATGTAGAACAGGCCGATCTTAGTTGATTCCATTTCAAAATTGATTTGATCTAGAAGGTACTAATCTTAACACATTTCAAAACCTTGCTCTCAGCAATGCATATACTTCACAAACGAAGAAATAAAAAGAAAAATTCCATGGATAGAAGTATAAGAAAAACATTTTTTAAGTTGGGATCCTCCAGGGACGTCCTTGTGTCGACTAAAATCGGAAGTACTTTCCTTTTCCCCTTCTTGTTGGCAACTTTTAACGTGGGATCGATCCGAATCAATTTTAGATTTAGCCTGGATTGGGAAAGTTGATCTGGGTCTTTCTTCAAGAATGGCCTCTATTTGCATCTGTCCCTTGCCAACTCTCCACTTCCACTCCAACTTATGAAGTCAGCTTTAACGGTGCTTTCCTCGAGAGCTTATCCGAAACAAATATGGCCTCTATTTGCATAAAAAAATTTCTTATTTCTGTTTCCCGGGCGGTTGAAAATTTTTAAGGTAAAGAATGGCATTTTGCATGCAGAAGAATTATATATAATCATCCTCGAACAACCTGATCTGTCAAAACCTGCTAAATTCCCATTCTAGGAAGTGAAGATTTTGTATGTATCATGAATTAAATTTATTCTTTTAATTCTTCTTTGTATCACGTGTTAGTCACATGTATTTTATTTCCCTATGTACTAACATAGATACTTGCTTTGGTCACTGTACATGCACGGTTTTAATTCAATTGAGGTATTTTTCTCCAGAAGCTTCTCTCGACATTTGCTCTGCTAGAGTTTCATCCCTTTGGTGTATTAGGATTTCGCCCCTTTGTATTCTCCTAGGCTTTGCACTTTACAGTATGTCATGTACTCTTTACTACTGATCTTTTGAGATCCTAAATGCAAAATGGAAAAAGAGATATATTGAAAGTCCTAAGTTTTGAAGGAATAATATTCTTGTTATTTTTGCTCAAAAAAAAAAAAAAATTAAAAAATTCTTGTTATTTGAATGAAATGTGTCCCATGATCGAAGCAAATTAAGCGAGAGGGCATGCAATTTGACATTGTTTAAGATCGTCATGGCATGGGTGGCTTTTTGACCCCTTGACACCATGCATTAGATAGCTTATTAGATAATTGTAAAAAGGAAGGGATTAAAGTAGAGAATTAATTTAAGCTACCTCAAAGCTCACTTCTGTCTGTTTCCTTCCTTCTAAGCAACATCGACTAAAAGCTAGCAGCCTCAATTTATGTAGCCTAAGTATGTCTTGCTGTCCTACATATGCTGATCAACTAGCTCTTAATTAACAATCATCAAGGCTAAAAACCTTAGATCTATATATCCCTTAATTTATAAGGAATAGAAATACCATTATAAATTAATGTAACTACTGCAGTACAAGTCTACCTGTGAATGGCTTATAAGTCTAGCTAGCATGATATTGTTAGTCAAATATTTCAAGTTAGAATCCATTTACCCTTCTTTTTCATCCATATTATATATAACAACAAAGATCTATATAATTGTTGAAGGAAATGTTTCTAGCTAGCATGCATATTTTTGAAGTAAAATAGTTTGGAACTTTTTTTTTTTTATTAATGAAAAAACAAAAAAATAAAGCATTCCAAGATCAATAATAATCTAGTTGATGATCAGTAGATCTATCCATTAATATTTAATCATCTGATCCTGATGATCTATCTTCTTTCTTTTTGATCTCTTATTGCATGCAGCTAATTGGGGGGTTGGGGGGAGATCAGTTACAGTACTGAGAGGGAGATTTAGAATTAACAAAGTCATGAACAATCAAATAGTACTAAGCTGCGAGATCATTAACTAGAACTTTTCATTTAGAGGTCATTCTCATTATCTATATGTATTGATGATGATGATAAAGACTAGATCTTTACTAAATTTATTTATTTTTATGCATGCATGGCTTTTCATCTTAATTTCCGGTTCAAAATGTATACAGTACTTACGGGCATCTAAATTGCATGGATTTATGAAAAAAAAACCAAATGATCTGGTTCAAGCTTTCTTATCTGGAAGCTGCTGGCTCAAAGCTTAAATCAGGCCATCCAATAAAACCAAATCTAACTAGCTAGCACATGCACAAGCTTAATCAGTATTAATATTGTGCATGTAGTAGCTAGGAATTAGCTAGTTAAGGGGGGGAAAAAGGCAACCGGCTTAAGGTCGACATGATGACCAAATCGAGGGGAGTTTTTATAATGCAAGTAATTAAATTGGGTGGAGGCGCCTTAATTTGGAAAAAAAGGTCTTTACTTTGAAGCTTTCTTACGCTATCTATATTCGAAGTGATGCTTTATATAATTTGTAGGACTGACGAGGTGTGGTCCACTTAATTCCTCTGTTACTAGTGCTCTTTAATTTGCAAATATCTTTAAACCATAAAGCTATATTAATATACAAGACATACATTGCTTTCCATTTTTGTTGCTTGGATGACATTTGAAGCAAGTCATTCCACGGCTCCCTTGCCCTTACCGCTAGTTAATTAAAGGCCATGCGGCAAAAGTAAGGGGTGCTCTCTCTCTCTCAAATGTAACTAAAGTTAGCATTCCTTCGAGGCATTTTTTTTTTTTTTAATTTAAAGAGGCTTTAAAAGAGTTCTCATGTCAATGTTAGCATTTCTTCTCTAGCTCCTACATAGAAGTTGTAAATATTAGGAAGTAAAAATTATAAATAGAATACGTAAAAAAAATTTATTTAATTTACCTTATATGATGGATCCTCAAACATGTCATAAAGTTTTTCCCAATCGGAAAGTTAAACATCCTGAAAAGGATGTTGGCGTGCATATTCCTTATTCTCGAACTTATTATAATGCTCATGATACATTGTCTTATATTTGTTGAATGCATTATACATAAACTCATCGACAGTCTTACACTCATTCCTCCGACTAAAAATTAGTTCGAAGTCATCATTGAAAAAATATATATACAAAGATATTATCACTCATAATATTCTAAAATTTGCATACATATTAAATAATATCAATATAAATCAATTATTTAAGCATTACCAAACAACATTTCTTAATAAGCTATTTCACATCTTGGGAGACTTTCTGTCATGAACTCGTAGTTAAAGGTGTATAAGTTCGTGTAAGAGCACATACATGCGATGCAAGCCAAGCTACTGGTTGTCATTCGCCTCCACTATGTTCATCAGGAACGTTAACCTTAATCTTACTCACTTTATGATATTTTTCCAACGTCACGCTTGATCTAGTAGTACCTCAACCTTGACGAGATTGTATTGTTAACTTTATAAAATATAATATTCGTTGTAGAAACGAAGTAAATGATGGTTAGAAACGATGTAATATGTATGAATGACCTTAATTAAAACAAAATGACTATTAGATTTTTATCTTATTCTGTAAAGTCAATCTCTAGTAGTGAGTCAAATGGAAAGCTAGGAATAGGTGGAGATGGGATGCAAACTTTCATCCTCTTCAGTGGCATAACTTTGAAACACCGATACATTCATTACGCACAAGATTTTTCATAAAGTGTAATGTGAACACAAAACCGGTCAATCATCTATATCAGTTTCATTTGACCATTCGCCCTCATCATCTGTAGATACTTCAGATGACTCAACATTTTGTTCAACTATCGCATCAACAATTTCAACCTCAATATCTTCCCTATGCAATGAAATCATCTCATACTGACTCAAATCCACAAACAAGTTAAAGACAGGTTGACTCTCTTGGTATGCTTCTTGAATAGAGGGATCATCTTCTTCTTCATCTTGTCCCTCCGCCTTAGAGATAACATCATATATATTTATTGGAGAAAACTTATGTACTACTCGCCATTGATTTCCTAACTTAGGATCATCTAATTAGAATATTTGATATGCTTGGAAAGCCAAAATAAAAAGATCATCTTCATACTATTTTTTTTATATATTAATACTCAAAAAATATTCATCATCGCGCACTCCCGTTCAAGGATTGTTTAAATCTCATCAATCACATTTAAACAGATACACTACAAACTCTCACAAATATCTCATTCTGATTATATCGACAATAACTCATAGAAATCAATGTTTTCTACATCATGACTTTCTTCAACTATGACACCACTATTTTGTATTTTCCTATAGCGTTCTCGATCCATTGTGCAATACCTACTATTCCGAGAAATACATGCAGAATATCAAATAGCACATCTCGAGGGGCCACACACCAATGCATACAGTTAGTCTGATATATCATTTGGATTACTCGCATGCATTTGTATAAACTGCATATTGAATAAAACATAAACATATACAAATAAACAAACAATATTTTTTTTTTGGTAATTCAAACTCGCATCTGTATTATCATTACCCATTTTTCAAACCCTTTCGGGAATTCCTCTTCATGTTTCTGGTTTATATCATTTACTCTCAATTCTTCGAGTACGTTAATATGATAACTGAAATTGAACATTACCAAATAATTTATGTTCTTATAATTTTGTTAAGTAAATTACAATATTAATTAACAAACAATGACAATTTACTTCAAGTTCTCTATCTCAGGACAATTATTTAGCACGTACTACTGAGCTTTCTCTAACTCTCTTCCATACAAATCATAACCATGCGCTGTAACAAGTGTACGTACTTGTTGAAAAAACACAAAAAACCCATTTCGTTGTATTGCTTTGTCAACATCAAAGTTTCTTTCCGACCGGTCAAACCTCATGTAAACTCCGTGGAAGTATTTGGAACAGAATATATGACACTCATCATCAATATATGTTTCTGCAATTGATTCTTCTCGACGGGCCTTGTTACCCACTATGCGTTTCAACTTTCCAATGAATCGTTCAATGGGATACATCTATTTATACTGGACTGGTCCTGCAAATCGAGCCTTACATGACAAATGAACGGCTAAGTGAATCATGACGTTGAAGAATAATGGTGGGTAAATACCCTCCAGCTTACACAATATTATAGCAATTTCTCGTTCCATATGGTCCAAAACTTCTACATTCAACATTCTAACACGCAAGTCTTCAAAAAATGCACTCAGCTCAGTCAAAGCCACACACACATTTCTCGTTGAGTACCCACGGATACTAATAGGTAAGATACGTTGTAAAAATATATGACAATCATGACTTTTTAATCCAGTAATTTTCCAATCATTTGTTCGCACACACCTTATTAGATTCAAGGCATAACCGTCCAGTAATTTAATCTTCATTAGCCACTCACTAAATATAGCTCTTTCGTTCCTTGACAATGTATACCACCCACTCGGTATATAGATAAACGAACCACTTTGTTACAAGTACATTTTTTATCTTATTCCCAACCGTTTCAAATCCTTCCATGAGTTTAATTTATTCTTCTTTTTGCCTTCAATTGACATTAATGTTCCCAACACAGACTCGCATATATTTTTCTCAATATGCATAACATCGAGACTATGTCACAATTTTAACGTCGACCATTACGAGAGTTTGAAAAGTATACTATTCTTTGTCCAATTCAAGTCATTCGCAGTTCGTTTTCTCTTCCGTTACATTTTACCAAATTCATTACAACTGATATCTACAAATTGTGCAAATATATTTTTCCCAGAGTATCATGTCATATCTACAGTCATTGCACGTGACTTAAATAACCATTGTAATTTAAGTGTCAATGGAAAGTAGCGTACGACCTTTCACGGCACCGTACGACCTTTCACAGCACATTCTACTTCGGGGCATATAAACGAGAACCGATGGTTGTTGTCTCGTAGGAGTAGACAATCAAGAAATTAACCTAGTTCATGTTAAGATTTGGAGGCGGCATAATCTATTATAAGGAAATATTTTATCACAACGTATGCCTTAACACTGGGTTATCTCTATCTAAATTGTTCTGATTATTTTATTTTATTCTCTAGTTTACAAAGCGTATGCACACATCTTTTATATCTTCCATATTTTTCCCAACAAAAAACACTTGACTTATAAATGATGATTCCTCAAATCAATCTCAAGATAACAAAGCTGTTACTTAGGCTAAAATCAAGGTTGTAATAGCTAGGAAATTGCAGCCACAGACTTACCTAGTTACTTAAAATAGATTCTATATAATGTGTATATATGATGCACGATTCTGTGTATGATGTGTGAAAAATCTTACTGATTTAGAACAGTGAAAAATTGATCTGTCAATATTAAAATTTTATCATAACTCGTGAAAATATTACAACATATAATAGATCATAGATGGGGATGATTTTGGACATCTTTCTGTAGACTAATTAATAAATGTCATCTGATAATGCAAGCAAATTAGCAACATTTGTAAATCCCCCGTACATACAACTTCATTTCCGCCTTATTATAATTTGTCTATTTGCTCTGATCTGCCTCTAGCTAACAAATTAATTTCATAATCTTATTAGCCGGTATTTTACTAATCTTATAATAATACTTTCTTCTATTTAAACGTGATTAATGTAAAAAAGTTTAACGCGTATATATATCGTTACTCCCAAAAGCTCACTCAAAAGAAATCTTATAAATGCGCCGATCTCTAGTCTCTTTGATCTCTCTCACTTGATATATATATAGATGAGCTTCAGTTGCTTCCCTCGAGAAATTCAGAGTCAAATTATACAGCGCCCTCCCTCATTTTTCCAATTTTCTGCCCAGCTTATAATTGTTCTCTGCAATATATCTCTTTTTAGAAAAGACAGAAAAATCGTAGTATTAATTCTTCCGGCTACCATGATCAGCACCGCGTCATTTTTATTGATCAAGACATTTAAGCTGATCATGATCAAGATCTTCTTCGTAGAGAAGTTGCATGAATGTTAGTTATATTCTTCCATATGTCGGACGGTACGAGCTAGATCAGTATAAGTACTCTTACGCTCAGCAACTTTTTGTTTATGCACATTTGATCGTCTATGTGTCGGTTGGCTGATCTCATTTTCCGGGTCATTTCGTTCTGTTCCCAGAAGAGAGACATCAAATCAGCGTCCTCCCCATACTTACAAATTGATTTCTGATCTTAGACCGTCCCTAGCTAATTAGTTTTCTTCCACCGTACGTGATCTTGAAGTAGGAAGCACCAAGGACGTTATCTCTGCTAATTATAAAGGTTTCAATCCATGACCACGATCGTTTTGAATTATTACTGCATGCTGAGTTTAACAAGGATCCAAAGGATCTAATACTAGCCCAAGGCCAGGTTCCGATCGAGAGAGAGAGAGAGCGGGAGAGAGAGATGAATAATTCAACCCAACAAGCAGAACTACAGCTTCCAAGAAACGACTGTCATGCTCACAAGAAAGTGGTGAGGTACAAGGAATGCCACAAGAACCATGCAGCTGAAAATGGTGGGAATGCAACTGATGGCTGTGGAGAGTTCATGCCAAACGGAGAAGAAGGCACCTTTGAAGCCCTGAAGTGCTCAGCCTGCAACTGTCACAGAAATTTCCACAGGAAAGAGATTGAATCTGATTCATGCTCCTGTCAATGTTATCACACTACTCCAACCATACTCAACATCAATGCTAGGAGATCACCCAATTGGGGCCATCATGAAGATCAGTACTACAATGCAGTTCTGGGGTCATCCATTGGGTGCCCTACAACTACAATGATGATTTCCTATAAAAGTGGGTCGGTCCCCTCAGAGTCGAATGATGAGAAGGAAGATGCATATGGGAGCTGTCCTGTGGCAAGGCCGGCTAATAAGGTGAAAAAGAGGTTTAGGACCAAGTTTACAAAAGAGCAGAAGGAAAAGATGTTGAGCTTTGCAGAAAAGGCTGGTTGGAGAATGCAGAAGCTAGAAGAATCTGTTGTGCAGCAGTTCTGCCAAGAGACTGGGATCAATAAGAGAGTTCTAAAGGTGTGGATGCATAACAACAAACACCACTTTGCAAATAAAAACTCCACTAGCTAGATCAAGCATTCTGATCATCTCATATTTCATTCTTAATTATAAGGCTTCCATGCATGATTTCCAATTAGCTTACTTTATTAAATTCTTTTCATCATTTAATATTTTCTTTTGCTGGTAGCTAGCTATCGCGTATCTTACATGTTTTGATTTATACTAGCTAGGTAGTCTAGCTAGTTTAGTGAGCTAATATATGAAGATTGTAAGATCAGCTCTGCTGCTGTAGATCATGTTCATGCTTTGGAAAGTATTTGAGCTTGTTTCTCTATCTTCGATCTTAGGTTGCGTTTGGGTACTGAGGTATATATTTTTATGTATTATGTGAATAGTAGTAAAAAAGTAATGATAGAATATTAAATAGTAGTGAAAAGTAGATAAAAAATAATAATAAAATAATGAATAGTAGTGAGATATTCTGAAAATATTCTCAAAATCCAAACTAGTTTAGTCTGTTCAGTGGTTTCTTTAATTATTTAATACCTCACTTTTCTTGATCAGTTAAACTAGATCAGACGCAAGAATATTAAAGAAATAAACAATTATGTGTGGAATAATTCGGTGACAACGGACCTTCTTTGTAATTTTCCCTGGGCAAAGTAGAAGTTGAGTCATCTTGAAAGTGCTTCTAATATATATATATATATATATATGCTCCTTTTGTTTGTTTATTGATGATGATCTAGCTAGCTAGGATCAATTCATTGTCGAGGATACAGCAAGGAATGGAAAGTACATGCATGAAACATTAAATTTATCACTACTTCACTTGAATGTTCATATATATTGCATGATATGAGTTTTACAGTACTCCATCATTAATGAGATGTCAAATACATACACTGTACGTAGTACTTGGGAATTAGTACAAATTATAAAAAGCCGCGGCGCGAGTAATGTTGTGGGAGATCAGATTGCCAATGCATCAGCTAGCCATTATTCTTTTTCTTCATTATTGTGCGTGGTAACATTAATGAAAAGACAAGGTTTGCATGCACGAGAAAGTGTACGTGTGCGTTATATTTATATTATATATATATATATATATATATATATATATAAGTCGAAAGCTAATGATACCCAAATTAGGAAGGTTAAACTTAGAATTGCAGGTCTAATCATGAAAATCATAGGCACTAATTGATATTGCATCCTGCCATGATCCTTCATGAATTAGTTATAAAAAGGCCACACTTCAAGCGATCCATAGTGTTTGCTTTTGGATCCTTGGATTCTCATTTAATCCAACCAGGCCGGGCCCGATCTGCTTTTCATACAAGTAGAAAGAAAGAAAATGCTTTCATGAGCCACTGGAGCTAGACAAGGCAGTTTTCCCCATATTTCTGTCACTCATATTATCTTACAAATTAAGAAAAGCAATTGGAATATAAATTCATATCATCTCTCAAACACAAATGTTTTACACATCATTGTTGTGGAAACATGTTCACTTTGCTTCCAATCAGGATTCTAGATTTCCACATACCGATGTTTGAGTACGGGATAATATATACCATTCATGGTAATGCCACAAAGTCTGGTCCCAGCCAAACTTGCTATAGTATGCATTTGACCAAAATATGCACAACTATAAGTTGTGGTTTCTGGCTGTATTTTAATGGCAATTGACATTCAGCCCTACTACAACTAAACATTTCTTCCACAGTTTAAAGCTGGTTAATTTAGCGACAAGCAACCGGAGATGCATAATATTAATTACTTGAAAACCAGCACAACCGATCACAATAATTTAAATGCATGGGAGGTGAAAGAGGAATGAATGGAAGACATTGAAGCTGATAAGTACATATAATATACATCTCCATTAACGAACGCCACAATTTCAGCAAATGTACCTCGTCAAGACAACAGCTGAGTTGGTTTCAATGGAGTTCAACGGCCTAGCTGAAAAGACTACATAGTTCAATAACAGCTCAATTTCTATTAACATAGGCGAGTCAAGTTTCTTCTCATAACACAGATGTCAAGAAATAGAATTACCATAAGGAAATTAGGTAAAGTTGATCACAATCTCAGTCCAGCATACACAAATCTCAATTCTGCAGTTCAGAGTGGACTAGACTCCCTGTGTGCATCAGCTCGCAAAAGTGACACATAGGGTGATCATGTTAAGAAGTTCTTGAATGGATACATCATGGTCTCTTATATATGGTGTGTATCACTCTAAAAATCAGTATCAAGACAGGAAACCATGACCTTTGAAACCATGGACCTCGCGAAAGGGATGTAGCTCAAGCTATACCTGTCATTCACAGAAAGAAACGGGCCAAATTAAATCAATAAATCTGCACCAGTGACAGATGGACAGAGAAGTTGCATATCTGTAAAAATGAAGTATTCTAGAAAATAAAAGAACTTTCCACTTCTATATTAGAAATTTAGAACCTGAAAATATAATCAAGGCAAAACTCAAAATCTGACTGATTAGGGCTCGTTTGGATACTAGAATGTCTGTGAATACTAGTGAAATGATTTGTGAATAGTAGTGAAATAGTTTGAGTTAAGATATTTTACTGGATTTAGAGAACTGAGAGAGAGAGAGAGAGAAAGTTGAATAAAAATATTATAAAATTGAAAAATTGTTTGAATATTATTTTTGTTTTAAAATTTGAAAAAGTTGTATTGGCTTTTGTGTTTTGTTTGAAAATTTGGGAAAGTTGGAATGATTAGGTAAATTACATGAAAAAGTAAAAAGTTTGAAATTGGAAAATGTTGTGCGTTTGAATGATATTTGGAAAGGAAATATTTGAAAATACATGAGAACAGTTATGTTCCCAAAACAGGACCTAAAACTACCTTTTATTTGATTAAGCATTTACATTTTGTATAAATTTACCTTTGGAAGCTAGAAACTCATCATAGGTTTCAGCCAAAACGGAAAATCACTAGTTTGTTGGAAACCATGCAATCAAATGTTGTGAGCAAAGAGAAAAACATACAACTTCAGTACATTAAAACTTTTTTTTTATTGGTCAATATATTAAAAACTTTCACTCATTCTCCAGAAAAATCAATTATAACACCAGTTTATATCGACATGCCACCGAGCACAAGACTCGGGTGTAAAACTATTATGCTGAAAAACAAAGATTCAAAGCAATTAGCCCCCTCTAAAGGTAGAAGGAAATTTTTTCCTAATTATGAGATGAATGTATTAGAGGAAAATTTAAAATGTGAGGCAGTTTCAAATAAGTAGTGCAATGTTTGATATTATAGATATCGCCACTCGGCATTTCATAATTAAAAAAAAAAAAACAAGAAAGCATTTCATGGTTAAGAAGTTGACTCGATTCTTGTCTGAATTCTAATTTTCATTTGGTTTTGTCTTTCACTCAATAGTGCCAATTAAATTTTCGGCCATATAATATGCCTGGTGGAATGTATGTCATCTCAACCCTAATTTATGTAGAAGACAGGCATACTTAGAAAGTACGTCCTAACTTGACATACCAGATTAGTGCACCAAACTCTAAAATAATTGCCAGAAGTGTCAACAATCTGTTGTGAACCTGCTCCAACACAAAAAAGAAAAACTTAGAATGAGTTTTAAATTATTGCATGGTTTATAATAACAGGAATAAAAGAAAACTAGGGAGTGGGTGGAAAACATACAAAGGGCCACTATGCAACTTACATAGAGAGCACAAAACAAGGCGATGATCATACTTGCAAGGTATATGGCCGTTGCATAAATACGAACAGGGTCAAGCATCATCGTCACTTGCCTCTTGGGGCCTATGAGAAATCCTGTGCTGCCAAACAAAAGACTCAAACTTAACATCGGAAGCACACAAAAGAAAAATCCATCCTTTAAAGAATAATGGCCGAATTTGTGAAATAGACTAAGAAAAACTGCAACCAGCAAAGGCTCACACAGATCTATGCATTGCAAAAAGAATGCATTGCAGTTTTCTTTAAATTATTTTTAAACCACGAATGATATGAAAACAACAAAAGAAACCTAAATTTAAGACCGCATAAAAGGACCAATAGCCTTTCCCTTCTCCTTCCTCATCTTTACCATTTGTGTAGACAACCTTTTCAAGGTATATAACCTCAAAAGACATCATCTGTTACCTTGATGAAAATCAGAAGCTCTGATTAGCTTTTGACCACCTCATACAGGCACAAAATAACAGAAGAAACACTTACAACATGACCATATAATTATTTAATTAGAGAACAGCAAAATGGAACATCAACATACAAATCCATACACAAACCTTCCAATTGAAAGAAGATTGCCAAGCGTGAAAGTTAATCCAAACTTGATGGGATTGAAGAAAACCAGCATTGACTGTCACATGAAAAGGAAAAATGTGTGCACATTAGTGCTATTAGTTTTGAAGGCCAAGAAGAGGAAATGCTGCAGATTAGTTCCTTTTTTTGCAAGAAATAAATTTCATTGAAAAGTGCAAAACGCACAACCCAAGTACACAGTATGTATACAAGAGAAACGCCCATCTAGAAGGAGAAAGTTTTGAGAAAGAGAAAGTTTTGAGTTCCTCCAACGTTTGTTCACTGATTTTAAAATTTCTATCATTCCTCTGGCTCCAAATTCATCATATAAGGCACGTTGGGACCATCTCCCACACTGCTGTAATTTGTGGATTTCCACTTCACCCTCTCCAAGCACCAGAAAGCTCCATTATTCTTTTGGGCATTGCCAAAGTCAATCCCACCCAACTGAAGAAGTCCTTCCACAAAGCCATAGCAGTTTCATAATGAAGTACATTAATTTGTGATTAGTTCACTAATACATGGATTACACATTTAGGCTCCCTTAACTCTGTCTAAGCTCCTGAAAATATCGAGATTACTTGGAAACTTATAACTCCAAGTTGCCAGCAAATTCATAGAACAGCATTTTTTTCCAATTTTGAGTTGTACATTCTCAATGTTTCAGCATCTCCCTCGTTCAAAACATATATGGAGTGAAATATAAGTATTGAATAACACTTGAGGAATGTCATGCTACTAACTTATGTCAATGAGATTTTCTAATCCAATAAAGTGAAGGTGAGTATGAATCTATTTGAAAATAAATAACAAGATTAAGGTGCACATGATTTATGAAATTTTGACTTGGACACATCTCTCAGCACTAAGTGGAAGAGCTTATGTTCATTAAGCTAACTGAAGCATGGAAAGCTTAAAGCAATGAGTAGCGTCCTTACAATATGTTAATCAAGCTTCATTGAATTGTACTACAATCTCTGAATATAAGGTAACACTGCTGAGCATATTTAAAGCAAAAGGTAGGAGATACGAACAAGGGCTGGCAACGCCAGCCTAGCCCTTGAGATCAAGCACTAGAGTAACATTTAAAACCACGAGCAAGAAATGGCATATTGACCATAGATTTGGCAGAAAGCAAGTTCTGGTACAGTAAAAAATTCCCAACCACTTGCAGAGTAGGATATTCAAGATAAAGGCAATTGCCAATCAAGATAAAGGCTTAGTTCAGTTCAGTTGAGTGAAAAGCAAGACAATGAGCAATGGAAGAACCCTTGCTTATCAATGGAGAGAGAGAGAGAGAGAGAGAGAGTTGGTGAAATCCTTGATACTGAGAATTAGTTTAAAAATGCTTATTAAGATCAGCTAGTTGTAAAGCAATGGGCTTGTTCTAATTGTGAGACTGGCTTTCATGTCATGGAATATATTATGAAAACAAGAAAAACTATCTCGACACATAATGTGTCTAAAGACTTCTAGAAGTCTGTCATGGAGAATCAAATTAGGTAAAAGCATGAAACTCAGTCTAGCGAAAAAGCAATGATCTCTTGAGATGCTGCAGTCCTTGCCTTCTTGACTTTTTTCCTGAGAAAAGCCCAATTCTGTAAGGTTGTACTCATTGCTCTTGATTCTTCACCTTATAAAAAGGCAAACCAAGGTAAGAAACCTTTTTTAAGTGCTAAATTGAGTATTTAGGAATAAACTGTCACGTGTTTCAGAAATGAGGCAAGAGGGATGATCGCAAGCTACCATTTAAAGCTGACTTATAAAAACCAAAAGCATCTAACGAGATAATTTCCAAAGACACAGTAATCAACCAATATAACTTCTCCATTCACTACATTACTAGTCCAGAAAGGAAATCAGAATTCAAATTATATGATAATATGAAATCCAATTCCGTCTCTTGTTAGTTATAACTCATTGTCTTTAGTTTTATATGCTTATATTTGTTAAAGAAGAAGAAGAAGAAGAATTCAGATTATTTCATGGTCACAACTTACCAAGAGTGTACAAGTCAAACCTGCAACGAAGCATATGGCGAAACCGTTAAACCTCTGTTTAATAAAAAAGAGTGAGAGACCAATGAGTTAAAAGGATCTTTTCAAAGGAGAGAATATCTTCAAACGTCAATCAGCAAAACATGGAATAATTTCAAAATAAAACTTACTGGATACTAAGTGAAACTGTATAGCTCTGGCAAGATATACCAATTCACTAAAAAAAATTCCAAGATAAAGGAAACTGAAAAAATGCATATCTAACCAATTGGCATAAATTGACCAACTAGCTCAGATGGAAAATCACAAACTTAAGCTTATATTTTCCCTGAAGGAGAACTTTTGCAATTCAGCATTCGCGAACCTATTCAAGACTACTAATCAATTATGCATCCGTAAAGTCCAATGCTTCTGTTCCCTTGTAATAGATCAAATCTACATTTTTTTGATACATTCTTAACAATCGATCTGTTTAGTTTTAGTATTACGATGCGGACAAGTTACTATGCATGTTCTTTCTCGAGGCTAAACTCGAATCCTCTGACCGCGTACTTTTGTCAATTAGCAAACAATAAGCAATTTATTTATTTCACTAACGGTTTGCAATTTTTACAGGGATTGATCTAAATGAAAAGACATTCATCATTAATTTCACGTATTAGCGTATCGACAAAATTTACTCTCCCATGACAATACACAATTTCACGTACTCTTCATAGTAGTTTGACGTTTCGTGATTTAGCTTCAAGCACAGTCCGAAACAATGGCCACAGAACCAAAAAAAGTAGAATCGAGGTTACTGTAAAGCTTATAAATCAAGCAATCAAATTTAACTGAGAGCGTAATGCAAGTATTTGACTTAAGTGGTTGGTGCAGATCAAAATTTACTTTTAATTTGCTTAATCCTTTTCCTTGTTTGTCTGAGCAACCAAACAGAGGCGAAAAAGAAAGAATGAAGTGAAATCAAGAACCTGTTTTGTGGACAGGGTGCAGTTGCGATTGAAGTCTTCCATGAAGGATAAGGAGCTGTTCTCTTCTAGCGCTGCAGCTTGGTGTTCGTCTTCCACCTCCATTCCCACTAGCATCTTCATCTTCTCAAACGCCTGGTTCATCTTCTCCATTATTGCCTACTAGTTTTTCTCACTCTTTCTGGAGAAAATTAGATCTGCGACCGAGGGAGATTATCAGAGTGAGCAGATGGTTTGCTTCGAATGACAGAGAGTGTTTTCTAAGGTTGGATTAAAATCTTTTTTGGGTTTGGGTTCTGAAAATGAGACGAGATAAAAAAAATTTATAAATAAAAATAAAATAATTTGTAAATAATAATGATATGTTTTGAATTAAGATTTTTAAAAAATTTTAAGAAATGGGAGGTAAAAGGTTAAATAAAAATATTATAAAATTAAAATATTGTTATAATAAAAATTTTTAATATATATATTTTTTTATTTTAGAATTTGAAAAAGTTAAATTGTTTTTTATATTTTATCTAAAAGTTTGAAAAAATTGTAATAACTAAATAATAATTAGATAAAAAGTTGAATATTTGAAATTAAAAAATATTTATATTTGAGTGATGTTTAGAAAGAAAATGAGATGGAATAAGATAAAACCATTTATATTCTCAAACAACACCTTAGAGCTTAGGCCTTGCTTAGATGTTGGGATGTGTCATTTAATCTCATCTCATCTTTTAAGGAAAACTTATAAATAAGTGATATAGAGATCATACTATAAATATCACTTAAGGAAAATATTTTATACACTGATAAAGCGTATCAATTAGTGTTTTTTTAAAGAATTTGCGTATATTTATTTTTTAGTATTTTTTTAATACACACAGAATGATTTAAAAAAATAAATAGATAACATTGATTAGTACACCTTTCGGTACTGATCATCGGTGCATGTAGCACCACCCATCACTTAAATAGTAACATTTAATTTATAAAAGTGAGATTAAATTTTTATTACAAATGAAATGATGTCAGGTATTTTATTAAGTGTGGATACTGGCTTATAAATAAAACTTATATATATATATTGTGTTAAATGTTAAAAAAGAGATAAACTTATTTGTAAAATGGGCATCACAAAAATATACTTCAAATCTAAATTCATATTTTATATCTTTTGCACATAAAGTGGTACAAAATGAACTCAGTTCAAACATGAGACCCAAAAAGATGAGCAGCATAGGAACAATCTACAGGAACACATTGATATTGCACCAAAGACCATAATTATTCCCTAAATACACACACACACACATATATATGTGTGTGGTTTTATATCTTCATTTATTAAATACAATAAATAGCTCAAATGCTTGATTTACTTGGATGTTCATGAGTTAATTTTACGGCAAGATTCTCGTACTTCGCCTTTTGATCCTTCCTTAACATCAAGTGTACTCATTTTGAGCATTGCCTGTTGGAAATCAAAGAAGAACATGGCTTCGTTCATCGCATAGCCATTGACGATGCCTCTTGTTCTAGGTGTCGCATACAATGTTTGATCTGAACCAAGCACCCCGGCTTTCCTTTGCAATGCATTGAAGTAGAAATTATCGAAACTGTTCCTCGTCGAATCAAAGGGTTGCTCAGCATTATCGCCAGCACTGCATGTCTTGGACAATGTATTTGCAAAATCTGCATCTAAATTTGGATCCGCAGCACTCAGTCTGGATTTGAATGATGAACATCTTGCCACTCCTAGTGTATGTGCCCCTGCATGCAATTCCAAGTTAAGATCACCGACACCAATATTCAGAAACAGTACTGCAATGATCATGTTGGCCAGAGTAACAAGAAAACTTTAATTGTGACATTGACTCCGTAACTATCATTTCAATAATTTTGGCTTGAGAAGCAAGATATTAATTTGTGACTTGCATATATATATATATATAATATATAATGAGAAAATATATTTGTAATTGTGAATTATGTAACTGTCGTATAATCGTTTTAAAAAAAATGAATAAACTATAAGATCCACGTGAAAAAATTAATTTTTTAATAGTAGATCTCACTTTTTTTAAAGTAATTACGTAACTTTTACGCACTTCACAATTATACGTAGAATTACTCATATATTATTCCTAAACAATCATTAATTCCAAACTTGTTACATATTATACGTACCCGAAAGAGCCACCACTTCTTGGACGCTAAAACCATGCTGCCCGAACATCTTAACGAGTTGAGAGGCATTGAAGAAGGGTGCAGGAAGATTGATTGTGTCTTTCATTTGAGACCTCCTACCGTCCTTTCGTCCCTTTGGTATGTCATATACTGGACCCCCAGCCTGCATAGTTATGTGCAATAATAAAACAAATTAAATATTAATTTTACGGAAAAATATGCATGTGAGAAGGAATTGAAGCTGATTCGTTCTGAATTTTGGTAGCTTTACCCAGAACACTGCATCTCTGGCAGCCATCGCAAGAATGTCAGCGCATGAGACTACGCCCGGGCATCGTTCCTCAAGCTCCTCTTTTGCATCATCAATAACTTCATATCCCCGCAAGCTCAAATTTGCAGGGGAGTCCTTCTCTGCTGTGTTATCCTTTGTCGAATCAACCAGAATCGACCCATCACATCCCTACTTGACAAAAGTCATTATTTGTTGATCAGTTCATCAACAAGCTCATCATGTAACGAAACACTTCATCCCAGCTAAAGTAAAATAAGAATTTTTCCCAAGGCAAAATGTCACCACACAGAGAGAGAGAGAGAGAGAGAGAGAGAGAGAGAGAGAGAGAGAACCTCTATGAAGCAATCGTGGAAATGCATTCTAAGAAGGGCGGCTGCCAGGGTAGGGTCGGCTTGCAAAGCTCTTATGACAGTATTCTTCACAATTGGTTCAGCGAATGGGCAACTCATCATATAATAATTCATACTCATACCGTTTGCTCCAAATCTAGAACCGCTCACTATCATCTCCAATAGTACAACTACACCAAGAAAATTCCCAGTGACCATCTTAACTAAATCCAGAGATGTCATTATAATCAGTACATATATGCTCAAAACACCCAATAAGGCCAGTGGCTAAGGGCCTGCCTAACGCTAAAGGAAAGAAGAACCCAAGCTGGGAGGTATATATATATATATATATATATATATATATATGTGTGTGTGTGTGTGTGTGTGAGGTTGAGAAAATTAGCTCATCTTGTGTTGGTATAATGGCCGGGAAGGTCTGGAGTTTGTGGTAGTATAGAGAGTTGAGAGGATGCAGTCTCTATATAAATGTAAATTACAGTAAAAGGGTTGCCCCCCACCACCCCAAAAAAAAAACAACAAAAAGAATTGGAAAAATCAAAAAGTTGAAGTTAGTGGTTTATCGTTTTCTCTCCACCTAAAACAATGGTCAATATATATATGATAATTGACTATAATGCATATGCGACGTTGCATGACACGTTACTAATTCACGATTAGTAATTATCCAATCATTATTATACACATTATGAATTAATCGAAGTCGTGTGTTGCAACACTAAAGATTTGGACAAAAGTTTACTAGTGGGAGTGAGTAACTTTTTAATATTTAAGATCAGCGATCGAGCCACTACTACTGTACTTAATTTGCATCATGACTATCATTTACACAAGAAATAGCTTAATTGTTGTATTCTGTTCGATCGCTGTTATGAATTACCATATCCTATTAAAGAAAAAAACCTGATTATAAGAAGGTTTGTGATCATTCTTTTCTTTTTTTCAACCGGTTCGTTTCCTAATCGTTCTGATTAATTGGGGCGGCAACGGGTTGACAAAATCACTTTGTCATGGAACTTGCTAGAAATTGAAGTCAAATTAATTCCTTGTGGCTAAGGAGATCGATCGATGAGAACATGCAACATGTACGGATTGGTTTGAGAAAAGTAAAAGGGAATTAGTGGGGCCGGGGTGGCTGTGAGCTAGATTGTGATAGTGGGAGGGGTGGCTGTGAGCTAGATTGTGATAGTGGGAGGGGTGGCTGTGAGCTAGATTGTGATAGTGGGAGGAAGTGCATGCAGCTAGCTGGCTTCCATTTTGAAAGGAATTAAAATCATCAAGGACCCAAGGTCCCTAGCTCTTTTTTGGTGAAGTGGAGGAAACGAATTTGGCGATAAGGGTTGGTACTCTGTGTTGAGGAATAATTACATATTATTTATAGATAAAGTCTTAGATATATATATATTTAAAAAATGAGTAATTCTTTCTTGTAGTACCAGTTTTATGAGATGAGTTAGGTCCATAAATATCTTTATGGTATTAAAACTTATCACAGGACGGATAGAAGCCCACATTATTTATCCTGTGATAAGGACTAGAAAAAAAATACTGACATGTAAGTGAGGGATCAAGTTGAAGAATAATTTCACATTATCTATAGATAAGGTATTGAAAATATTTATAAGGAATGAATAATAATTTCTTGTAAAATTGATTTTATGAGATAAGATAGTTTTATAAATTTCTTTATGCACATGTGCGCAGCTCAACGCGTTTCTACAAAGTGCTATGCACACGCCTTGTCTTCTCACATCATGTGGTACTCATGCATGCTGCAGGTACGATCAAATTCCAAATGCATGATTGCCTGTGGAGGGATCGATCGAGATCATACTTAATTATTCATATATATACATGCATATATATATATAGTAATGCATTCTTTAACAGGCCAGATGTTTGACAAACCAGCATTTAAAAGCTAGTACGACGTTCAATCTGATCTTAACTCAGGAGGAAGGAAATTAATTAAAGCTAGTGGCCAGTGTCCACCTTCGTTGTGGTTAATAGTACTCAGTACTACTAATTGATCAAGTCTTTCTCCTTATAAATTTCTTGTGTCAGCAGTAGATCGAGTATAACAAAATAAACGGTATCAGATTAGAAGACCCTATGGTGCATTTTCACAAACAGAAGGAGAGCACTCACTACACTGCAACAGACGAAGGAAATCAGTTACAGAGTCATCGCCATATACAACAATAGGATACCATGCAACAGTAGACAAAGTCTAGAAAAGAACAGTAGAGAAATTAGTTATTAGTCTATACGGTTATTTGTAACAAACACAATTATTTTATTCTCTTGCTCATCAGGTATAAATACACTAAGTCTTGTACATGGTAAATCAATGAAGAAATTCTTCTACAATATCTTCTCTCAGTCTAACATGGTATTAAGAGCCCATAGACTATCGTCTCTCTGATCCATGGCTACTTCTTCTTCAAATCCTCCGCCTGCTTCCTCCACCTCATCCTCCTTCTCCCACATTGTCTCTACCAAACTCACCACCGACAATTACCTTCTATGGAAGGTACAAATCTCTACTTATCTTAGGGGCCAAGACCTCTTTCAATATGTCGATGGATCCCTTTCTTCTCCTTCTAAAACTATCACTGATTCTTCTAATGCCATACACAAACCTAACCCAGCATTTCTTTCTTGGCAACGCACGAACCAACTTGTCCTCAATGTTTTATTTTCCTCCCTCTCTGACTCCATTATTGGCCATGTTCTTTCATCCACTACTGCTCATGACCTATGGGTTTGGTTAGCCTCCATGTTTGCTTCCCATTCCGAAGCCAAAGAGTTTCAAATCTGTTTTCAACTTACCAATCTTTCCAGGGGTGACCAACCAATGTCTTAATATTTTGGCAAAGTTCGTTTGCTAGCAGATTCACTAGCTGCAACTAGAAATCCCCTACCCGAAAAAGAAATTGTTACATACTTACTCAATGGCCTTGGCCAAGCTTATGAATCCTTCATTACTTCAGTAACAACACGAGCAGAACCTCTTTCTTCTGAGGAATTATATCAACTCCTCCTCATACATGAGGCTTGAGCCGCTCATTTTACCAGGAGTCCTATCTCCTCTGTTGAACCCACAGCCAACTTTAGTGCCTCAAGTGGACATGACCAATGTGGTCATGGACGTGGATGTGGAAATGGACGTCAAGGATGAGGGCGAGGCCGTTTTAACTCAAACACTCATGGTGGCAAGACAAATTCATTCACCAATCCTGCACCTCATTACACTGCCCAGCGCCCCACTTGCCAAGTTTGTAACAAATTTGGTCAAGTTACTCTCCAGTGCTGATACAGGTTTGATCATTCCTATCAACTTGATGCTCCAAGATCCTTATCTGAAATTACACTGCCCCTGCTTCTTTTTCTGATTGCTCATGGTACCCGGACTCAGTAGCTACACATCATATAACAAATGATTTGAGTAACTTAAATATTTCTTTTGAACAGTATAGTGGTGGTGAAACAATTCGGGTTGGAGATGGCAGTGGTTTCCCCATTCAAAACTTTGGTGACTGTTCCTTCTCACCCATGTCTTCTTCTTCCTCATTTTCACTTCATAATATGTTGCATGTACCTTCCATTACAAAGAACTTAGTATTGTTCTTCAGTTCTATATTGATAATTTCTGCTTTTTTGAATTTCATTCTTCTCACTTTGTTGTGAAGGACAAACACACGAAGACTCTCCTCCTCACAGGGCCAACGCATAATGGTTTATATGTTTTCCCCTCAGACGTATCCTTAGCTCCAGTCCCCCCCATTCATCTTGGTGAACGAACCAGTCTAGAGCAGTGGCATCGTAGGCTAGGACATCCTTCCCTAGCCCTTGTATCACGTGTGTTGCACTCCAGATGCCTACCAGTTCTCTCAAGTGCCTTAGTTTTCAAATGTCCAGAATGTCCCTTAGCTAAGAGTCATCAATTACCCTTTTGTAATAACCAGACTCAATACTCTCTGCCCTTAGATCTAATTTGTGCTAATTTATGGGGCCCGGCCTCGTATGTTTCACGACTTGGATTTAAATATTACCTTTCATTTGTTGATCATTATACACTGTACACTTGGTTTTTTCCCCTTAAGCTCAAGTCTGATGTTACATAAATTTTTACTTTTTTTCTCCCTTATCTTGAACGCTTATTCAATTCCAAACTTAAAATTATACAAAAGGATGGTGGTCGGGAATTTAAACCTTTAACTCAGATCTGTCAAAAATTAGGAATAACTCATCGTCTCTCATCGTCTCTCATGTCCTCACACACACCAACAGAATAGACTGGTAGAGAGAAAACACAGGCACATTGTTGGAATTGGGCTTGCTTTACTAGCCCACTCATCCTTACACTTTTCTTATTAGGCCGATGCTTTTGAAATTGCGGTTTATTTAATTAATCTTCTTCCCTCACTTACTCTAAAAAATAAATCACCTCATTTTATTGTTCATAGTTCTGAACTAGATTATCAATTTTTAAAAGTCTTTGGGTGTGAATGTTGGCCTAATCTCAGACCTTATCTCTCAAATAAATTAAATTTTCGTTCTGTTTCATCCCTTATTATGGGTTACAGCTCCTCACATAAAGGTTACAAATGCTTGGACCTCACCAACAACAGGTTATACATTTCTCGGGATGTTATATTTAATAAGGCCTCATTCTCTCTTCTAAAATCTCGGCCCACCAACATTTCATCTCAGACAAACTCAAATTTGATTCCTCTCCCTCTTTTCTCTAATTCTATTATTGGGCCCAGTCCAAGCCCAAACACAAGTCAACTCACTATGTCCCTTGTATCTTCGTCTACCTCGAGCTCCTCTGCATCTTTTGTCGCTTTTTTATCCCCTCCTTTGTTTCTACTCTTCCCTCTCCTCCAACAGCTTTACAACCACCTTGCTCTCCGATTATTATGCGTGCCCAGACCAACTCCTCCAAACCAAGACAATTCACAGATGACACCATCTCATACTCTACTCAATTCTGTCTCACCACCACTGTCACTGTTCCAGGCAAACCCTCCAGCTACTCAGTTGCTTCAAGATTCACGAAATGGAAAGATACAATGGCCCAAGAATATCTTGTTTTTCAACAAAATTGCACCTGGAGTTAGGGGTGTAACCGGTTCGGTCCAGTTCGATTTTAGACAAAATCTAGTATCGAACTGGTATGTACCGGTTTTGTATTTTTCAAAACCGATTACGCACTGGTTATCCTTCTAAACCAGTACTTCTGATTTTACCGATTTTCGATTTGGTTTTTCGATTTTTTTAAATGTAAGTTTCACAATTTGTTATTAAAAATTTTTTTATAAAAAAAAATTTGATTGAAAAAAATCTTTTTTATACTTTTATTAAAAAAATCTGTTTTAACTTTTACTAAAAAAATCTGCTTTATTACAAAAAATCTGATTTAACTAAAATCTGTTTTAGTAAGAACTGCTTTCCAAAAAACTATTTTACTAAAAAAATCTGCTACAAACTTATAAATATAACTACTACAAAAACTGGAAAAAATTTTTTTGCAATAAACTGCTTTATCTGCTATGAGTCTATGACTAATGGTCCAATGGATACAACTTACAGAATTTACACATCATACATTAAACAAAGCATTGCAAGTCTACAACAAGTCCTTACATGTTAAAGGAAATAACTTAGTACTTACACATATATTTTTTAGAGTAGTCACAAGAAATTCAAGAACGGACATCAACAAGCCTGTGAGCCTATGGAATAAAATAAGTTCAAAAGTCTAAATTAGAAGTCCAAAAGTCCAACAAATCACAAGTCCAAAAGTCTAAATTACAAGTCCAAACACTTAAAAGTCTGAACTACAAGTCTAAAAGTCCAACAAATTACAAGTCCAAATTACAATAACTTAGAACATACAATAAAAAATTTCAATAACTATGCACCAAGCCACCAACTCCAATAGTCCCTTCAACAATCCTTGCAATTGTATGAAAATAAATCAAGCAATTAATTCTAATAAAAAGTTAGTAATTACATTAAATAATAATAATAATAAATTAAGGAAAGATGTTATACAAGTTGACCTATCTTAAATTTAATTATCTACAGCCAAAGAAGTTGGTCTTGAAGAACTCCCTAGGTCTTCTATGAGCTCTACACAAAAGGAAAAAAAAAAAAGCATAGTAATTTAAACAAATTACTAATATGATTTACACTTTAGATATAGTTAAAGAAAAGGTGAATGATGCTATATACCTGTATCAATTTTCTCAAACTCTTCAACATCATCCATTAAAGTGTGAATGTTAATCGGGGCAGAAGAACGGAGCCAATTTTGTGTACAAATAGGGGCTTCTACCATAAGTGGAGATAGATTATTGCGGAAAGGATCAAGTACTCGACTTACTATGCTAAAAGCTGACTCAGTGGCCACTGTAGATATCGGAACTGCAAGAACATCCGGCACAACTCTTAAAAGCCCACGGTATCTAATGGAGTTGACCTTCCACCAAGTAAACAAGTTGAATTTTACATCATCTTCTTCACATTTTTCACATAAATATCTCTTCAATTCAGATTTAGTCTCCAAAGAGTTCTCCGACTCCAAACGCTTCTTAATTTGTGCATGGATTAATGATCTAAAATCACCTTGACCTACCCCAGCAGTTGAACTTGTATGATTAGCCCATCTCTCGCTTGATTGGCTCATAGTCTGATCTTGTGCCCCAATATTACTTCCATCATTTTCACAATAACTATCATATAAACGAGTCAAGTCATCTTGAACCTGATCCACTAACATAAGAACTTTTGAACTATTATCCTCATATATTCCTTCAAAAATATATGTTAGACAACACATTTTATATCGAGGATCAAGAACCAACCCAACATACAACAAAAGATTAATTTTTTCAATATTTTCCCAATACTTCTCACATTTAGATTTCATACTAAATGCCATTATCCTCAAATTATGAGGCCCTCTCACACACTCCAAATTAATTGACCCTTGAATTGTTGATAGCTCAAATACAAAACTGTTGCAAGTGACATAATTGGTCCCTGAAAAACGCAATGTTGTATCGTAAAAAAGTTTCAAAAATTTTGCAAACAACCTACTCTTATCCCAATCATCTATGGTTGGAGGCCCTAACTTGGATGCCCTTCCTTTACCCAACTCACTAACACCATCATCATCTTTACTATCATCCTCCCCAACACTCTTAACATATCCTGGATCTTCATCATCTAGCCGTTGAAATGCTTTTTGAAACTTTTCAACCCTATCCAACATCATATAAGTGGAGTTCCAATGGGTTGCTACATCTAAGCATACACCACTTTTACAAGTAATGTCCTCACTGTCACAATATTGCTTAAATGTGTTCTACCTTTGTGGAGATGATTTTACATAATTCACAGCTCCTCTAATTCTTGCAATTGATTGATTATATTCTTTCAACTCATCCCGAACAATCAAGTTTAAGATATGAGCACAACATCTCATATGCAAGAACTCATGTTCCAAAATCGTATCCCTTCTATTCCTTGTCTTTCTTTTGAGAGACGAAACTGCCCCATTATTTAAACTTGCATTATCAAATGTAATTGTAAATATTTTGGGCCTCCCTCATTCAAGCAAACACATTTCAATTTCTTTACCTAGTGTCTCACCCTTATGGTTTTCAACCTTACAAAATTTGATAATTTTTTTGTGCATGTTCCAATCTTCATCAATAAAATGTGCAGTGAGACACATGTAGTTAAAATTTTGCACGGGTGTCCATGTATCCATGATTAGACAAATACGTTGCCCCTTAAGATCACTTTTCAGCTTGTTTTTCTCTCTCAAATAAAGTTTATAAATATCTTTTGCAACCGTTACACGTGAAAGAATCGCATGCCATCTAGGTTGCACAACAAATATAAATTTCTTAAACCCCTCCCATTCCACATGTTTAAAAGGAAGCTCATCAACAACCAACATTTCTGTTAAGGCTTCTCTACACGCCTCAACAGTAAAAGCAATAGGTACAAGCCCCTCACTGCTTGATCTAGACTGGAAACCCAATATAAATTGGTTTCTATCCACTTTCCTAAGTGGAGATTTCTTACATGTTTTTTCCAAGTGCCCCAACATTGATTTTGTGCCATTTATATTAGGATCACAAGCATAACTCATCCCACAAAAGTTACATGAAGCCCTAGGTTTTGACTTATCCTTAGTATGAATCTTTATAAAATAATCTCAAACTACTGATCTTTTCCTACCAATAGATGGCTTGCTTACATTATATTTGGGAGAAAGCGGATCATTAGTTGCCATTGATTCCATAGTCCTTTGACTCCTTTCTATTGTAGGTTGAATATTGCCATGCGTTTCTGTTTCATTTGAAGGATCCATATATGATTTTGTAGTAACAAAAATAAACATTAATTGTTGAGCCTTCACATTTTATTCAAATCTTCAACCCCAATTGATAAACATTAATTTCAGGCCACACTACACAGATGTTATTCAAGTAGAAAAATTACAAAACCCTATCAATTTAATTTCACAAACCCAATCACAAAACCTAATCAAAGTAAATTTCGGATTTAAAAATACAAAGACATGTAAAATTTAGTTGGATGATTTTCCTGTAATAATACTACATTCTAATAATACGGCATTGACCTGTAAAATGGCATGTTTATCATGGGCATAATAATATTACATTCTAATCAATTTCACAAACTCAATCACAAAACTCTAATATCACAAACACAATAATAAATACAATCACAAAAAATCTTAAATTTTGGATTCAAAAACCCTAATATCACAAAACTGAAAACCCAATCGGCAATCACAAATTCACAAAAATCTCAATATCACAAAACCCAATCACAAAAATCATAATATCACAAAATTCAATCACAAAAAATCCTAGTATGTAATTTCAAAAAAAAAAAACTTACCGTTGAGGGGGCAAATCGGTAGAGAGACAGGGGCCGAGAGAGTTGAGAGAAGAGAGATTGAGAGACGATAGACGAGAGAGTTGAGAGACGAGAGAGTAGAGAGTGAGAGACGAGAGAGTTGAGATTGAGAGCGAGAGACGAAAGACTGAGGCCTCGCTTGTTTTCAGGAAATATCTCATCTCATCTCACCTCATCATTACAACTTTCTCGAATCCCCACACAAAATAAAATAAACAATTCAACTTTTTCAAATCTCAAAACAAAAATAATATTAAAAAATATATTCTAACAATATTTTATTCAACTTTTTAACTTTAATCTCAACTCATCTCATCTCATCTCTAAAAACAAACGAGCCCTGAGTCACTGAGCCAAGACAGAGGCAGAGAGTCATAGACGAGAGTCAAGAGAGTGAGCCACTAAGCACACGAGAGAGTGAGAGGCGAGAGCAATAGCAGTAGTCTGAGAAGTAAGAAGTGAGAGACGAGAGTTAGAAGAGACAGACGATTTTAGGGTTTAGTTGTAGCCTATAGGGAAAACATCACCATTTGGCGTTTACTATTTAATTAATATTTGATTATTTTCAATGTGTTTTTTTTAAATGATAATTAAAATTATATATATTTGTAATACATTTAATAGATTATAGTGATTTAATATAACTACATATATATATTTGTAATACATTTAATATACTATAGTCTAATAGTATTAATATTAACCTATTAGTATAGTTTTATATTAGTATTAGTTATAGTGATTTAATATAACTATATTAGTATAAGTTATAACTATAGTCTATAGTCTATATTAAACTATTAGCATTAGTTAAATAGTTATAGACTTATATATTACTTATTAGTATAGCTATATAATATATTAGACTAGTCTAATAGTATTAATATTAGTCTATTAGTATAGTTATATATTAGTATTAGTTATAAAATATATATTTAATATTAGTATTAGTTATAAACTTTTAGTAAAAATTTTTAGTATTAATTATAAGTATAACTATAGTCTATAGTCTATATTAGACTATTAGTATTAGTTAAAAAGTTATAGTCTTATAGACTTATTTATTAGTATTAACATTTTATGTAATAATTTATAAATTATAATAAGAAATTATTTCATATACGAATATATATAATTATATATTATCTATACAAATTTCACATAAAAATTTATAATTATACATAATATATAAAACTTATATATATTAATATATATATAAAATATTTTGCATAAAACTTATATATATAAATATTATTTTTTATTTTTTATTTTTATCAACCGGTCCGGTCCAGTCCAAAAAATCCTAAAACTGGAACCAGACTGGAACCGGCCGATTTTCACATTCTAAGAACCGATCTCGGACCTGACCGGTTCGGTTCAAAACTGGTAAAATCGGTCCGGTCCAATCCGGTCTGGACCAGTTTTCCAGTATGAATTTACACCCCTACCTGGTGTCTTGTACCTCCCACACCTATGACTAATATTCTTTGTTGCAAGTAGGTGTTTCGCACCAAAACCAACACTGATGGCTCCTTTCAACGTTGGAGAGTCTGTCTTGTTGCCAAAGGGTATCATTAAGAGCATGGTCTAAACTACAATGAAACATTCTCTCCCGTGGTAAAGCCCTCCACCATTCGGCTTGTTCTCTCCATTGTTGTCACTCGATTGTGGCCTCTACGCCAACTTGATATCCAAAATGCATTTTTACATGGATTGTTGAATGATGAAGTGTACATGCACCAGCCTCAAAGATTTATAGATCCACTATATCCCACATATGTGTGCAAATTGCACAATGCTCTATACGGTCTCAAACAAGCACCACAAGCTTGGTTTGCACAACTTAACTTGTGGTTACTGGCATATGGCTTCAAGGCCTCAAAGGCAGACCCCTCATTATTCATATTACAACATGTTGATGTACTGCTTTATCTCTTGGTGTATGTCAATGACTTAGTCATCACTGGGTCTAAATCCTCAACCATTGACCTGCTCATATGTGGCTCTGCCTTTCTAGTCAAAGACTTGGGAAAGACAATTTCAGTCAAAGACTTGGGAAACTTGTCTTTTTTTCTTGGCCTTGAGGTTGACTACACTGCAACAGGTCTTATTCTTACTCAACGCAAGTATATCAAGAGTCAGATGATTAATGCTATAGGCATCTCCTCCCCTATGGCGGCTTCTCTCAAACTATCCAAGTTTGACTCTCCAGATTTTGATGATCCATCCTTATATAGGAGTATAGTTGGTGGCTTACAATACCTCCCTCTCACCATACCAGATATCTCATTTGCAGTGAATAAGATCTGTTAATTCATACATTCTCCAAAACAATCTCATTGGAGTGCCATTGAAAGAGTCATCAGGTACCTCAAAGCCTCCATTAACCATGTCCTACTTTTCAAAAGAAATTCCACATTCACACTCCAAGCATACTCGGATGCTAATTAGGGAGGTTGTCCTGATGATTGACAATCAACTGGTGGCATTTGTATCTATCTTGGAAGTCACCTCATCTCATGGAGCTCAAAGAAAAAGAGGACTGTGGCACAATCAACAACAGAAGCTGAATACAATCTCTAGCATCATGGGCTGCTGAGACCATATGGCTTCAAACGGTTCTTAGAGAGCTGGGTATTTCTCTTCCTAAGGCTCCAATCTTGTGGTGTGACAACATTGGAGTCACATATCTCTCTGTCAACCCAATCTATCACTCCAAAACTAAACATATGGACATAGACTATCACTTCATGAGAGATAAAGTTGTTGCCTGTGCCTTACAAGTCCAATTTTGCAGCCCAAAGGATCAACTAGTAGATGTCCTAACTAAGCCATTGGTTGCAGAGAAGTTCACTCACTTTAGAACGAGTCTCAATGTGGTTGATACCCCCTTGGGCTCGGGGGGGCGTATCAAACTAGAAGACCCTATGGTGCATTTTTACAAACAGAAGGAGGGCACTCACTACATTGCAGCAGACGAAGGAAATCAGTTACAGAGTCATCGCCATATACAACGGCGAGATACCATGCAACAGCAGACAAAGTCTAGAAAAGAACAGTAGAGAAATTAGTTATTAATCTCTACGATTATTAGTAACAAATACAATTATTTTATTCTCTTGCTCATCATGTATAAATACACTAAGTCTTGTACAAGATAAATCAATGAAGGAATTCTTCTACAATATTTTCTCTCGATCTAACAAACGGTACGTTCCAAAAGCAGTAGTCGACACCCTAATATCAAAGTCTTTCTCCTTAATTATATATGTCTGCACCTTCATATATGTTTTGGCTCAAGTAACACTTGATCCATCCTAAAGAAGCTCGATCAGAAAACCAAACTAGTTAATGTATCAAACACTTTCCAAAGCAGCATCAGTTGTTGGAGCTCTTGCGAATCAATGCCCACCTTTTATAAACAGTTAATTATTAACTTTCGATATTGCTGGCTAGCTTGGAGCTTGAGATCTCACACACATGTATACATGCATGGCTAAACAATGAGTCACACTATTAACTTCCCTTCTAACATGCTTAAGATCCCACCTCTAAAAAAGTAAATGATATTTTTTTACATCTGTTATTATCATCCCTGCAAAATTCCAAGATGGATCATGTTGAGTGATGTTGTTAATCACTTGAAAAGAGTCTTCTTCCAAAACAATCATTCTTAGACCCATCTCTACCAAAAATAGTTGCTTGAAAAGCTCTAAAGGATTCAGCTAGTAATGGATCATAGAAATAGTCACATTGCATTCTTTTGTAGCCAAAACATTACCCTTTCCATCTCTTACTATAATACCAATGACAACTTTGCCTAGAGATTTACTAAGTGCTGCATCCCAATTAATTTTAACAAAATCACTCAGAGAAGGTTCCTATCTATTTGTCACATTTTCCCCACCTTCACCTGGTCTGACAATAGTTACTTGTAGGTGTGTAACCGGTTCGATTCGGTCCGATTTTGTACAATTTTTTATAATCGAACTGGTATATACCAGTTTTAAAATTTTAAGAACCAATGTCGAACCAATTCACTACCGAAACCGAAACTTCCAATTTTTCCAGTTTCAATCTGGTCTGGTCCGGTCCTATTTTTTCAATTTTATGAATTATCTATATTAGTAATAATATTATGTTTATATAGACTAAACTATCAGTCTATTTATATTATAGTACAAATACATTATATATCAAAAGTAAGTTTATATTACTAACTTAATATTAATATTAAGTTATATTATAATATAATATATTAAGTTATATTTATGTTTATGTTTAAAATTGAATTTTATGTTATATTAATTTTATGTTATAAGATTAGAATTTATATGTTATATAAAATGTTATATTAAAAATTATAAGATTAATTTTATGTTATATGACATGTTATATTAATTTTATGTTATAAGAATAATACACTTGAATAATAATATTAGAATTTCATGTTATCTTAATTAGCAATTTAACATATAATATATATAATATAGTACAAAATTATAAATATATATACCGGTCAGGTTTGATTTAAACTAGTTTTCAAAATATGAAAACCGATATCGCATAGGTTTATGACCAGTTTTGATTCTTAAGAGCCGGTACTGCACCGAACCGCTTACAAACCGGACCAAACCAGTGAGTTTGGTCCGGTGCGGTCTGGTTCAACCAGTTTTTTGATTTTTTTTTTACACCCTTAGTCACTTGCGCTTCTTTGAATTCTTGTAGTAGAGTTTTTGCTTGCTTGATCAGCTAGTTTGGGTGAGAAAATTTATCCTCAAATACAAAGCTATTTCTTCTTTGCCTAAGTTTCCTTGCAATCAACACTACCCCTTCCATCTGCTCATCCTCATATGATTTATACATAGATGCAAAAAAATCCTTAAAGCAATCTACTAAGAGACTACTTTTATGTATATTATTGGAGCATAGACTCCATACATCTTTTGCTGTTGTACACTCTCAAAGAACATATACAGTATTTTCCTCATTCTCCAAACATATTGGGTAGTTTGGTGATTTCACTACTTTCCTTCTGAAGAGGTTTAAGTTTGTAGGTAATACCTCTAAGCAAGCACTCCATAGAAAGACTTCTGCTACATTAGGGATTTTTAATTTCCAAACTTTGTGTCATACATCTTTCTTGCTACCTGATCTTGAAGATTGTCCTTTAGCTCTATACAATATCTCTATTTGTAGGTGATATGCACTTTCGACAGTAAATTATCCACTTGTTGTGCATCTTCATATTAGCTTATATGGATTGTTTGATAGACTAACAGGAATCCTCATACGATATATAAATAGGGTTCATATTTGCACTTTTCCACACATACTAACTTTATATTCTTGACGAGTATAAGGGGAAACGAAGTGGCCATAGAAATGCTGCAAAATGCTTTTAAAAAAAGAAAATACTTTAGCTATAAAAGGATTATAAAAAAGTAAATCACAAACTGAAGTGACTTAATGTAGATTGTAAAATTACTTTTATTGTAAAGTAAATCTAATAGATCCCATAAAGTAATGTCAATTTATAGATTTATTTTTGTATAATTTTTTTGTGTCTGTAACAATTCTCTTTAAAAAAGTGAGACACGATTAACATTTTCCTCTTTTTTTTTTTTTACCTCGACAGAGACATGTTTATCCATTGTTAACAATAATGTTGTTGGAGTACTATATATTCAGCATCCGATCAATATCTTATCATCATGTGGAACAGCTAAATAGAAACCACATGCAATTGTTTAGCTCTTGTTTAGGGCAATATTATGGAGCTTTCACTAGCTAACATATTCAACAACTTCAGTACGTAGTTATGGTAAAAACCTAGCTACATTATATATATATAATAGAAAAGAATTTTCGCTCTATTATAATTAAATGAAACGAAGAGTGAGATCATATGTCATTAACTTATATAATTTGCTACACAACCCACTTCTTTTACATATCCATATAATATTGGGTTGAATCTTTCCTACTTCAAGTAAAAAGTTTCACCGATAAATAAAGCAATCATGTTGCCTAATGCTCAATTTGTAGTTCCTAATAGAAATTAAAGGGCCAATATACATATTTTTTTTCGTGTCTAAGACTAGTAAAGATCAACTAGATCCTTCCTAAACTGCCAATAGATATGAATATTAGTATATATAGCCACCAAGCAAAACATAAGTATGGGTGGAGAGTAGAGAATAAGGGTTAGTTTGGACACTCAAGTTATTCTCAAATATTTTATTCTTTAACATCATTTAAATACAAAATATTTTTTAATTTCAATTTTTTATATCTAATTATTACATAATTATTAATCAAGCACAAAACTCAATATAACTTTTCTAGATTTTGCAAAAAAATAAAAAAATAAAAAAATCTTTTTCAAATTTTAAAACAAAAATAATATAAAAAATAATATCCAAATAATTTTTTAACTTTATAATATTTTTATTTAATTTTTACTCTCTAATCATTCAAAATCAAATAAAACATTTTAACTTAAATAATTTCATTATTATTAACTAATATTCATATTTTAAATGTAAAAAAAAAACCCAAGAATGGTACTATTTTTTTTTTTTTAAAAGCACACAAAATTTAAGATCCAATCCACATATAAACACAATTAAAAAAGGAAAATGATAGATGTTCCATTGGAGGCCCCTGCTGGGGTCTAGCAATGTACTTCTATGTATTTTTATAATTTTTTATTTTACTTCGTGATTAAGAAAATATATTTTAATTATTTTTTTTTACTTTCTCATTAAGAAAGTATTTTTTTAATGATATTTTAAATTTATTTTATTTTTTAAAATATTAAAAAATATTAAAAAATCTATATAAAAAATAATTTTTAAAAAAATACATATAAAATAATACTACATTTCTACGGAGCCCAGCGGGGATGTAACATTGTCCATTAAAAAATATTCCTTTTGTCATAAAAATATTCCGTTCAAATAACATTTTAATGCTTATAAGTTTATAACCTTTCTTTTTTATTTTCTATTTTCTTTTAAAAATTAATATTTCATTTATTTTAAAATATTTTTGGGTCCGAGACGACCGACGTGACCTTTACTGGACCGGGACTGTATATTAGACAAAACTTTCTCAACAAGTATTCCCCCATTATTTCAGTCTCTCTCGCTCACTCTCCCTTTCTCTCACGCCCGATCCTACTGCGCTCACGACCAAATCGCCGGCCGGTTTCTCAGCTAACCTCGCCCTTCTGCCTCCTTCTTCGGAAACGATTGCTTCCAATTCACTGATACCACCTGCGGTACTCTTTTCTCTCTCTCTCACACCAAACCCTCTTTCCGTACGCTATCTACATTTATGTTTCAATATGTATAGCTTTCGTGTTTGCTCTTCATGCATTACATCTCGTTGAACTCGAACCTATTTAACTTTTCTCCCTATTTTTCCATTTCTGTGTATAAATATACGCGCTATATGTAGGTGTCTATGCATGTGTGCTTATTTCTGCTTGTTGATCTTTGTCTCAAATGGAATGTCGGATCCGAACAGTTTCTGCAAGCTAGGGTCTTTTTTTCATAAGATGCATTTAGCCTACGCCCTCTCTAAAACTGTAGCTCTCGTTCAGTAGAGGTTTTTGAACTTGTGTTCTGCTCCGTTTGATCTATGGCCTGGCATGTGCGATGGACGTGGTGTTGGTGTCTGTCGGCATTCGTGTATTAATTGCGGTATTCTAGATTATGTTTTTAGAAAGTTTGAATTTTTGGGTTTAATGTCCCTTATGCTCCATTTGGTTGCTGAGAAACTGATGCAAAAAGTAAACGTTATACTGATGCTGCATTTTTTATCTGTAAATATGTAAAAATCAACTCGGTGCTATTTGGTTTATTCTTGACCTAACAACTCATATATTCTGTTTAGTTTCCGAGAAAGCAAAAGTAAATGAAAAGGACGGACGAATGCTTGTGGTAATATGAATCTGAACATTCAACAACTTTGGTATTAAAGAATTAAAAAAAAAATAAGGGACGCCATTTTTAGTTTTATCTGCACATTTGAAGTTTTTTTAAAGAAATTTTTCTAACAGAAGCATTGGTGGAAAATAATATTCTGTGAAATGGTTTTATTATTCATCTATTACTCAGAGGATGTTCACTTCTTGTAGTAAGTTTTCTGTGATATTCAAATAATTGAAGTTTAAAAATAGTATATTCCCCTTAAATGTAATATTTTGTTATGTGCGTAAATGGCTGGAAAAGATCAAATTTGTACTGCTGGATACCATCCTCTTGATCTTACAATAGGAGTCTTAAATATCTCCTGTTATAATGTATTTAATATGGCAATGTAGGTCTTGGAGGTCTTCATAATGATATTTTGTTTTGATTTTCATTCTCTCCTTTAATGTCATTCAGGTTTTTCTAATGCCATGAAAAAAGGATACATACAATGATTATTACTGTCTTGTGTCAAATCTTTTGCATTCTACATGCTGTGATATAGTAGATACTTTTCAGCTTACATTGTGAAAAGATGACTTCTTTTGCTCTCTCATCGGCATATTTTCTCCTAATATCTTTCACCTCTCACTTCACACAAGAAGAAGGATACAGTTTTTCATAAGGGTGTATGATTTAATATTTGAGAGATTGTTATTGGTGATAAAGTCGGTTTCTATGACCTGATTCCTATGTGCATCCATTTCTTAGGTGTATCACTTGTGCACTTTCCATTACAGGAAAAGATGAGTTCGGTTAGAGGAGGTGATCAATCATCCAAGGGGAAAAATGTATCAGAAGTCAATAGCCCTAAGGTTGACCACTTGAATAATAAAATGGCAGACATCAACCTGAACTCAGAACAAGATGATGGTCAATGGGAGGTTGCAAGGAAGCCCAAGAACAGAGCTGGAAGCAGTGCTGCAAAACAATTGGGTTCTCAGAGTAGTAATAGTTCTAGAGCTTGGGGAAATCCAAATATGGGTCAAAAACAATGGATGCGAGGTAACGGTGCCCCAGGAAGGGCTTCTGTGAATTCCTGGTCAACACAAACTGCTGATTCTAAGCGACCTGCAGGTAGGGGACAGCCAAGGCACCAAGTATCCACTAGGGGCTTTGAGGGTAACTATGTAGCCCCACAACCTGTAATTGGCCCTCCATTGGAGCATGGATGGAACTGGCCTGCTATATCTGTTTCCACTCAATCCAAGGGTTTAGAAGATGGCCAGTTGAAGGATGAAACCATTTTGAACTCCCGTCATGATAATGATGTCGAGGCTGATAAGGATGACAATGTTGACGAGGCTGAAGATAATGACTCTGATGTCATGGAAGATACTGATGAGGATATGAGTGATGATGATGACTCTGATGCTAGTCAAAAGAGCCATAACACTCGAAAGAAGAGCAGATGGTTCAAGAAGTTCTTTGAAATTTTGGATAGCTTGTCTGTAGAAGACATAAATGATCCGGCAAGGCAGTGGCATTGTCCTGCATGCCAAGGTGGTCCTGGTGCCATTGATTGGTATCGAGGGCTGCAGCCTTTGATGACACATGCCAAAACCAAAGGGGCAAACAGGATGAAGATCCACAGGGAGCTGGCTGAACTCTTGGAGGAAGAATTGCGCGTGAGGGGAACATCGGTTATTCCGGCTGGAGAGGCATTTGGTAAATGGAAAGGTCTGAAAGTTGATGAAAAAGACCATGAAATAATTTGGCCTCCGATGGTTGTCATCATGAACACAAGGCTTGAACAGGATGAAAATGAAAAGGTATTATCATATTTTGTATCTGTTTTTGCAAATTAATACCCAAATAAATTGTAATCACAAAATGTAGTCTTTTATCCTTTATATTAAAGATTGCCTTTTTTTTTTTAACCTTATAAAGAAAAAGATTGATTTGATATTTACTCTCGTTTTACTCTACTTTGTGTGAAATGGATTTCAGTGGGTAGGAATGGGGAATCAAGAGCTTCTTGATTACTTCAGCTCATATGCTGCTATTAAGGCTCGACACTCGTACGGTCCACAAGGGCATCGTGGTATGAGTGTTTTGATCTTTGAGGCATCTGCAAGGGGTTATTTGGAAGCTGAGCGCCTGCATAAGCATTTTGCCGAGCAAGGAACTGATAGAGATGCTTGGGAGCACCGTCGTACTCGTGTCTTATTTTATCAAGGTGGGAAGCGCCAGCTTTATGGCTACATGGCAGTGAAAGAGGATTTGGATACATTTAACTATCATTCCCAAGGTTCTTCCCATCTTTTTCATCTCTTTCCTGTTGGTTGAATCCCTCGAGGTCTTGTGGTGACTTAAGTGCATAACACCTAGGGGTTGGCTCCAATGATAAGGGCCTTGGCCTTGGTGGTATACTCCCTCCATGTCTAAGGTTTGAATCCTTTGGTGCAAAAAATTCCTAAGGGCCACGTTCCATTGGTTAAAAGCCTATTATTTACCTGATCCGTGTGATGGGAATGCATTACACGGGTTGGGGTTTAACCTGGTAAAAGACTTGTTGTGTTTGCTGTCTTTGGGATTCCTTGTCATCAAAATATAATAACTAACTTAAATGCATAATGTTCTTTTTAAATTTCTGTCTTTTTAAATGTGCAGTTGCCTCTGACATGCTTTATGATTGATTAGGAAAATCTAAGCTGAAGTATGAGATTAGATCATACCAGGAGATGGTTGTGAACCAAATTAGGCAGATGAGTGAGGACAACCAGCAGCTTATCTATTTGAAGAACAAGGTTGTGAAGGAAAAGAGTTATTCAAAAGCTATTGAAGAATGTCTTGGTATTACGAGTGAGAGGCTGCGCAAGACACAGGAGGAGATGCGCATTGTAAAACACAGAACCAAATTGCAGCATGAAGAGAACAAGGAAGAGGTAATGTTACTCTGGTTGATATACACATTAGTGGTGTATTTAAGCAACAGTTGTTGGACCCTGCTTTCATGTGCTATATTATGTGGAGACTATTAACAAAGCAGTTCGGGTTCCAGAGTTTGTTCCTGAAATGATGACAAAAGTAGAGGTTACCGACCCATTAGACAACTTTGTTGGTGTCTTATTACTATCAGTTACTTTTTGATAACTTTGTAGGTATAATTTCTGACGTGAGGAATGGGCATGGTCAATGGGCTATATGGTACAGCAATGTGTCCAAGGTTTTCTGATCAGTCAAATAAATTCAATGATGAGTAATGGGTCCATTGTAACTAAGCAATTGAGATGAAAGATCTTTTTTGTATAAATAGGTTACATGCTGAGACTCACCATGCTTATATACCATTAAAGCCTACCAGATTGCAAAGTTTTAATTATCAGAAAAGGAAAAAAAAAAATATATATATATATATATATATACATACCGTGTGTTAGATTTTGGTATCAATCCATTTGATGGTTTGTCATCTCATTTTCATTTTGTAGCCATAAGCCATCAAGGAAAGACTTGTATGCTTTTTCTGGCTTTGCATATATGATCTTTTTCAATTACTGGGATTTTGCTGATTTTGCTTGCTTATTCATGCGCTATTGTGGTTATTGTTTGATATGCTGTCAGTTTTGCGAAAGAATAAATTTTGTTGGTGCCATTTGAAAAAATATTATATTTATGTTACCATGACTATGGTTGTATTCATGATAAACAATGTTAATATGCTTGTCTCTGAGTCACTCACTCTCTCTCTCCCCTTTTCAACTTAGAAACATCATTGAGTTCCTAATTTTTCATGTTCTCGGGATGAAATGCTTGCTGCGCTTTTGCTCTTTGGTTCTTAATGGTTGTGTATATCAGTTCTTGTTCTGTAAATCTATTCAAGTGGACTTAGTTTTAAAGTGTTTTTTTTTTTTTTTTTTTTTGTTTTAAATGAAGATGTACCTTCAAGAACAATTTTTTAAGGACCAGATCAAAACCATACATGAATCAAGGGAGGCCAAGGAAGAAGATTTTGAGAAGATGCAGCAAGAAGAGCGTGACAAGGTGAAGCAGTTAAATGAAAATCCTTCAAATGCAGACGAATACAAGCTCAGGTAAAATATACTTTTGGGTAGATAATTCAGCTGAGTCGTGCCCAGAATAACCATTTTTTTTCTATTTGCATTTTGCCATTGTTTTGTCCATAGGGTGGAGGAAATTGAAAAATACATAAAGTTACAAGACAGAGAGATGGAAGATTTCGCGGAGGAGAGAGACAAACTAATTAAAGTTCACGAGGAGAAGATGGCTGCAATGAAGCGGAGGCACTGGGAGGAAGAAGTAGAGCTGGAAAAAGAGTTCAATGCTGAACTAACCCAGCTCATGGACAAGTACACTCCCCCACAGCGTCCCGATGATTCCACCAACAACAGCTTTTGACGGTGGAGTGGAAAAGCCTGCTTCTCCCCTCCCCCACCTCCTTGAACAGAAAGCTCCCTGCGCACTTTGCCACTAATTCCTTGGGAACTTTAAAAGACGCTATAAACTTTTACCTCTGGTTAAATGGTACACGCTCAAAGAATATACTCCAAAGATAGAAACAGGGAAAATAATAGTTAGCTCGTGTGGACCCTGACCAGTGTCCTGCAGTTTACCCGCATCAGCTGTTTTATAAGCTGTTTTATTTTGTGGCTTTCGTAACTATGGTATGATTTGCAGTTGGGGTAACTATGGTATGATTTGCAGTTGGGGTAACTATGGTATGATTTGCAGTTGGGTTAATTAAGAGGTTTGGTTGGGGGCTCTTTGGTGGTGCTTTTAGTTTTCTGTGAATGAATTTATTGAGAACTATTGTTATTATTATAATGCCTAAAAATAGTGTGCAAAATATTGAGTCGGTAAATGCATGATATGCATCTTAAACTTGAATAGATCTCGGTTTCACTTAGGTCAAATCTTTTGGTGCGTGGACTTGCTTGCAACATGTTTTTGATACCTTGATACGACGACGGTCGGTCTTTGACAGAGGGCCGAATTGGTTGTTGAGTTTTTGAATTTCTTCGGCTTACACTCTTGTGGGTAGCCATGACAGAGTTACCCCATTTTATTTTAGGATCTTCTTTTCCACCTCTCCCCTCTCCTCAATCGGCTCCCCTCAGTTCATATTATGGTAATTATCATTAACAACTCACCTATTAGTCATCAAGGAAAAAAAAATCTCTTCACAAAGCATATATATATATATATATATATATATATAACCTTATAACGGTTATCTTTCTCTGTACGTGCTACACAAGAAAAAATTCATCCAAGAGAGAGTGACTACAAATTCTTTTCTAAAAAGTCTGGTTTCTAAAGGAACAAATTTCAAAATGGGACAGGCTTATGACATCAACTGTGATAATTGAGTTACAACAGTTTGAAAAGGATGGTTAAGATATAGTACAAAGGCGCATGTTTACAAAAAAAAACGTTGCATAATTAATGGAGTAAATAATAATAAAAAAGAAGGAACAAACACGAAAATATCAAAACCACCCTCCTGGGCCCAAAAAACCCATCCGGAAGAGACCCTTTTTTTTTCTGAAACAACATTCTGATGAAAACGGTAAAACAAAACAAACAAACAAAAAGATGATAATCTATTATCCTAACTAAATATTACAGTTATGCGCTGTAATATGGTTTCAATTGAAAGTTTGAAAACCGTTTCAGTTGGTTTTCTTCTCATCTTCATTTGCGGCAGCCACCTCTGCACCATCAGTGACCTGATCATCATCGCCACCAAAACCGAATTCATTGACACGTTTCTTGTCCACTGGATATATCCACCTCTGGTACACATAGATCAGAAATATAATATCTGCAAGGCAGAAAAATGGAAAAAAATCAGAACGTATACATATGTGTAGTCTGTGTAGAGGACACAATCCAACGCAGAATCACAACATCAACAGAGTTTCATTATGATACCCTTGAAAGGATGCATTGACAATGAATGGCACCCGCACGACAAACAAGACTGGAATATTTTAACCACAAAAAAAAAAAAAAAAAAAAAAATTTCAGCATACACGTATGAAGATCCTTGTTTGCCTGTTGGGGACATTACACAGGCTTGATTGCTGCACTGCTAGAGGAACTTCATTCTCAATGTATTTTTTATTTTTTTAGAAGTATTCTCAATGTAATTCTACCACTAATTTATGCAGCTTTCAGATGGTGGCATCAATTTTCCTTTGAATATACTACATGATCATTGTAAAACCATCAGCAATCTAATTTGACTTTGGTATCATCCGTTGCATCATTGCACTTCCTCTACCTCTTTTCCTCTTATGAAATTTTCATAATTAGCATTATCACACTTCCATTGTCAACCTCATTCAGGCGTATGTCAGTTAAAAAAGGGAGTACCAGAAAAGTTACAAAGGGGATTAAATTAATATGCATTGTGATGTAAATTATATCTTACCATCACGAAAGACAGACAGCCGATGCAGTGTTGGCATTTTTATGACAAAGGCAAAGAGATCATCAATGATGGTGTTGAGGAATTTGTATGTCATCTGCCTCCAGGGTAGATGAGCCACAGACTGCAGCTTGTAATTTATGAACAATTGAGGGCACATCATTATGAAACCTGCAACAACGAATTCAAGTGCAAAGGGAAACAAACCTGTCACACTTCTACCAAATCATTTTTTTTTTTTTTTTTTTTGTAAGCACACTTCTACCAAATCATTTTTTTTTTGTAAGCACACTTCTACCAAATCATAAAGTCAAAAGGTTATAACACAGGCAATATTTTAAGTGCAAAATTGGCCAATGATCTAAAGTCATATTGTTGTAAGACGCATATTATTTTGTTTGAGCAGGCAGAAAAATCTTTGGATGATTTACCATCAGAGAGAGAAAGAGGAGGGAGGAGGGAGGGGAATCACCATAATGAATCAATAAGTGTGCAGATAACAGGTTTGATAAGTAAAACTCTCTAAGATAAACAAGCAAACAAAGGAAGCAGTCTGATAAGTTACTATTGATGATGGTGGTCAAAAGGGTCACAGTGAAAGCCCAAGCATATTACAGAACTGTGGAAACACAAGGAAAACTCAAGCTAGATATGAACTTATACTACAAAAGGACTAGTCAATGTTTCAATTAGATCTCCTTCGAATTCTTATAAATCACTCACTCCACCATATATCTCACTCAATGTGGGCCTTAGCAGGACATTACAATAGCTTTGATGTGGCTTGAGCCTTTTCCTTAGGTTATTACAAATGGAACTCCAAAGAATTCCTTTTTTATTGGTATGAAGCTCCTTAGAGTTCTTAAAAATCATAGTTCAGTAAGGAACCATTATGGGACTTATAACACAATGCACTTTTTAACATACTCATTCCCTTGTATCAAATAGCTCCCCACCCAATGTGAGACTTAGTGGGGGCATCGCAGGTCTGAGCCTTGTGATTTATGAGATTCACTAAATAAGTTTTATGACATACAGCACAGGGGGTCGGTACAAATCCATCATAAATAGTTGTAAGGGTATCACAGATCTTTTGAGGCAGAATAAGCAAAAGACAACTAAGGGGAGATGAGATAAGAAATTGTGAGAATTCTGTGAATAATAGTGAAATTGTTTGAGTTAAGATATTTTATTGGATTTTGGAAAATGAGAGAGAAAAATCTGAATAAAAATTTTATAAAGTTAAAAATGCTTGAATATTATTTTTGTTTGGAAAATTGAAAAAGCTATATTGTTTTTTGTATTTTGTTCGGAAGTTTGGAAAAGTTGCATAGGGTTTTGTGTTTGAATAATGATTAGGTAATGATTAGATGAAAAAGTTGAAGATTTAAAATTGAAAAGTATTTTGTGTTTGAGTGATATTTGGGAAGGAAATTGTGAGAAGTTTTTCATCTCATCTCTATTGCCAAACAAAGCCAAAACTATAAAGCCCTTAAAAAGGATATTTTGAAGAGATGACCCCCAACGCCTGAGTAGGAAAAACTGTTTTTTTTTCCAACTCCATAGAATATAGCACAAAATCTCCATGACTCGACAAGCGTGTTAAGAAGAAGAGATAGATAGAACTACCAATATAACAAGTTTTGGAGGAACAATCTTACCAAACATGTACACACAGCTTGTCAGCGAAGATAGAATCCAAGAATACCAGCTCTTGTGGCGCTCATACATGAGCGAGTATACAGATGAGCATGCAACAAGGAGGAACAGTACATAGGACAAATACTTCATTGCCATATCATCATATTCCTTTGTCTTATTCCCTGCATAGGACTCACGATCCCGGAACCTTAGCATGGGTATTCTCCCACTTCTATCAATCTGGGGATGAAATACACAAATTACAAAATTTGCTATCACAACAGGGTAAACCAAAGATTCAGAGCAGTATAAATAACTCCCTAGTAGATGTAATATAAGCAAGTGTCAAAAAGTGTAGGTTTCAGGGCATTAGAAAATGACACCAATTAGAAGAGCATGCCCAAAATCAAAATGCATTTGTAGATGGATACCTGACATGCCCCATATATATACAGAGAAACATGAAAAGAAGACAGACAGTGAAACCCAAGGAATGCGGCATGCGGCAAATGATTGAAAAAGAATTCTATAAGCAAATTGCAGATAAGTGATAAACACAAAACATATGTAAGGCATGACATCTCTGAGCAGATTCTCTTGCATGCAAACAGCCAGTGTAATTGTGCCAACCTAAAAAGTGATGTACATGCACAAACAAACATTATTCTAACGTCCAATCATAGATGATACCTCTATGTGCATGGCCTTTCCGATTTTCCAAAACTCAATGCAGCAACCAATTCCAGAACTTGCCAGAATCATCCATGAGGTATCATTATCAAGTAGATAGAGGAAAACAATGAGCTGACACAGAAAGCTCACTATAACAGACTTTGCAGACAGTCCTTCCATAGACTTATTTTTGTTCCAAAATTGGATGTCTGCATTGGGAAACAATCAGATTAATTAGTAATATTAATCCCCAAGAACATCTACGGGACGAAATTTAAGAACTGCATTATACAGAAATTACCATACCATTCTTAAATGCCAAGAAGTCAAACACTGAATGAAGCATGGAAACAACCATTGTGATTGCCAGGAGGTATGGATTTCCTTCCAAGAACACCCTCTGAGAAAATTATCAGATAACTGACATTTAGAGAAACAAGGAAACTAAATTTTAAGTTGCATGATAGGTGCTAGAAGAAATACAATAAAATATTTGATTCCATAACATTTGATTACAACCCAAATTTCACTATAGATTTATATGTCATCTTATTATGCGCAAAGTAAATGATATGTATCTACGAATGGTGCAAACTCTCGGCACCACTAGTCATTTATAAATTGATGACATAAAACATTATCAGGTTCAGACATGAATAACTTTTTATGAAATTTTATTAGTAATTATGGTATCTTCGTCCTCATAGATGTCCATAAAAAAACCAAATGTTCTTTCTACTTTAAACGCAACAGTTCACATGGTGAGTAACTTGTAAGACCCAATGGCAACTTTCCAAATAATAAGAAGAAAAGTAACTTGAAGTTCAGATTGCAAAACTTGCAGAGCTTATTTCAATACAAATCCAGAAACAAAGGAACGGTTCAAAACCCAAGGAGATTTTCAAAACTAATCATTGGCTCATGCCATAGAAACTTGCTAGGGTGACAGTTAAGCAATACCTTCAACTCATCAGCCTCGCCTTCAAGCATGCTTCCGTAACTACGGTGAATCTGGAAAGATTGGTCAATCTGCAGGAATATTTGCCACTTGGTCATGCTTATGGGACCCACCTCCAGGTTTAGTGGCAATTCTGTCACAGTCTCATTCAATGGTATCAACTTATCTTTGAGTAACCAAAACTCATTGAAGAAGATGGTAGGATAGTAGTCCCCTGTACTAGGCTCAACATTCAAATCTGCAACTCTAAGTCAAGAAACTCAAAGATGTGGTAATGACATCATTCTTCCCTAGCACATGTAGCCCAGTCCAAAAGGGCCATGCGGGATCTACTTTAACATGTAGCTCCAGGTCCAGTAAATTTATAGCACACCAGATCAGTAAAGACATTTGGTTGCATCAATAATCTCGGTGCAAATCAACATATGTATCAAAATCAAAATTTTTATAGGCCCCTTTACATGTGTATGTAACCCTTTTCTAATTTGTTTCAGCAAATGAAAATCACATTTACTAGAATAGTAAAAGCACAGAACAAAATCAGAAATCTCACATTTAATATAATTGTAAAAGCACCGAATAAACAGAAACATACTAAGCTGGAAAAGCTCCAGGGAAATTTCCATGTAATTGAGAAAGTAGTGAGAGTGACAACAAAACTAAAGGTAGATTGACAAAAATAAGATCTTGAAGGATACAAGGCGCAACATTTGGAGGTGCAGCATTATGGGGGTATCTGCAGGCAAAAGAGAGAGAGGGGGTTGGGGAGAAGGCATAAACAATTTCAGTGACAAAGAGGCTCATACAATTGAAGAGAGAAAAAAGGGAATAAGTGTAAGCTTGATTTTTCTATTTCTAAATCAGTTGCACATTTAGTTATACACTTCAAAGAAAATGAGCTAAACTAATTCACGGATACACAACCATTACAGCCAAGAAACATTTTTAGATAAAAATCTAGAAATCAAAAGGCAGGACCAAAAGATACACTCGCATCATAAGACATTGACTGTAATGAAATTATTGTCATTAACTTATCATAAGAAGAAATGAAATTATTATCAAGATCTAGGGTTAGAATTTAAATTGTGGAAATAGCATTTTAAGGCAGTGAATATGTTTTAACATCTGATTCCAAGCAATTATGTAACAACTCAAGAAAGGCCCAAGCCACATTTGGGCCCATACTCTAAAAAACTAGTCAAGATTATAATTGGAGAGCCCATTGGAATCAGTATAAAAGGCTTGAACTTTCTCCTTCCCAATCAATGAGGGATCCCACTCACCACCTTCCTATACATCCGAGGAATTACATATTAAATTCTTATATCTAACGTGCTGACTACATCCTTTTTTTTTTTTTTGATAATTACGTGCTGACTACATCCTGTCACTTCAATTCATCAATGTTAGTGGTATCCATGATTTTCAATAACATAAGGAGTGAAATATACATAGAAATGATTACAAGAAACGAATTAAATTATTTCTTGGCTTTGTTTACAAGAAACCATGATATAAATTTTTTTGATAAGGGGAAAGTAATATTAAAGGGGGCATTCCAAAGAAACCATGACATAAATATATGGCTTTATTTAACAAGACTTCACAACCATACTCCAGAAATACTTTGCTCAAAAGATCATCATTTTTCCTTTTCTATGAAAACTAGTGATTATAGTTCCAAAACCATCATCTGATACTAAATAAAATCAGTCTTAAAGGGGGTTTCGATGAAAAATGCAAACTATAAGGAGAAATTAATATATACACAAGGAAAGAATAAAAAATTACAGAAATGAGCATAACCAAGACTCCAAGTTAAAATGCAGTGGAATCAATAATGTGGTATAACCCCTAGGGGTTGGCGCAAATGGTAAAGGCCTTGGGCTTGGGGGTATGCTCCCCAAGGTCTAAGGTTCAAATCCCCTAGGTGCAAACAATCTCTAGGGGCCATCGAACTAGGGGATTTTCTTATTGAATTACCCGAGGTGCACTTGCTGGAAACTCCTTGTCGAGGGCTTGTGCACCCCCGGGATTAGTAGAGACGTTGTTCCTGGACACCCGGTGCCAATAAAAAAAAAATAGAAAAAAGAAAGTGGTATAAACTCAACAAACTTCCTACCACAAACCAAACCTTGCAAAGAACTAACACTCATTAAACATACCTCTTATAATTTTTTCTATTGGTATACCTCTTTTTTTTAAATAAGTGAAGTTATTGAAAATCGAGTGTTATTGATGTACATAGGGAGTGTAAACGATAAACACCGAATTAGAGACTCATTAACACATACCTTGTAAAATCGTCGACTAAATTGATTGTAATGTTTGGCTTCCAATATGAAACCCATTCCACAGGTTTATCATCTATAGAATCACCTTCAGTACCATCAACCACCTGAAGCCCACGCAAATCTTCATTAGGATATGAACACCAAATGGAGAAGTACAGAATGGAAATCATGATGAGCTATCATGATTGTAGAAAATAAATTCTGTTAAACATATATAATACCATTTGAGAGACTTCTATTTCAGTCAACGTTGACATATACAGATATACTGCATTACACGTAAGACACCATGTATTTGCAATCAGAGTTGATGCTGGGTGGAATAGCTTGTATTTTTTTTTTTTTTTTTGATAAGTAAATAGATAGCTTTATTGAATAGAATGAAACTAGGCAATGCCCAAGTACACAGGAAGTATACAAAGTGAGACACCTAATTACATTCTAGTGAGCTGAAAAGAAGATAAAAACTCATGGACACTCCCACCCTTCAGTACAAAAGCAGAAAACCACTGTAAAAGAGAGAACACAAAAATATTCCAGATTTCCCCCACTCATGGAATAGCTTGTATTGAAATTATATAACTACTGTAAGCTTCCCACTCTATATCCTAAGATTGCATACAGGCATCTAAAGGGGCCTAGCACTCATACAGTGGATTTGGTTATATAATTACTAATACATTCTAAGCCTTTGCATGTCCCTCTGACCAAAATCAGACATTGGTGACCAAGGGAACATCTGACATATACAGAACTTGAAAAAAATTATAGCACTCAGGTGACTACCCCATACCAAAATCAGATATAATAAATGATTTTATAGACTTCCTACATAATATATGGAAGCCAATCCTCATAGCTATCCAATTGAAAAAGCAAGCATATGTGACCCATCTCTAGAAATGCTATCGTCGATATAGATAATCAAAGATTTTATTAAAAACACAAAAGGCATAGTACAAATACATGGGTTAGCATATAAGAGGAAAGCATAGTTAGAATAGGAAAAGAGATGAGAAAATCACGGAAGTAAAACCCATTACAATCTATAGAATCCACCCAAAAGAACAAAGTAATAAAAAAGAAAGTTTTAAACTCCTCCAACGTCCACTCGTGATCCTCAAACTGTCTATCATTCCTTCATCTCCAAATACGCCACAGTATACAAAGAGACCATCTTTCACATGCTGCAACTTGTGGGTTGCCATATAACCCCTCCACTTGGCTAAGAGGTCTACTATCCTCCAAGGCATACCCCAAGCCAACCCGAATCGACTGAAAACGTCATTCCATAATGTACTACCAATCTCATAATGGAGGAAATGGTGGTCTACGATTCTACACTCTTTTGCAAATGCAGCATGAAGCTGCCACAATTATGTGACTTTTTCTTAGGATGTCCATAGTGTGAATTTTCCCTAAAGATCCTATCCAAACAAAAAACGTTGCTCTAATAGGGGCCTTAGGGGTTGTTTGGAAGATGGGATGGTTTCATCTCATCTTATTTCTTTCCCAAACATCACTCAAATACAAATACTTTTCAATTTCAAATCTTCAATTTTTTCATCTAATCATTATTTTTTTTTCTTTATAAGTAAGAGATAAATATTATTGATATGAATGAAATAGGCACAGCTTGTGTACACAGGAAGTATATAGAAGAACACCTAAATACATTCTAAGAGCAATAAATTAAAGACAATAAATCATGAACATTGTCCCCATTTAGTACAATTGCGGAAAACCAGAGCATTAAAAGTGTGGAAAAAAATTCTTTAGCCCCTCCATTGTGTGTTCCTTATCTTCAAAGCAATGTACATTCCTTTCTATTCAAATACACCACATGAAGCACAACGGGATCATCTTCCACACTACTGCCACTTGAACATTGTCCCCATTTAGTACAATTGCGAAAAACCAGAGCATTAAAAGTGTGGAAAAAAATTCTTCAGCTCCTCCATTGTGTGTTCCTTATCTTCAAAGCAATGTGCATTCCTTTCTGTTCAAATACACCACATGATGCACAACGGGATCATCTTCCACATGCCACTTGATGACAGCCTTGCATCTTTCTCCAACAACCCAACAAATCCACCACCCTCAAAGGCATAACCCAAACAACATCAACCCTTTGAAAGATCTCATCCCACAACACCCTTATTACCTCACAATGCAGTAAGAGATGATCTACAGATTCTCTATTCTTTTTACACATATAACACCAATTCATCACTACACATCCCTCTTCCTCAGATTGTCCATGGTTAAAATCTTCCCAAAAGCAGCACTCCATACAAAAAAGGCTAGTTTAGAAGGCATACGAGACCTCCAAATATTCTTCCAGGGGAACGGAGTATGATCCTGTGTTGACAAAATGTTATAATATGCCTTAACTATACATTTCTTGTGATTATTAGACCTCCACTTCAATCTATCACGTTGTGCCATAGGAGTCCCCATGGAGTATAGTAGGCTGAAAAAGTCAGATACAATAGATAATTCCCAATCACGAAAATCCCTATTAAAAAGAATATTCCACTGATGAGAACCATGAGAAAATAGCCGCATATCCGCCACTGAAGCCTCCCTATTAATTGAAATACGATGGAGAGCCGAAAAAGCCCTTTCCAATGCTTGGCCTCCACACCACACGTCCTGCCAAAAATTAATTTGATTGCCCTATCCGGCTATAAGGAGAATATGTTTTTCAAAGCATGGCCACCCCTCCTTATAAACTTCCATAAACCCACACCATACCCCCCTCTCACTTCGTTGGAGTACCAACCACCGCAAGTAGCTCCATATCTAGCGTCGATAATTTCCTTCCACAATGATCCCCCCTCCGAGTGATATCTCCATCGCCATTTCCCCAATAAAGCTTTATTAAAAGTTCTCAAGTTACACACTCTCAACCCCCCATACACAACTAGGGCACATATTGTCTTCCATCTAACCAGTGGAATTTCTTCTCCTCCCCCATGCCCCCCATAAGAATGCCCTAAAGAGTTTCTCAATCATATTCACCACCCTACAGGCATAGTTAACAGAGATTAAAAAAAAAATGTGGAAAGGTTAGTAAGGGTACTCTTAATAAGGGTGAGACGACCCCCTTTCGATAAATACACCCATGTTCAACCAGCCAACCTTTTCTTTATCTTCTCAACCACCCCATCCCATATAGCTCTAGCATTGAAAGCTGCTCCCAATGGAAGGCCCAGATATTTCATTGGCAAAGAGAACACCTTACAATCCAAGAGGCTTGCTAAACTGAGGATATTTGAGACTGCACCCACCGGAACCATCTCGGACTTACCAAGATTTACCTTAAGCCTCGACACTGCTTCAAAACAAAGCAACAGTGCACGTAGAGTTTGGATCTGGCTATTATCCGCTTCACAAAAGACTAAAGTATCATCTACAAAAAGGTGTGAGATGATAATAGGGCCACCAAAGCCATTGCCCACTTGGAAACCAAATAAGAAACCTCCACCAACAGCGGCCTGCACCAACCGGCTTAGAACCTCCATAACTACAACGAATAAAAGAGGAGATAGAGGATCTCCTTGCCGCATACCCTGGGAACTATCAAAAAAACCAGCAGATGTCCGTTAACTAGAACTGAGAACCAAGCGATTGAAATACAATGACGCATCCAAGAAATCCACCTATTCCCAAAGCCATACCTCTCAAGCTAGTATAAGAAGAATTCTCAGTTCACATGATCATAGGCCTTCTCCATGTCAAGCTTGCAAAGAATACCTGAACCTCCCTCCCGCAGTCTATGGTCCAAGCACTCATTTGCAATGAGCACCGAGTCAAGAATTTGTCTCCCACGAATAAATGCGTTTTGAGGTTTGGAAATAATATAATCCAACACAGAATTTAACCAGTTGGCAAGAACCTTTGAAATAATCTTGTATATGCCACTAACCAGACTTATAGGGCGAAAATCCTCTACTCGGAGCCCCGTGTTTCTTGGGAATGAGAGCAATGAACGTTGCATTAAGGGATTTTTCAAACTTTTGAAAAGAGTGATTCACTAAAGACCTGCATAACATCACCTTTCATGATGTCCCAACAAGTTTGAAAGAAACCCATTGAAAAACCATCCAGACTCGTCGCTTTATCCTTGGCCATACCAGAGATGACCTTGTAGATCTCTTCTTCAACAAAAAGTCTCTCCAAAACACTCACACTCTTGAGAGTCAATTGCCTAAAAGGACAAGGCATCAAGCTTCGGCCTCCAACAAGCCGATTATGTGAGAAGGGTCTCATAATAATTCACAATATGGTTTTCTAGCTCGGGAGGAGAAGATAGCACCTAAGGACCTGAATGTAGCGACTCAATAGCGCTGTTGCGCCGATATGAATTAGCCACTTTGTGAAAGAACTCCATACACTTATCACCTTTCAACCAAAGGGCCCTGGATTTTTGATGCCATGAAATCTCCTCCGACAACAAAACCCTCTCCCAATTTGTCATAACCGTGCCCTTCCTCAATATCACCTCCTCCAAGGTATCTCCCAATAATTTCTTTTCCTCTAACTCCTGCAATTCCTCCAACAATGTAGACTTCTGATTGTCAATGTGGCCAAAAACTTCCAAGTTCCATTTCTTCAGGTCTTGTTTCAGAGCCTTCAGCTTACTTGCAAGAATAAAACTTGGAGTGCCAGTAAACTGATACGAGGACCACCAAGCACATACCATCTCTACAAACTCGTCCGCTGTTAGCCACATGTTTTCAAACTTGAAGTACCGATGACTCCTATGAATGCTCCCACAATCTAGTAGAATAGAAAAATGATCTGAGCTGACTCGAGCTACCTGTTTCTGACTTACCTCTAGATAGTGGGCTTCCCACGAAGGAGAGACAATAAATCTATCCAATTTCGACCAAACCCGACCGTTTGACCAAGTGTACTCGCCCCCTACCAGGGGGAGATCCATGAGGTCTAGATAAAAAATGAACTCGGAGAACTCCTCCATGGCCACAATATTCCGATAATGCCCTGATCACTCGCTAGGAAAGCGAGTAATGTTAAAATCACCCCCCCCCCCCCAGCACCACAGTACATCCCATAAGGAGTATAGGCCCGCCAACTCCTCCCACAACCTTCTTTTATACATGTCCACATTAGGACCATAGGTGCCTACAAATGCCCATTCCCATCTGTCAACAACGTTTTTGAATAAAGTCGCTACCGAGAAATCTTCAATACACTCCCTAATCGCCTCAACCACTCTTTTATCCCACATTAATAATACTCCGGTTGAGGCTCCCAAAGAGGCCAAATAAGACCAACCCACATACGAGCACCCCTATAAACTCCACACAATTTTTCTATCAATGAATCACAACTTTGTTTCTTGAAAACACACCACATCACCCTTCCACATCCGCAATAATGATTTGATACGAAAGCGTTTATTGCTATCATTGAGCCCCCACACATTCCAAGATATAATCTTAGGCTTCATATAAACATAGATTGCCCCTCCCTTTCGATCTATCCCTTCCGTCACTCCCTTCCTTCACATCATAATTGATGGAACAAGTTAGCCTTCTAATCATTACCTAATCATTACAACTTTTCCAAACTTTCCAACAAAACACAAAAGGCAATTCAACTTGCCTAAGGATGTGGTGGATCTACTTGTAGGTTGATATGGTTTTGAAGGAACAAAACGTGGAGCTGTCATGTGGAAGATGATTCCTTCATGCTTGATGTGGTGTCTTTAGCAGGAAAGGAATGGCAGATGTTTCAAAGACAGAACGTTCGATGGGAGAACTTAGGGATTTCTTCTTTAGTACTTTGTGTTTGTGGGCTAAAACAAGATCCTGAATGATGTTAATTTTATGGATTTGAATTAGCTTTTCTTCTATTTTCAAGAGAGAAGTAGGTATTTCCTTTGTATATGTCCTGTATACTTGGTCTTTGCCTATTCTTGATAAAAAAGTTTCTTATTAATTATAAAAAAAATTATATTAAAAAATTATATTATACCAATATTTTAACTTTATAATATTTTAATTCAACTTTTTCTCTTTCCTTTCCCAAAACCCCATAAAAACTATTTTACTACTATTCACAAACCATCTCACTACTATTCACAAATTTCTCATCTCATCTCATCTCATTCCCCAAGCATCCCCTTAGGCTGCGTTTGGATGTTGAACTGAGTTGAATTGAGTTGAAAGTTAAAAATTGAATAAAATATTATTAGAATATTATTTTTTAATATTATTATTATTTTAGGATTTGAAAAAGTTGAATTGTTTATTCTATTTTGTGTAGGAATTTGAGAAAGTTGTAATGATTAGATAAGATGAATTGAGATGGATTTGGGATCCAAACGTACCCTTAGTCGGCCAAATATTCCTCCAAGGGAATGGGTATCTATCCTGAGGTGCAAATGCCTTATAGAAAGATCGGACAGTGAGATTCCCTTTCTTAGTAAGGACCCAAGGCATCTTATCCAAACCTCCAATAGGTAATCTATTTGGGGATGCTTGGGAAATGAGATGAGATGAGAATTTTATAAATAGTAATAAGATGATTTGTGAATAGTAATGAGATAGTTTGAGTTAAGTATTTATTGGGTTTTGGGAAAGGAGAGAAAAGTTGAATAAAAAATTTATAAAGTTAAAATATTGTTAGAATATAATTATTTAATATTATTTTTATTTTGGAATTAGAAAAGGTCGATTTTTTTTTTTTTTAAAGTTTGGAAAAGTTGTAATGATTAGTTTGATAGTGTTTGCTTTTGAGTGATGTTTGGGGAGGAAGTGAGATGAGATGAGATAAGATAGGATGAGATGAAAATTATTTCCAAACAACCCCTTAAAATACAAGAGGTTGAAGAACTTTGTAAAGACATCAACTTCCCAATCTTGCAAGGAGCCACTAGAGAACTTCAATAGATTAGCCATCGAAGCTTTTTGCATAGGTGACTATACATCTAGGAAGAAGCTTCCTTGAGGGTTCTCTGGCTCTGTTGCCACACATAAATCATGTCAGAATCGAGACCTAGAGCCATCACCCACCTCAATTCTAGTCTGACTAGAAAACACCCACATCCTCTCCTAATACTCTTCCATAACCACACACCCCATATGGCCCATGTTCCTCATTAGAACTTCATCCATCCCAAGCACACGTAAATATTGAATCCACCATGAATTTCCACAAGGTCGCAAGGCCTATATCTCATTTTGATATTGCTATTGCCATTTCCCTAGAAAGGCACGATTGAATAGAAGCAATTTTCAAACTCTTAAACCGCCATCTAAATTGGAGAGCAAACCTTAGCCCCAATTTACTAGGTGAAACTTTAACTCCACCTGGCCAACTCCATAAAACGATTGATTTAACTTCTCTATTCAATTGGCCACACCAATAGGGATGGGAGACAAAGAGAAGAAATATGTAGACAAATTAGAGAGGGTGCTCTTTAGCAGGATAATCCTACCACCTTTGGACAAATACATCATCTTCCAACCATTCAATTAGCACTAAACTTCTCGATCATACCATCCCAAATAGATAACCTTGAAATAGGCACCCAAGAGGAGGCCAAGGTATTTCATGGGTAAAATTCCACAGGAACTAGCTATGACTTAACTAAATTCACTTTCAGCCTAGAAGCAAGTTCAAGCATAGAGAATCAAAGCTTGCTTGCAACATGTCATCCTAAAGTTATGGATGAATGTATCTCTAAATCATTTTTCATAATTTTCAAACTATGAAACTTCGCTCATATATCATCAACTACCCCACTATTTTATTATTAAATGACTAATAGTGTTTAAAAAATGTAATCATTCAATCCCTATTCGTGTTAATTGTTATCATGAAATGAAAAACAAATAATATATATCATTAAGTTGAAATTCTGAAATAAAAATATTATATCCAATTAAATTAGTGCTTTTATTTAAAATAAATTATTATTATTATTATTTTGATAAGTAAGAAATGAAATTTTATTGAATCAAGGAAATAGGCATAATCCAAGTACCCAAGAAGTATACAAAAGAGTACACCTAGTTACAAATTACGAACTAGAAAAAGAAACCAGGAAATCGTGTAATAAAATTATTAAATTCAAAACAATAGATTTAATTACAAATTAATTTATAATTCTTAATCAAAATAAAATTTCCTAACACATGCTTTTTTGTTTTCTCAACTTATGTCCTTTTACATTGATATACATACGTAAATAGTAGTTGATCCCACGTAGAAACAAAATTTTGGCGATCAAAATGCTAACATTGACACTCTTTCAATTGTTATATTCACAGTATGATCCTTGAAGGTATGGTAACTTAGCTACATACAGAATTTTTTTATTTGATAAATTTAGTTATTCTTGTGCATCACATAAGTTTACAACCGCTTTAATAGTAAAGGACAAACCTCAGTCACTGTTTCAACCTCATCAGAACCTTTGGAGTTTCCCAATAAGCTCTTCCTTTTATCTGCTCTTGACTTGGGCAAGTATGTTACAACAGCTGAAATCAATTAAATGGAAGCTCTCTTTACTGCTGATCTGAGTCATCACTTAATTATTGATACAAAAGAAAGAACTAAAAGAATAAAAAGAGAAATGGATATATAGAAAATGCCCAGGGAGATTCTCACGGTGTGTCCTTCCGAAAGCAGCCAGAGGTAGGTACTCTGGATCATTTGGGTCTGGTGGGTAACCAGAGCGTGCAAAGAAAACATGAGCATATAGACTCCCATTGTGCTTCAAAGCCTGGAAAAAAGAAATCAACTTCTAGGATATTAACTTATCAAAAGCATGGCTCAGAAGAAAATAACTTATCAGAAGCAACAAGGACAAGGAAATGATTACACATTGCCCAATATCTTTAATAAAGTACACATACAAAGAAGAGACAATGCTGATAAATCTAGTGCATCCTACTGCAAGTGATACCTCAGATGGATAATACTTCAAAGAAAGAGACCTGGTACTCTCCAGTCCCCAAACTGCAAACGGAATATTTCTTTCATGCCAAATAAGTGCCTGTTCGTTGCCGAAGTCATTGAACTTCTCATGTTCAGAGACATATAACCACATATCCTAATCAAACAAGAAACAAGAAATAAAATATAAGTACGGGAAGGAGAAGAATACAAAAATGGGATCGTGCATCCCGATTTACTCCCCATGGTTGGGTTCGAAAGGCCCTGCTTTGGTGAGGTCCACGACATAAACAAGAAGATAGAATACATGAACGGGAAATATTTGGTCTATACACACGATGAAAAACAGTGTAAAGCACTAACAGCCAAAAAATAAATTCGGGCAACCGCGTTATACGTAAGTGGCAAAATCTAAAGATGGTAATGAATGTGTAGGGTTTTAAGGAGTCTACCATGTTGGCATATCAAATTAAATTCCATTTACTTATTTTCGGTCGATACTGTAGTTTATCTACTCTTATCAGGTATATAATGATGCAATTATCAAAACTCAAACACGTAAAAGAAACAAAAAAAAATAATAATTTCCAAATCGCCACACAACCTAGCCGCAAAAAATACCTTAATAATCCGCCAAAGCAGCGCCAAAATCATAACAACTAGAACTTTGATTTTATTAGATGATCACTACCATGAATGAATTTTTACGACAAATAAATAAAATTTTTAACAAATAAAATCGTAGATAGGGATCGCAGAGTAAGTAGAAGAAAGAATACGTCTAGAGAGAGAGAGAGAGAGATTAAAGGCTCGAGTAGGGTATTACCAGGGGCTCGGCCTTGTGAAAGAGATTGGAGATGAGTTGGGAAGGCTCGGATGGGGTTTTGGGAGAGAAGAATTTGGAAGCGAAGTACCAAAAGACAGCCATCCTTATGACACCCGTAATCATTTGAGAGAACCCACCCTGTTGTTGCTGTTGCTGTCTACCTTGCTGCACTTGAACTTGCCCCTCCGTCCCCGGGGGCGGCGCCATCTCTTTCTCTCTGATTCTCTACCCTGCTACGCTCCCAACTTTCCCTTCAACTCTTTTCGCACAAACCCGAGAGGGACTGATGGAATCGAATAGGAAAAGATATTTGTAATGAGTTGGCTTAAGATGGAGTTTTGGAAATCTCGCCAAGTCAGTTTCGGCTTTACATGCAACTAGAGCCGATAACAAACAAGCCTGTTTCGGACGCTCGAATTATATTTATTATTTTTTATAAAATAAAAATATAATTTTCAAATATAAAAATATAAGATGATATTATGTTATTAATAAGATACATGCTCAGATTCTTTTAAATATATATTGATATATGTATATTAGACACTAAAAAACTCAAACTTGGTGTGTCGAAATTTAAAGATAAATTTATAATATAGATAAAATTAAAATAGTTGGTGAACTATTTTATTTATTTGTGAATAAAAATAGAGAAACGTTATATATCAGTTACTATTTACTCTCAAGCTCTACATCTATAGTTTTTTCATAAGGTGTAGATGTATTTTTCATAAGATGTAAGAGTGTTTTTCATAAAGTATGAGGAGTGAAGTGGTGAATAATGACTGATAAAAATAATTTTTCATAAAAATATAATTCCATAATAAATATATTTCTCAAACAGTTGAAGAGTTGCTCTATTAATTTGTAGTCCTTTGCAAGATAATTGTAGGGTAACCAACCACTACAAATGTTATATCGACTGATCATCTATAAATATTATATCTATAAAAGATTCGCAATGTGTTCATGTTAATTTTGTGAATCATATTATACAGAAGCTCCACACTCTGTACACCATTTAAAAATATGTGATTTTATTTTTTTATTCTCATATTTCATGAGAATAAAATAATAGAATCATATGTTTTTAAGTGATATATAAGAGTGGAACTTATATCAAGAATTTTACTAATTTTGTCGATCTAGTTGCCTCAGTCCTTCCTCCTTTCTCTGCTTCAAGTTCAAACCCATTTTGTATATCTCTTTCTAACAATTTGTTATTATATCACTCATGCATATAATTTTAACTTTCAATTGATTTTATTAGGCCTTGAAATTCATGGAAGTCTGTGTTGTGACATTGATTAGGTTGGTTAGATGGGATTGAACCATGACTGTTATTATATCACGCCGTCTCTTAAGACTGCACCGACGAAGACCATCTCTCAAGACCGCACTTACGCCTCTTTCTCTCTCAAGGTCTATTTCTCATGGCCATCTCATCTGCACTGACAAAAACCACCGAAAGTGAGCTCAACTCGGCCACTCTCCACGCTTGGACGTCAATATCGAGCCACCCAGCCGCTACCCGACACCTTTTGTCGTCGTTTTTGCCACTGAAGCTATATGGGTCTCATATCGGTGCCTACCACGACGCTGCTTAGTGCGCCCAGTTACCTCGTTACCACCACGGCATCTGTTCCTCCTACCATGTACCGAAAAGTACAACTCTCTTTCTCTCGGTACGCCTCTCTCTCTCTCTTTCACACCAAATTGGTTGAACTTGTCGATAATTATATAAGTTTGTTGAACAGGCATTAAGGCTAAGGGTGCTTATGATAAGGTAACTTGTATGGGTACTACGAGATGGATATGTGTCATGGGACGTTTGATGTTTATGATGAGGGGAGGAAGAATATGTAACACACCTATGCTATTTCCTGGAATTCTACAAATGCAATATTCACTTCGAGGGAAGTGGTCCTCTAGAAAGAAACGAGAGAAATATGAGATAGAAGAAAAATATTGTTTGATTATGATATTCCATTCCCATTATACGTTTCACGACTTATATTCCATCTGACAGTAACTACTTTGACTCCTGTGCGATTCACTATAGTGAATACAATTGTAAAGACTTGCTACAGACTCAATTAAACATAAAGACTACGTTTGAAATTTGGCTAAACGCACTGAGGCTCGACCCAACAATAACTGGACTAAATGGACTAAGGCCCGATTGACTTTATTAAACATAGAATTGTTCTTGACAAGATACCCACTGGGCCATGGCAAGCCCAGCCCAACAATGCCCACGACTAAAGCCAGCCTTCAACTTCTAGGTTACACTTCAATCCCCTTCATTTTTGTCTTTCCGTTCCTGAGTCTTGTACCGTCGTCATCCTTGCCTCCTAACCCTAAGGCACCCATCAACTTGTTACATTCCCTCTCCCATCAAAACACCTTGCCCACAAGATGTGGGAAGTTGTCTTTGAGGTATGCGTACCCTTCCCATGTAGCCTCATCTGAGCTGCAACCTTACCAACAAATGAAAAGTTTGATTTTTGCACGATTCCCTGCCTTGACCATTCTTCTACCAATAATTTCTTCTAGTTCTGGGCACAAAATACCTTGCTCATCCATAGGCGGAAGGTTTAGGATGGCTGTGAACTGAGAACCCAAGTTTTGTTTCAACTGAGAGACGTGCACCGTGGGGTGGATGCTGGCAGAATGGGGCAGATCCAAAGTGTAGGCAACACTTCCAACCATGGCCACGATCTGGAATGGTCCATAGTACCTAGGGCCCAACTTCAAGTCCCGTCGTTGGCGCACGGAGGTTTGCCTGTAAGGCTGCAGGCGCATGTATACCCACTCACCTTTATCAAACTCCATTTCCTTTCTTTTGGTGTCTGCATACTTTTTCATTTGATTTTGGGCTCTGTGTAAGTTTTTGCGTAACAGATCCGAGATCTGATATCTTGCTTTGAGTGTTTGGTCCACTTCCTCCCATTTAGTGGTGCTGGGGATATAGTCTAAAAGCCTCGAGGGTGGGTAGCTGTAGAGAGCCTCGAATAGGGTCATCTTTGTAGAGGTGTGATGGGTGGTATTATACCACCATTCTGCTAAAACCACCCACTTTGACCAGTCGGTAAGATGTTCACTTGAAAAGCACCTCAAGTACCCTTCTAAGGTCTTGTTAACCACCTCGGTTGACCATCCGATTGGGGATGGTAGGCTGAGCTCATTGATAGTTGCACCCTTGTAGAGAGAACAACTCCTGCCAGAAATGGCTGGTGAATGTTCTGTTCTGTCACGATCTGAGACTATAGACTAGGGTAGGCCATGAAGTTTGAGGATGTTTTTTAGGAAGAGGTCAACCACACTTTTGGATGTGTATGGGTGTTTCAAGGGGTAAAGTGGCTATATTTCATGTACCTGTCAACCACCACCTATAGACAGTTAAAACTCTTAGAGGGTGGAAGACCGTCAATAAAATCCATATAGATATGGATCCATGGCTTAGAGGGTATAGACAGGGGTTGGAGAAGGCCATTGGGATGAGAATTCACCACTTTCATTCTTTAACGTACCTCACACTCATTAATGAAGGTCTTGGCATCCTTCTTTAGCCTCTCTAGTAGAAATCTCTTCTAGTTCTCTGGATTGACTTGTTATATCCTGAGTAACCACTCCAAGGGCTTCTATGGGTTAATTCAAGCAACTTCTTTCTGAACTCCTTGATATGTGGAATGTAAAGTCTTTGTTTGTACAACAATAGCTCATCCTTCATATTGTAATCTTGGCCAAGTTTTTGCTCTTGAAATTGTTGCACCAAGTCCTTCATGTGGTCATCTTGAGCATAGAGAGCCTTCAGATCCTCCACCCACCCAATAGAAAGAAACGTCACCAGTATCAGTGAGACCTCCATTGCCTCATTTCTTGAGAGGGCATCAACCGCCCTGTTCTCAAACCCTTTTTTATACTTTACCAAAAAATCATAGCCCAAAAGTTTGGTAACCCACTATTGTTGCATGGGGGTACCTATCTTCTGATTCAACAAATATTTCAAACTATGTTGATCAGTCTTGACCACAAACGCCCTACCCAGCAAGTAGGGCTGTACAGGAACAGGTCAGACCAACTGTCGCCAACGCAGACGGGTTGCCAGAGTCCGGAATAGGCTGAAATTGGTGAAGAACTGGTAGGCCAGTGACAAAAAATAGCTAGAACCGACGTCGGCCGGTTCAATTCCGGTTTGAACCAAGTTCAAACTGCTGAATCGACAGATATAATATATATATATATATATATTTCTGATACAAAACGATGTTGTTTCATTTAAGTGATTTAAACAACATCATTTGATACCCACTGTTTTGAAAAAAAAAATATATGAAACGACACTGTTTGGTTTAATACATCAAACAACGCCGTTTTGGAAGCCCTAACCCCCGAGCCCCCCTTCCTCTCACTTCCTCTGCATCGTTGTCTCTCTTTCTTTCTCAGATTCTCTCATCTCCCTCTCTCTTCGATGCCATCGATCTATTTAAGATTCGTTGATGGGGTTCTTCTTCCATTATCGTCCCTCTCTCCCTCCATCCATTTGCATCACTTCATCCATTTGCGCCATTTCAAGTTCTCCCATCGCTGATTCATTTAAGGTTTGTTGATGGGGTTATTTTAATTTTTCTAGTGATTTTGTTGCGAATCTTGTGATATTTGTTGTGAGATTTATTGATGGGTTCTTTTAATTTTTCTAGTTTTTTGTTGATGAGATTTGAGTTTTCTGGGTTGGTATTTTGTAATGCGTTTTCTGGCAAGACTTGTAATTGATGAACCGACGGGAACACAGATAGGGTGATGGTAACTGATGAACCGATGGTAATTAGTTTTATCTCCCTTCATCAGCGGTATCAGTTGGTATCTCCCCCTGAAAAACACATCGGTGCGGTTTCGGTTCAAATCGAAACCACACCAATAGGGTCGATTTTCACCCCTACCAGCAAGTATGGCCTCCACTTTTACACTGCTAAAACCAGCACAAATAGCTCCTTTTCGTAAGTGGATAATAATAAGGCTTTGCCCTTCAGTGCCTGCTTGTGGAAAGCTATGGGTCTTCCCATCTGCATTAGAACAGCCCTAATAACAATACTAGATGCATGACACTCTATGGTAAATGGTTGAGTGAAATCTAGAAGAACTAACACAGGGGGCTGGGTAACAGCCTCCTTCAATTTGTGGAAGGCCAGTTTGGCTTCTTCACTCCACTGAAATTGATTATTCTTTAGCATTCTAGTTAGGGGCCCTGCAATACCCCCATGGCCTTTGATAAACATGCGGTAATACCCAGTTAACCCAAGGAAACCCTGCAATGCCTTGATAGTTTTAGGTAGAGGCCAGCCTTCCATTGCCCTCAATTTCTCAGCATCTGCCCTGACCCCTTTTCCTGAGATTAAGTGGCCCATGTATGAGATCTCTCTACACTTGAAGTGGCACTTGGACTGTTTAGCATAGAGCTGGTTCTTTCTTAAAATTTCCAAAGTCAGTTGCAAATGTTGCACATGTTCACCCTCTGTTTTGTTGTACACCAAAATGTCGTCAAAGAATACTAATATAAATTTGCGTAAGTATAAATGGAATAACTCATTCATGAGGCTTTAAAATTTGTAAACACATCTGATGGCTTAACTCTAATTTGGTGATATCCAGATCGAAGACCCAGCTTGGAAAAAATCTTAGCACCATGAAATTCATCCATAAGTTCTTCTACAACAGGTATGAGAAATTTTTCTTTCACTATGACCCCATTTAAGCCCCTGTAGTCAACACATAATCTCCAAGATCCATCAGCCTTTCTCACCAGGAGGACAGGTGAGGAATATAGACTTTGACTGGGTTGGACAACCCTTGATTTCAACAATTCTTTGACTATTCTTTCAATTTCACCCTTTTGGTAGTAAGGATATCTATAGGTATTAGATTAATTGCATGATCATGGGATCTAGGTAGGGGAAGTCCCTTAGGTTCCTAAAAAATATCTCCAAACTGAGAGACCAGTGTTTGGATCTCCTTAGGAACTTTTACCTGGTGAGTCTGATTTCCCCATTGCCCCAGCTTCCATCACATGTAGGAGTATACCCCTGGTTTCTAACTTATTCAGGATGTTCAAAGAGCCCTCCTCAATGAGTTGGGAAGGAGCTAACCCTTGCAACTTCACAGCCTTATTTCCAAGGCTGAACTGCATACACAGACTCTTAAAATTCCATGACATTGTTCCTAATTCCCTCAACCATTGGATTCCCATGACAATGTCACAACTTGCTAGCACAAGTACATGGACATCTACTTCAATTAACACCCATTGTTTGTTTAATCTCATGCCCTTACACCTTACCTCACTGAGCAATAGTTCTCAATTAACTACCCTTACCTTCACTGTCTCCCTACAATCCATAGTTAATTTCTGCTTTTGAACTACCACAGGGCCTAAACAATTATGAGTGAACTCAGTGTCAACAAGAATTCTTAACCATTGATTGCCTAGCCTCCCTTTTAGCCTCTTTGTTTTTGGGTTTTGGGAACCAGTTAGGGCATGTAAGGATATTTCTGGGTTTTCAATTTGGTTAGGTAATCCCAGCACCTCCCGACCAACTTCTTCTTCTTCTTCATCAACCTTGAGCTCCCTGTCATCCCTCTCAACCAACACTTCTTCCAAAAGGAACAACTTAGGATTTTGGCATTTGAGTTCGGGGCATAATAACCAAGCCCTTTCTCCCTCATTTCCTTCATTTGTTGTTGGTTTATTTTTTGGATTGGTAATGGTTTTTTTAAGTTCGTTCTATTTGGATCTATATGGCTGGTATTTGGTGTTCTGAGGATTCTTGGGTTAGGTGAGTATGATATATTGGATCTTGGGTTTTTTCTGGCTATGTAAATGTTTTCTTCTTGTAGTTTGGCCAGGCTATAAGCATTAGTTAAGCTAGTAGGATTAAACATCCTTATTGGTACCCTCACTTCATCCTTCAACCCAGTTAGGAAACAACTAAGTTTGTAATCATCTGATAAGCCCCTCAACCTGTTGGCTAGTGCTTCAAACTTAGCTTTGTATTCCTTTACAAGCCCTGTTTGTCTAAGTCTGGTTAGGGATTCCATAGGATCATCGTATGCATTAGGACCAAATCTAATCAACAAGTCCTTAATAAATGAGTCCCAATCATGCAATTGGCCCAAGTCTTCCAAATTTTGGAACCACACCAAGGCTTTCCCTCCATGTGGAAAGATGCCAGTCTGTTGCGATATTGGGGTAAAGTATTATGAAATACAAATAATTGGTTCACCTTGTAAATCCAGCTTGCAGGATCCTCTCCATGGAAGGTGGGAAACTCGAGGCGCATTGTACGAGCCTAGATCTCACCCATTGACTACTGATCTCTGAATCCTCCTGCTGATGATTCACCTTAGGAGTTGTTATGGTGGTTCTTTTGCAGCTCTATTGTGAACACTGCCAACTGCTGCACAATGGAGTCATTCTGCCTCTTCAACGCCATCATTTCAGTTTCCAGATTTTGGTACTAAAAGTCTGTGGGTTTCTTCAGGGCAGTGAGCCCATCTTGTAATTGATTAAGCCTTATACCTTCTGCCATTGTTGTTTTTTTGTTTTTCTTTTGCATACAGAGATTGGTGTCTCTCTGATACTAGAATTGTAACACATCACTGCTATTTGCTAGAATTTTACAAATGTAATACTCACTTCGAGGGGAGTGGTCCTCCAAAAAGAGACGAGAGAAAAAAAGAGATAGAAGAAAAATACTGTTTGATTATGATCTTCCATTCCCATTACACGTTTCACGGCTTATATTCCATCTGACAAAAACTACTTTGACTCCTGTGTGATTCACTACAGTGAATACAATTTTAAAGACTTACTACGGATTGGACTAAACATAAAGACTGCGTTTGAAATTTGGCTAAACATATTGAAGCCCAACCCAACAATAATTGGGTTAAATGGACTAAGGCCTGACTGACTTTATTAAACATAGAATCGTTCTTAAAAAGATACCCACTGGGCCACGACAAGCCTAGCCTGACAGGGCCCACTACTAGCGCCAACCTTCAACTTCTAGGTTACACTTCAATCCCCTTCACTTCTGCCTTTCCCTTCTCGAGTCTTGTACTGCCATCATCCTCACCTCCTAACCCTAAGGCACCTATCAACTTGTTACAGAATATGTTCAAATTATAAGGGTTGCTTTATGGAGAGAATAATTTCTTTGGTGAAATTGTATTATGAGTACTATAATTTTGAGTTAGGAGAAGAAAAAATTTGTTTTGGGTACTCAGTTTAATGTCACGAGCAGATTAATTGGATGATGGATGGCAAATTAGAAGAATTGATTTATTAATTGATAGTATGTGCTTAAATAGAAATTGAATTGGTATTAAGTGTGCATTGAATTAGGTGATTATCTTTGCTGCTAGGAGCTACATTGAAATAGGTGATTAACTTGTTTTTGCCCTTTACTTGTATAGTCATTGTTGTGTAAATTGAATGGTTGAGTCCAAAAACGGAGAGGAAAATTGATGTTATCTATGCTTGCTAGTATTATATGCATTGTGGCAATATTAGCTTGTTATTTTAGTTCTATTCACCATTGCCTTGACATAATTGATTTTATAGCAAAAAGAGACTTGTAGCAAGCACTTAAAATGGGTTTGAATGAGTTAATGGACATACCCAATTTGGTAGAAGTGCTTACCTTGAATTAGGACCGTGGCTTAAAGAGCTTTTCAGAGGTTCTGACTCATCAACAAAATATTAGGTTGATATTAAGAGATTTCAACTAATTTAAAAAAATGGTATTTTTTTCATCTCGTGGGATCTCACACATAAAATTCATCATAGCTTGATATTACAAAATTGCACAAAAGCTTCTAATGGATCTACTTCCCATGGGTTTGAAAATACGGAGTGCCACAACCAGGACCTATTGTGTGGGCTCCGACATTATGAAGTTTTGTCCCTTTTCCTTGAAAATATACGATATTTATCAGGCTTTAGATCTAATCACCAAGTCTTGGCAGTTGTTCTTAAATCATGTGCTACTCTCTTAGCCATTAAATTTGGGAAAACTCTTCATTATTACATTGTGAAGCAGGGCCATCTTACCTGCCATGCTATATATAAAGCTCTGTTTAACATGTATGCGAAATGCGACGTGCTTGATGATTGCTAGAGGCTGTTTAGTCAAATTGGCAACTCTGATCCTATCACTTGGAATATCATTCTCTCTAGATTTTTTGGGTCCCGAATGTATGATGTGGAGGTGATGAGAGTGTATGATGTTATGCACAAAGGTGGTGAAGCTAAACCTAGCTCTATCACTATTGCTACCATTCTTCTAGTGTGTGCATTGTTATTAGAACTCAATACGGGGAAGTGTTTGCACTCTTATGTGATTAAATTTGAACTGGACACAGATACCCTTGTTGGGAATGCTCTGATATCAATGTATGTAAAATGTCGACTAGTTTGTGATGATGCCTATGCTGCGTTTAGTAGCATGAATCATAAAGATGTTCTTTCATGGAATGCAATTATTGTAGGGTTTGCTGAGAATAAGTTAACGGGCAATGCATTCAAATTGTTCCAATGGATGTTGGAAGGACTAGTGGAAGTTGAAAAATCAGAAAGATATTCGGCAATAATTACCAATATTGTATAGCTATAAATTAGACAATAATTAGTCAATGATTATAAATTAGGAATGTATCTTTATTAGGTAAACTAATTAGTTATTTTTTTCCAAGTTTAGATTTCTTGTAATTCCTATAAGTAGGAGCTCGTGTAAGTAAAAAATAATTCAATTTAATAAGGAAATTATTCCCAAACTATTATCTCCATTTTTATGGTATCAGAGCAGGCAATTGCTTGCTGACTCCTTTCCCATTTTATGTCTCAGCTATAGTACCATGTCTGATGTTTCAATTGAGTCTGTTGCAGTCTCACCATCCTCCTCTAATGCAAACCCGTCAAAAGGTAATGGAACCAACTTCGAGTCTCACTCTGTTCAAATTACCACTATCTGTTTGAATGGTAATAATTTTTTGTGATGGTTTCAATTGGTTCGCATGTATATTCGAGGGTGCGGGAAATGGACTATTTGACTAGTGAAAAAATAGCCCTTGTAGAAGATGATCCGACCTATGTGACTTGGGATGCTGAAAATTCCACGGTCATGACATGGCTTGTGAATTCCATGGAAGAGGATATTAGCTCTAACCATACGTGTTATCTAACGACACAAGAGCTTTAGGAGAATGTGAACCAAATGTATTCGGATTTGGGTAATCAATCTCAAATTTTTTAGTTAACTCTCAAACTTAGTGAGATGTATCAAGGAGAGGATAGTGTCACCAAGTATTTCAACTCTCTGAAACGGGTGTGGCAAGATCTCGATCTATTCAATACCTATGAATGGAAATATGTGGAAGATAGCCATCATCACAAGAAAATTGTGGAGGACAATCGGATTTTTAAATTTCTTATTGGCCTCAACATTGAATTTGATGAACTAAGGGGGAGAATTATTGGAAGACAGTCTCTTCCTTCAATTGGTGACGTCTTTTCGGAGGTAAGGAGAGAGGTGAGTCAAAGGAATGTGATGTTAGGCAATAAAGGACTTGGTATTGCTGTTGAAAGCCCTGCCTTAGTAGTTGTCAATGCAAATTCCAGCAAAGCCATCACTTACCAGCACATGAATGATGACAAATCACAGGCTTGGTGTGATTATAGCAACAAATTGCGCCACACCTGGGAGACTTGCTGGAAAATTCATCGCAAACTAGCAACTTGGAAAAACAACAAGCCTAATTTATAATCATTGACTAATTACTGCCTAAATTATAGCTATATAATCTTGGCAATTACTGCAGATTATCTTTCCAATTTTTCAACACTCCCTATCAAGCTGACTTGAAGATATCTTCCATAGTCAGCTTGTCCATTAAAACGTCAAGCTAGTTTTTAGAATCTGAATTTGGTCATGGCCGGATACCCGGATCCAGATCTGGTTGCACATCCCTAACCTATTTGACCCAAAAAATAATAATAAATAAAAGCATCTCTACCTATTCTTGACTATACATACCTTATTCCACCAAAGTTTCTTGGGGCAACGATTAGTTAGATCTTTAGTTGTAAGTAATAAGAAACTTTGCAATTTCTTTTAAATGTAATGTAAATAACTTTACAATAATTATCCAATATACAATAGTAGGGGTTGGGCAACCACAATTGCTACCAAATGTTTGTATCTTGGTGCTAAATAGTTAAAAGAAATGTAAAAGGAAAATATAGGAAATAAAGTTGGAACTAATAGAGTAGCCTAGATCCTATGTTTATTGGCCAGTAGATAACTACATGGTCAAAGAAAAAACAAATTGGAGCTAGCACTTTTATTGGCAAGTCTCTGAAGAGTGAGAATGATATAATAGATAAGATTGCACCAATTCTAAATGAGTTGTTGTTGTTGATGAAGATCTTTTACTCCACAACCTTGGATAGAAAAAGGAGTCAAAGCATCAAGCTCGGTTGCACAATGTAGTGTCATGAGACTTCCACATTCTCTTGAGAAGATATATCTAGCTCTCCTAAGACGGAGAATTCTAGGAGAAAAAACATAAAAAGTTCTATAATATTGACTTTTAAGCCTTGGAAGGGAAAGAGAGAGAAGTATGAAGGAGAACGAGTCAAAGCTCCTCCCTCTAATTAGATATGCACCTTATGTAGATAAACGAAAGATGGGTTTAGAGAGAGGAGCAGACACAATAAAACAAAATAGTTATTCTATTAACAAGTTGTGGCACCCTCAATCTCCACTTGTGATTTAGCAAAAAGTCAAGATGTTGGAATGTGCACCTCACGGGTCACACCCCTTGCAATTGTGATAATCTTATGAGCTCGTATACTTAGCATGAAAATTCGCAGTGGAAAAATATAAAGGGCACAAATATTATCTACTTATACCAATACCAGAAAAAAATACTAAAACATTAACCTCAACATCATATACTATCCATAAGTCACACTGTCTTCACATCACAATGTCTTTACAACCATAAACGATCCATCATAGTCATTAAAACAAACAAAAATGGTCAAGTACAGGACAATAACCCGAATGGGGACATGCCCCCATGTTACTCTTCAGGCTGTATTACGTCTTCTTGCACTTGCACGCCCTTACCTACATCAAAGTCTATAGTTTCGATGAGTGAGATCATAGTAAGACTACTATGGCAAGATTTAAAGAAATCTTAGTAAGTTATAATCAATGACTAAACATAAAATGCATGTGATGATAATGAATAATGCAAGTATGAAGCATAAGGAAATCTGAGCAATAATGCATACTTATTGAGCATACCTTATTCTGCTTCAGGGGGATATAGTGCCCCGTTCAACATGCTTATATATGCATTTAAGAATCAAACAACACAGAAATCGAGCAACATAAAGTAATGATTATCTTACGAGCAACATAAATATTTTCAAGCAACAAATGGATATATCTTTTAACGTACAGTCATAAACTTAAAACATATGATTTTATCTTTCATACTCCCCTTCAAGGTGGAGAATAAATGTTGGAAAGACCCATCTTGCGCAACAAGGTAGAAAATGCAGTAAAGCCAAAAGGCTTGGTTAAGACATCTGCTAATTGATTAGCAGAAGAAACATGTAACGCTCGTATAAGGCCGGCTTGAAGCTTCTTGCATACAAGGTGGCAATTAATTTCTCTCAATGTGTTTTGTACGCTCGTAGAACACATGATTAGTAGCTATATGGAGTGTGTCTTGATTGTCACAAAATAGGAGTGCAGGCTGTGAATGGGAGATTGAGAAATTAAGTAGTAAATATCAAAGCCAAGACAATTCACAAATAGCCAAAGCTCTTGCCCTATACTCTGCCTTAGTAGAAGAATGAGAAATTGTATGTTGCCTTTTAGATTTCAGGCCAAAAGTGAGTCACTAAGGAACACACAAATCATGTGATGGAATGCCAAGAGTCGGGACGAGCTACCCAATCAAAATCTGCAAACCCTTTAAGATGAATAGTTGAAGTAGAAGGAAAGAATAGGCATTGGCTAGGAGAAGCTTTAATGTAACACAAAATGCAATGAATTGCATGTAAGTGGGAATCACGTGGCTGATCAAGAAACTGGCTCAAAGCTTGGACATAATAGGTGAGATCAGGTTTGGTGAGATTCAAATACAACAATCTTCCAATGAGTTGACGATAAACACTGGGATCAGAAAGTAGTACACCATCTGATTTAGTAAGATGTAAATTGTGTTCTATTGGAAAACTGACTGGCTTAGCCCCAAGAAAACTAGTATCATTGAAAATATCCAATGCATACTTATGTTGACAAAGAGAAATACCCTTAGTGGAACGAGCAACTTCAAGGCTTAAGAAAAACTTGAAAAGGCCTATGTAACGCTCCAAACCCAAAACCATAAACAGACACAGTTCCGCCTATATTTTAAAACTTTCTTTTTGTTTACAAATATATTTCAAATTCACAACTTCCAAACTATTCACAACTGTAAACAATGATCCTCAAAAACTCATTCACAAGTTCGGCTAGAGCCATTAAGTTCTAAATAATTACAATACAAATCAAAATTTTGAATTTCGTACCGTACTGACCTTAATGGCCGAAATATACCCTTTTGTGGAGTAGTTGTTATAGAGAAGGGTATAGTTTCGTATCAGTTAGAATTTCGGTTGTTTCGGCCCGTACCGGCCTATATTTCGGCCCAAACCGGCCGATATTTCCGCTTTTACTTTTTTTTTTATTCATTTCTTCAAACAACAAGCTCATTTTTTGACCCCCCCAATTCAGACCAGACTATTTATAATTTATATATTTATTTATAATTTATTCATATATAGACTATTATTTTGGAATATAATTTATATATATATAATTTATTCATATATAGACTATTTCGAAACGGTATTCGAAACGGTACCGGTATCAAAATATTTCATTTCAATGCCTTGACCGAAATTGTCACCGATAAGGTATTCAAAACATTAATACAAATACTCTAACAAAAATTATAAAATAACTAAAATATGACCACAAGAAACCTCTCTGTACAACCAAAACCATCTTCATGCAACAAAGCATCAATCCCCAAAACTTCCAACCTCAAATGACAAAACCAAGTCCACTCTGGAATCTTAGGATCAAAAGTTATCACTTCAAATGAAGGAACTTTCTACAATTCTGAAAAATATGTGAAATAAAGTGGTGAGCTGCCACGTGCTCAGTAAGTAGCAATTTAATGGGTTGTGGTAGTTGACAGTTTTCTTGACTATAAGAAAGTGAAAAAATTTCTAATAAAATGATGTAAACAATAAAATTTTATCTCAACAATATATTCAGCCAAATGTCATATTCAAGGCCATCATAATCTGTTAATTTCTACTCTAAAAATGATCTTACTTAACTCTAAAATTTCACACAATCATTAATAACATGAATTTAAACTTGTTCTAAAAGATGATTCTCCAAAATTGATAAATTCCTAATTTCTAGGTTGCAAATACGCTGCGGACAACACGTACACCAATCTCTATCCCCTTATTAATTCAACCTAAATAGTGTCTACACTCAACCATCAAACAGTGACATAAACATAAATTAATTCTAACTAATACCCACAAGTAACACTTGAATATTAAATTCATCTTCAACACATCCTAACAACATAATCAACTAAGCACATTCTCAACAATTTACAACACCAAGGCTTAACAAATTTCATATTCAAAATTCATTAAACCTACTATTTATGAAGGATGAGAATTTACCTAATAGTGTCATTTGTGGTGATGAAACAAAAAGGAGTAGTGGTTATAGGTGGAGGTTACACACAGAAAGAGAGAGAAAATATATATATGTACAGTTTAGAGAGAGAGAAAGAGAGTAAAAAAATAAAAATAATATATATGTATATATACAGAAGTTTAGAGAGAGAGAGAGAGAGATGATGGTGAGGGATTGGGAGAATCAGGGAAAAAGATAAGGTTGGGAGAGAATGGGTCTGAAAGGGGGTAGAGAGATAAAGATTAATACGGAGTATTGAAAGAGAGAGGTAGGGTGGATTGAGAGAAGAGATGATGGGGGGAGGGGTTTTGTCGATGAGAGAGAATCACACAATAGGGGGGATTATGGGAAGGAAGGAGAAGGGGTGGGGGAAAAAGAAAAGGAAAAAAGGTTGGGCTGGGTGGGCTGGGCTTTTGGGCTTGGGTTATTACAGCCTAAGTCTTTGAGCTTAAACTGGGAAAGCATAAAAACTTTCAATGCAGAAACAACAACATCATCATTACTTGCAATAACAATGTCATCAAAATATACTAAAAGACAATGAATGAAGAACCCTGAGTTCGTGTAAACAAGGAATAATCATTCCTGGACTGAGAAAAATCATAACGGAGCAAGGTAGCAAAAAACTTTGAAAACCATTGTTAAGAGGCTTGTTTCAAGCTATAAAGAGACTTGTTAAGTTTATAAACACGGGACTCCCCCTTACAAGTAAATTCGGCAGGAAAAGTCATGTAAACTTCTTCATATAAAGAACCATGTAAAAATGCATTGTTAACATCCAATTGGACTAAAGATCAACCATGGATGGTAGCAAGTGCAAGTAAACAGTAAACAATAACCATCTTGGCTACAAGAGAGAAAGTTCAAAGACAATCTAAACCTTTGTGCTATGTATAACCTTTTGCAACAAACCTCACCTTATACTGTTCAATAGAACCATTTGACTTATATTTGATCTTATAGACCCATTTATAGCCAATAGGGTGCTTATCAGCAGACAAAGAAGTAATAGACCAAGTATTATTTTCTTTTAAAGCTGCTATTTCAACTGTCATTGCCTCTTTCCAATGAGAAATTTTCATTGCTTGAATAAAAGAAGTAGGTCCTAAATTACTAGAGATAGTGAAAACAAAGGAGTTGTGAGTAGGTGAAAGCTTGGAATAATAAATAGAATAGAGATAGGATATGGTTTACCTGATCCAGCATACAAAGAAGGAAAATAACTTGGGATAGAACTAGAGACATTATGGCAATATGCAGATAGCCAGGTGGATGATGTAACCTAGAGGATCTTCGAGATGGTGATGGCAGAGTAGATGGAGAAAGATTAGAACTGGAAGAAGGAATAAGACTGTAAGTAACTTGAACATCAATAAGAGGATGAGGCAAAACAGAATGTCCAGAAGAATGAGCAGAAATATGAGTGTGAAAATTATGATTAGGAAAGATGTATTCATGAAAAATGACATCTCAAGATATGAAAACATAGTTATGAACCAGATCAAATAACTTGTATCATTTGACACTCTAAGGATATCCAATGAAAAGACAAGGTGCAGCTCGTGCATCAAACTTAGATCAAAGATAAGAAATAGTAGATGCATAGCCCAAACACCTTGTGATGTGAATAAAAAAGAAGTTTATTGTATAAAAGTTCATATGGAGATTTGTTAGACAAAGTAGGAGTTAAAAGATGATTGATTAAGTGAGCAGTAGTTAAAATACACTCACCCCAGAAAGAAAGAGGTAGATTAGCTTGAAATCTCAATGATCTAGCAACATTGAGAAGATGTTGATGCTTCTTTTCTACCGCAGAATTTTGTTGAGAGGTAAAAACACAACTACGATGATGAATTATACCCTTAAGAGTAAAGAAATCAGACGTCTCAAATTCTTTACCATTATTTGTCTGAATGATTTGGATTTTGGTGTGAAACTGAGTCTCAACAAAGGCAAAGAAGGACCAAAGTAAAGGTCTAGTATCTTATTTAGTTTTCATCAGATAAACCCAAGTAGTCCGTGAATAATCATCAAAGATTGACAAAAAATAATGAAAACCATCAAATGTAAGAGTGGAGAATGGACCCTAAATATCACAGTGGACTAAGGTAAAAATGGAAAGAGCAGTATGATCACTGTGAGGAAAAGGTAATCGTTTTTGTTTAGCAACATGACATATATGACAATGAACTATTTTATTACATGATGAAGGAATATCATAAATAAGTTTATGTAAAACATCCAACTTAGAGTAAAAAGGATGACTCAATCTAATATGACAAAGATCGACATGATTTTTTTATTAATGGAAACATAGTATTAGAGACGGTAGAAACAACAGGTGGAAAGAAAGAAGAAGGCTGTTGTAGAACATACAAATTGCCTCATTTTATACCCAAGTCAATCGTCCTCCAATGGATGAGGTCTTGAAGAAAATAATAATCGGAAAGAAAAAGGAAAAAGCAAGAAAATGAAGAAGTAAGTAAGTTTGCTAACAGATAGTAAATTGAATCGAAAGGATGGTACACATAAAATATCTGTAAGAATTAAAGATTCTGAGAGTTTTACAATTCCAACATGAGTAACATTTATAGTAGAACCATAGGCAATGTAAAAGTAATATAGACTGCATAAGTAATTGTAGTGAAAAAATAAATGGAAGAAATGATATGGTCGGTAGCACCTGTACCAATGATCCAAGTACTAGAAGGAAGTTTAGTGTCAAAAAATTGATTTAAACAAAACACAGAGTGAGATATACCTGAAAGAGGTTGAGAGGAAGTAGAATCAGATACTACATTAGCAGCATGTAGACTAGAAGATTCAGAATTAAGCAATGATTTGTTGGAATTGAGAAATGGTAACAGTTGTTGACATTGCTTTGGAGAAATAGGCAATTGAGGTATAACTGTTGTTGAAGAGAAAGATCTAGGCTCTTGAGACTCTTAAACAACCTGATTTGCAGCTAGTGAGTTCTTGAACTTTGAGTGAAAACTGGGAGGCTAGCCATGCAATTTGTAGTACTTATCAACAGTATGACCAACAATACCAGAACAAAGTGGTCGATCTTTACGAGTATAATATTTACCATAAACAAATTTGGAAACATTTGCTTAGTGAATATAACAGCAGACTCAAAAGTAGGAGTCGAAATAAAGAGTTGTTGTTTTTCTTCTTGTAAAACAAGAGAAAAAACCTTGTTAATTGGTGGTAAAGGATCCATTAACAAGATCTAATATTGATTGTGTTATTCACTAATTACAACACATGTCCACTATATATATGTACTGGAGAGTAAACAAACTAAATAATTTGTACACGTGGATAACAAACAAGCTAACCCAGTCATAAACTTAAAACATGCAATTTTATCTTTGATAATAGAGAAAATGTGAATATTCAAGATAACACAAAGAGCACAAGGTCAAGAATTCAAAACAAACAATATCTCCACACTCATCCATGCACATTGTAAGCACAGTCAAAGGAGTCACTTACCTTGAGCACAAGGTTTGATCTTTGGTGCGTTGGCTTCAAGTAGTTCAATGATGACCTCGAGCACCTAGGTGCGAGAGTTTAAAGCTTTAAAGATCTATGATTTCCCTTTCTGGAAAGTAAGTTAGAACTTAGAGAGAGAGAGAGAGTTAGCTTTGGGTAACTTTGAGAGGAAGAGAGAGCTTCGAAGACCATAAGTGAAAGAAAAATGATGGCAAGTGAGATAAATAAAAGGGAATTAGCATTGACATGGGTTCCCTATCACGAGTCACGAGGATTGGTCCCTTGATTAGCAAGTTTCCAACTGCCCAAGTGTATGACAGATTGAGGGGGTGGCAGTAATCATAATGGTACACCTTGCTACGCAAGCTTAGACAAGGAGAGATGAGCTCATCGAGTAGGATTGGTCCTCCAGTCTACTGCTTGTGACTGTTGTACATGTGGTGGTAAAGTTACTGACACTAGCTACGCATGGTCGGGCGGCATGTGAGTTCTTGAGTCTTCTCGAAACGGTGTCGTGTTAGCAGGGATTGAGGGTTCCTTGAGAGTGCTTGCACATTTTCAAGTACTTGGTCAGGTTTCGAGAACTTGCTCAAGCCTTTCCCAAATGGTATGGTGAAGCAAATTCTGAGCACTTGCTCAACTTCACATCATAGCACGGGAATGAATTCTGAACTTCAGCTTGGATAGGACGTACAACAGGAATGTGTTCCAAGTAATTGTTAGGACTCATATCGCTTTGCTAGTAAAGCGTGTTTTGAATACCAACTCGCCTATGTTTACATGCCCATTACTTCACTTACCCAAATTTGCTCGCTCGATACTTTGCTCACACTCTTTCGTGTATTGCTTGCCTCATGCTAATCCTGCCTATTATTTGCTTTTCCAAATGCTTTGCTTGCCTTCTTAGTTTGCCTAGTACTTGCTTGTTCGTTCCTTGCTTGACTAGCACCGTGCTTGCCTACCCATAGCTCACCCTTTGTTTTGTTCATATTCCTAGCTTGTTCTCACCATGCTCGCCCGATTTCTCTTTCCCTCAAAATGTGACCCCAAGGAACATATGTCATCACTATGCGGGGATATTCCCGCCTATATGTAATGTGGTTTCTCACAAGAATCAGTGTGAAAAACACATTATCCATATCATTGATGTGACACGATTTGATTTGCAAAATTTAAACTTCTAAATTATTCTTACAAATTAAATTCTACCATATCAATAGTGTGCATTATGTGTACTCCACACCGGCTTATTAATAGAATTTTTCAAAACAAAATTCTATAGTGATTTTTAGTACCTTGAAATTTTCACTTAACATTTAGATACAAGTTATAGGTTATTTTTTATTCTTAACATTTAGATATAACTTATTGAAGTGTTGAATTGTGTAACATGTTTTTTACAAAAAAAAAACGTACTTACCAACCAAGGTCGCGATGTAAAATTAATACCTTGATAGCATCAAATCTTCTCATGGAGAAAATTATTGGTCAATGCTTTTTCATCTGTGTCTTTGCTTGTTTATCTACTTGCCATTCGAGTTTTGCCCCTATTATGTATTGTAAAGAACGAAATCCTAGAGAGGAGATGAAAGGGCAGAGCCCTAAGGGGAGAAGAAGAGTCTCAAAGCTTGAGGGAAAAGAGAAAATATTATTTCTGTAAAATTTATAGTCCGAATAGAATGAATTGAAATAATAATACAAGTCCTATTTATACTATGTACAAAAAGCAATCAGCATTACACTTGTACAAATAGTCGAAAATACACATACAAAAGAGAATACTACAAGTTACATTGACACGTGTAAAAGGACTATAAAGTATAAAATATATATGTAATACCCCCCTTCAAGATTGAGAGTAGATGGAATGAACTCCCATCTTGGTGACTAAATTCTGAAACTGTTGGAGGCCAAGTGGTTTGGTTAAGACATTAGCAAGTTGATGATGAGAAGCCAGATGGAAGGTCTTGATAATTCCAGCTTGGATTTGTCAGGGATGAAGTGGCAGTCTATTTCTATATGCTTCGTCCGTTCATGAAAAACAGGGTTTGGAGCAATGTGTAAAGCAACCTGACTATCACAAAAAAGTTGAACATTGTTAGAATGTGACTGCCAAAATCATAAAGAAGTGTAAGAAACCAAATGATTTCACAAGTGGTGGATGCCATTGAACGATATTCAGTTTCTACTGAAGAATAAGAAACAGTTGATTGTTTCTTGGTCTTCCAGGAAACTAGAGTCTCCAAGAAAAACACAATAACCATCGGTAGAACGTCGAGTGTTAGGGCAAGAAGCCCAATCTAAATCTTCAAAGGCTTTGAGGGAGAATTAACAACTGAAAAGAAGAGACCATGACCAAGGGTGCTCTTAACATACTGCAAAACTCTATAAGCTGCTGTAAGATGAGGCTCCCTGGGCTAAGCCATATATTGACTCAACCTATACACTGAGTAAGATAAATCAAGTCAAGTCAATGTAAGGTAAAGAAGTCTCCCAATAAGTCTACGATAGACAGTTGGATCAGGGAGTAAAACTTCATCATCTTTACCTAATTTAATATTTTGCTCCATGGGAAAAGAGGCTGATTTAGAAACAAGCAAACCAACATATTGAAGAATTTCTAAAGAATACTTTCTTTGGCATAAAGAAATGCCTGCAAGAGATCTAGCCACTTCCAAACTAAGAAAATATTTGAGTTGGTCAAGGTCCTTAAGCTTGAATTTATCATTAAGCAAGAACTTCAAATGCTCCATAGAATTCACATCATTTCTAGCTATGAGAATATCATCAACATAAACAATAAGTGCAATAAAGGAAGAACTCGAGGACTTGGTGAAGAGAAAATAATCAACATTGGATTATACAAAGCCCAAATCAAGAATAGAAGAGGAGAACTTGGAAAACCATTGTCTGGAAGTTTGTTTCAAACCATAAAGAGATTTTGTTGAGCTTACAAACTTTGGACCCCCCTTTAATATGAAAATCAGGAGGCAATTTCATATACACTCCTTCAGATAAATTTCCATGTAAAAAAGTATTATCGACATCAAGTAGAGTAAGATATCATCCTTTGACAGTAGCAATAGCTAGTAGAGTTCAAATAGTAACCATTTTAGCTACAGGAGAGAAGGTCTCGGAACATTCCAAACCTTCTTGCTGAGTATAACCCTTAGCAACCAACCTTGTCTTGTATCTTTCAATTGAACCATCAGCACGATACTTAATTTTGTAGACCTATTTATAGCCTATGGGTTTTTTATCGGGAGGTAATGAAGTAACAACCCATGTGTTATTAGTTTCCAAGGCTGAGATCTCAACAGTCATTGCATTTCTCTAATGAGATTGCTTGACTGCTTGATGATGGAACTCAGGTTCAGTATGAGTAATGATGGACAAAACAAAGGATTTATGAGCAAAAGAAAGGAATTATGAGATATCATATTTGGTGTGTAATAAAGAAGGGAAAGAAGAACTTGCTGGAGAAACTGATGAAGAGTGGGCAAAGGTAGAGGACTGACATTCAAAATTCTACAAGTAACTAGGAAGTCTTCTGATTCTATTGGATCTTCGAGGGGTTGAAATTATTGGTGAATGTGGAGTTGGAATTTCGGTAGTAGAAGGGAGAGAAGTTAATGAAGAATTATCAAGTGAAGTAGAAGAAGAATCAATAAAGGAAGACACTGTTGAAGACACAAGAGAAAAAGAGTCTAATGTTGAAGATGCACAAGGAAAAATTGATTTGTAGAAGAAATTGATGAAAAAGTTTCAAAAATGAAAGGAAAAACATGTTCATGAAAAACAACATGTCTAGAAGTAAAATACTAATTTGTTTTAAGATCAAAGAGTTTATATCCTTTGATTCCAAACGGATATCCAAGGAAAACACAAGCATGAGCTTTAGAATCAAATTTGATTCGAGATCTTTGTAGAGTAGAAGCAAAACATAAGCAACCAAAAGTCCTTAAATGAGTATAAGATGAAGATGTTTTAAACAAAATCTCAAAATGAGACTTATTGTTTAAAAGAGGAGTATGTAGTCTATTAATAATGTAGGTGGCTGTTAAAATAACATCACCCCAAAATTGAATAGGCAAGTGAGATTAATACATTAAGGCTTGAGCTACATTATGTATGTGCTGATGTTTTCTCTTCACAACAGAATTTGGAGTTTCAACACAGCTGTGTTGATGTATATTCCCTTAGAATGAAAAAAATTAAAAAGTGAAAACTTTGTACCATGATCAGTGTGACATGTTTTTATTTTAAGATTGAATTGATTTTTGATCATCTTAAAAAAAAATTAATAAGAAGAGAAATCTCAGATTTATTTTTAATAAGGTAAACTCATGTAGCATGAGATGAATCATCAACAATAGTTAAAAAAAAATAAAAAATTGTAACCTTCAACCTTACACACATAATATGTTCCCCAAACATCACAATGTACAAGATCAAATGGAGCAGCAGATAACTGAGCAGTATAAGAAAAAGACAACTTTTTTTGTTTGGCTAAGGGACAAATCGTATAAGGATTATTTGAAACAACCATATTTGGAATAAAAGTATTCACAAACAATATCCTTGAATTTGAAGGATGACCCAGTATGTTATGCCAAAACTCAAACAATGAACACTTGAAAGATGCAGAACAAGTATGTATTGGTAAATGTTTAAGAAAACAGGCAGTATATGAAGTAGGTAAAGCATGAGTTTTAGAAAAAAAATAGCTTGGTTGTTGCAGTATATAAAGGCCTCCTTGCTATTTACCTACTCCAATCAGCCTCCAATGAATCAGATCCTGGATGAAACAATAGTCAGCAGAAAACAAAAAGCAACAAATGAGTGATTAAGTAAGCTTACTAATAGAAATCAATTTGAAAGTAAAGGAAGGTATACATAGAACATCATTTAAAATGAGATTTTCAGAAAATCGAATGGAACCAATATGTGTGATAGACACAGATTGGCCATTTGGAAGTTTAACAAAGGAATGTACAACATTGGTGATGGATGTAAAACAATCAATAAAAGGAACCATATGATCTGTGGCTTTCATGTCAAGAATCCAAGAATTGGAATAAAAAACAATGGATGTACTGGAAGAAAAAACAGAGTGAGAATTATGGAAGAAAAATATGTACTAGAAAAGGATGAATTCGAAGTTACTGCATTAACAACATGAGAAGATTCATCAGAGGGATTTTGAGGATGAAGTAGGGACAGTAATTGCTGATACTGAGCCTCAGTCAAAGAGAAAGGAGAAACAATTGAGGAATGGTTGTCAGAATTGGCAACCTGATTGACCATAGATTGTTGCTTAGGTTTTAGTTTGTATCTTGGTGGGAAACCATAGAGTTTATAACATTTTTCAATAACATGACTAGGGGTGAAAGCTGGTCGATCCGGACCGAATAAACCGACCGGATCGATCGTTTCGATCTGGACTGGACCAGATAGAAGCTTGGACCAGTCGGTCTCGATCCAAGGATTTCTCAACTTTCGGTCTTTGGTGCAGTCCCGAGATGAGGTTTCCTAGGACCGGACCGGACCGGATCGACCGAATTGGGAAAATATATATTTTTAATTTTTAAATATATTTTATATCTATTATTCTATATAAGAATTGTATAATTAATTATGTAAATCTCATCTAATTTATTATCATTGAACATATAAAATATTTTTTTAATGAGTTAGTTATATGATCCACATTAATAATCCACTTAATTTTAATTTAGTAATTTAAATAAAAAAAATTTATTAATTTATTTAAAAAAAGAATAAAAAAAGAATAAATAATAATTGGACCAGACCGATAACTACCAGTCCGGTCCGGTCCCTATGGATGTTCGGTCCGATCCGATCCGGTCTGGAAAAAATGATGGACTTGTCCATCACCCAGATCGACCAATTTACACCCCTAAACATGACCAGTAATTCCACAATGTCTATATACTGGCCTTTCCTTCTTAGAGAATGACTTTACATATCTGGATCCATCATTTTTAGAAACAAAAACATGAGAATGAAAAGTTGAAGAGGATCAACAGAAATTTCTCATTGTTGTTCTTATTGTAAAACAAGTGAAAAACCTTATTCAAAGGAGACAAATGCTCCATAAGTAATATCTGAGCACGAGCAAATGCAAAAAATTTATTCAATCCCATCAAAAACTGTAAAGCATGCTCTTGCTGAACATGGTAGTTCAACGTACGCATGGCTCCACAAGAACAAGCAGGAACAAGCTTGTAATTAGCTAACTCATCCCAAAGATCTTTTAGGGGAGTAAAATAAATGCTAATAGATAGTGGCTCTTGAGATAGGGCAGAAATCGATTTCTGTAACTAAAAAAAATGAGGACTATTTTTTTGACAGAAACCTTCCTTCAAATCTAACTAGATCTCATGTGCAGTAGTAATATACAAAATACTAACAGAGATATCAGGAGAAACAGAGTTTAAAAGCCAAAATATCACCATATTGTTGCAACAAAGCCATGGAGAGAGAAGAGGATCATTCGAATTGGAGGGTTTGATGATGGAACCATCAACAAAACCGAGCTTATTCTTCGCAAATAAGGCCATAGCCATGGAACGACACCAGGTATGGTAGTTGTCGTCGACGAGTGGCTGAGTGACCAGAAGAATGCCAGGGCTACCGCTGGGATGGAGAAAGAAAGGACTCGCAGAATCCTCAAAGACGGAATTGTGGCTTGGCGCCATAGAAGCAAAACGTCAGATAACCATGTAAAGAACGAAACCCTAGAGAGGAGATGAAAGGGCAGAGCCCTAAGGGGAGAAGAAGAGTCTCGAAGTCTGAGGGAAAAAAGAAAATATTATTTCTATAAAATGTACAGTCTAAATGGAATGAATTGAAAATAATAATACAAAAAGCAATCAACATTACACTCATACAAATAGTAGAAAATACAATTATACAAAAGAGAATACTACAAATTACATTGACACGTGTAAAAGGACTATAAAGTATAAAATATATATGTAATATGTATATTACAATGAAAATATAATGCTTGGAATAAGAAAAAGCTGTCTGGCATATAATTTTGCCTCACAAATACCTTACAATGGAAGAAAGATGAGGTTGCCTTCATGGCAACACCACTCTAAGATTTAATCAGTGTTTTTCTTCCCATAAGGATGCTTGCATAAGAATAAATTGCCAAAAGTTTAGTTACTTAAGGTGGACAATCAATCAGCTCATTAGACCTATTGTTCACCAGTCCGAGGGCGCTTCCCAAATTTAATTTGCTTCTCATGGTTCTCCTCCCCACTCCTCCATTGCCCTTCCTCATCATTGCAGCAAACTCCCCATAATCTATTTGTCCATCCTGCAACAAAGGATTTTAATTAGTGCAAAGTTCCAAAAGTAGAGAAAGGGATTCTTGACTCATAACACAGATTGTCGGTCCAGCTCTTCATTTACAAAAGAACAGATGCATGGTTCAGTTCATCTTCTACACAACACAAGTTATGTTTTGATGAATTCCTTCCACATAATACTACTCCTAGTCATAACATTTTCTAATTTTTTAATAGTCGCCACTTAAAAGGAATGTCCTTTCAATTTTGTTATGGCTATTGCCGCACCATGTAGCATATAAGTATAGTAAAGATTGCTTAATGAAATTTCATATGAAACTAAAACTATCTTATCATGGTCAGATAAAATGAACAAACTTACATTATCTTGATCAATTTCTTTAATCATTTCATCAAGTTGGACTTCACCTAAACCAAACTCTTTGCAGGCTTGTTGAAGCTCATCAATGGTTATGTAACCACTGCCATCCTTGTCAAAAAAGGAGAAGGCCAACAATAAATTCTCCTCTCTCTCCAGCTTATTCAAGTGCAGGGTAGCAGCAAGAAATTCACCATAGTCAATTGTTCCACTGCAGTTAATATCTGCCTACCAAACACCCACAAATAAGATTCTTATCCGGCATAAAAAATACAGCAGATTATATTGACTATGGAGATTGGTTTTCTTACTGCATCCATAAGATCCTTGATCTCGGACTCCATAAGTTCAGAGCCCACTCGCTTCAATTCATCTTTCAGTTCATCAAATGTTATTGTTCCGCTGTTGTCCGTATCTATCATTTTGAACAACTCTTTCAAACCACCAATTTCTTCTTCAGAAAGCTTCTCAGCTATGACCTATATAATACAATAGAGTTCAAAATTAATTCACATACCAATAAAACAGGCCACCCCTTCTAGGAGTGCAATCCAACGTAAGGCTTACATACATGATACATAACTATTCGTGTCATATTTATCAAAGTATTATGCATGGAAATAAAATTACTCATAATATAAAGACAAGTGCTAGGTCTACAAAAAAATGTAAAAAAGTAAGTTTATAAACTGACAAGGGTTAACATGATATGTTATATCTACTTTACAACAAAAAGTACTTAATCTACATTACTTTGTAAATTTCTTTTTCTTATATTTTTGTGTAGACTAAACATTTCTCTAATATAAAATTGGAGAACACGAAATTGACCACTGGGACATGCATGAATGTTTTAGTAATAGATGATCTCTCTACACCACATCTGTTTCAATAACTGGCCAACATCTTTGAATCTGTTATGATGGCTTTGAAAAATTGAGCGGATATTTCAAGTCTATAATAAAACCCTAATAAAAATCCTCTTGATAATTTGTATTATCAGTCTGTAGATAAGCTTGTGGAGCTTCAAAAGAAAAATTAGATATTAACTCAGTTAGAGTTATTCAACTTTCGCAAGTAGGCAGCTTTCCAGCCTAAAACTCTTGAATCAAGCTTGTCTTAGTGCCTCTTTTGCGCACAACAACAATTGGTACATATAGTCTATTCTCAAACTCCAGTTGCTTCAGGTTCCATAAATAGGTAGATGTGTGAGAGTGCATGGCGTGTATGTGAATACCATAATTGAGTTCTTTTTTTTTCCATCAAATCTTGTTCTGACAAGCTCATGAATATGGAGGGAACCTAACAACTAGCTTCATTCATTTGACTCTTGAACCAATGAACTGAGCACTAGATTATGTTTATGACCACAAGTACTGCACAGTGTAGAGAGCAGAATTTCCAATCAGGACTATTTTTCTCAAAAGTTTGTAAGTCAATGTCCCACAACAGGGTCTTGCTACAAAGAATGAAAATGAAGCTGAAGATTTACACAGCATCTCCGACTCCAAAGACTATATCAGGCCAGAAATTAATAATTTTGTACACAGACAGTTGAAACCTCCGCAAACAACATAAACGATGTTAGTTGAGCTATCATTTATAAAATTTTATGAAGCATAGCACCTCATACTAGGAAATTGTAACTTTTGCTCAACAACTTATCAGCATTTGGTTGGAAATTGTTAATTGGTAAAAATAAGTAAGAAAATGGAGTGTGTGCATGCTTTAGAAACTGTAGGGCAGTGCTCAGAAGTTCAAGAAATGAACTTTCAAAGAAATGCAAGTAAAATGTAGTGCTGCACATCTTTTGAAGCCTTACCCGCAAAGCCATCTTCTTAAGTTTGTTCATTGCAGAGAACTTCTTTAGGCGAGATAGCACTGCAGAATCAAGAGGTTTATCTGGAGCAATGTCATCTACAATCCACGGGTGGCCTGCCAAGATCATGTTAGGACTTGTTAAGCCTCACTTTCTTGTGAAACCTTAACACGTCACCTTACTTAAGACAACTATACAAGTGAAAAGAGACCTACAAAGAACTTCATGAGCTGTTAGTCTTTTCTTTGGATTCCGTTCAAGCATTTTCCGTATGAGATCCTTGGCACTTTCGGAGATCCCAGGCCATGGTTCAGACTGAAAATCCAACTTACCTTGTAAAATCTCTCGGAAGATCCCCTTTTCAGATTCTGTAGATAACAAAAGATGAAAAATCCACATTGGTACTATGACTTTGAGGTATACAACATGAATTTTCCAATGGTATATCTATTAATCCTCATTCATTGATCAATTATGAATTCAGAGATGGCTACCAGCCCAGAAAGGTGGCACCCCACTTAACAAGATGTATAATATAATTCCAGCACTCCACACATCCGTTTCAGGTCCATAATGCTTCCGCAACACCTCTGGTGCAACATAATATGGACTCCCAACAACATCACAGAAGGTTTGACCTGGGAAAACCGTAGAAAAATCAGCACTTATTCCAAACAGATAGAAAGCACTATATTAAAATGATAAAGCATTAGGTCATGTCACAAGTACATCAAAACAAGAAAGCATCAACATCCCAAAAAAAGGCCAATTTTTCAATAATCAGCTATGATTTCTAGTAACTTCTTTCCAAAAGACGTGTTGCTTGCAGATAACACTAGTTTCCATGTGTACAGACCACATCATTTCCAAACAACCTGTGAACAACCAGATATAAATTATGTGTTTTATTTTTCAATTTTTTGGGTACTCCAAAACCCCACTATAAATCCATATGAACCCAAAGCCCAGTAGAACATGTGCAAGTTGTACATAGAAATTTACAACTAGAACTACCAATCTGAAAAGAACTTAATAGCTTCAGAAGATTTGGCTACTTCTGTAAAGCATGTTCTCCCAAAAGAAAAAAGGGAGAGAGAATCTTCAATTCCATGTTATTTGGGAATATCCATCACTAGAGACTGCAGGTGGCATTGGTCATTGTGTTCTCATGTTCATGGAACCCAAGTACAGACTGCAAAAGAACAAAATATAGGTCTGTTATATTCTCCTCGGTTTTAATAAGCCATCAGAAACCAATTTCCGATTGTAAAGAGCTCAATTCTCTTTTCTTTCTTCCTCTGTTTTGTTTGGTCCGTTTCCATCAGAACTCATGAGCATCCGTTCTCTTGCTCATTAGCCCTTTTGATACATGCATTCTATTAATGCTCCAAAGCCCATATTCTACGTAGGAGGTGAAAAGAATGAGAAACAACAGGAAACGGCATTTGAAAAATATGCTTCAATCCACTGCCTTCATTGCAAGCAATGCACTAAGAAATCGACAAGAAAGATAAGTATTAGAATCTCAGAATCCCCAAAACACATTTTTCATCCAGAAAATCATAATGTCTGGAGATTTTTTTTTTTTGTGGGGGGGGGGGGGGGGGGGGGGGGGGGGGGGGGGGGGGGAGGGGCGTGAATTTCTAGAAAATCACACCTCAAGTAAGATAAAATCAGGGCAATCGACAGGGAAAGAAGTGGTATTGCAGGAAACATAAAATGCCTGGCAAATGATGGACTGGTTGGTAAATCATGCAAATAAGATGTAGGAGAGGCTGTTGCTGTCGCTAATAAGAAAAACAATTCCTGAAAAAATAATATATCAAGAACCCTATATTGGAAACCATCCACACAAATTCAAAACAACAATTACATCTAAATAAAAGAAGAAAGCCCATAAAAACAGTGCTGAAACACAGAACAGAAGAAAAATTTGAAGAAAAAGAATCCCAAGAAAGAACCTGGCTTGTAGAAGACAGATAGCCCAAAATCGGTGGCTTTAAGAGCAGCATCCTCCTCCGCACTATCAAACAAGAAGTTCTCAGGCTTGAGGTCTCTATGAATAACCCCCAGCGAATGACACGCCTCCACAATCCCAAGGATGGTCTTTATCAACTTGGCAGCCTCTCTCTCACTGAAATGACCCTTCTTCGCTATCCTATCAAAGAGTTCTCCACCCTCACAGAGCTCCATCACCAAGTGCACAGCCACAGAGTCCTCATACGTGCCTCGGATCCTCACCACGTGTGGGTGCTCAGACAAGTGGTGCATTATCTGAATCTCCCTCAAAACATCCTCGTAGTCCTCTGCATAGAGGAGCTTGCGCTTCGGGATTGACTTACAGGCGTACTTGTGGCCTGTGCACATCTCTGTGCAGAGGTATGTGATGCCGAACTGGCCCTGGCCGAGTTCTCGACCTAGTGTGTAGATTTCTCCGAGGTCTTGGGTCCTGTAGGGAAGTACCCATTTAGGCTTCGAATCTTTTGGTGGTGGAGCTGAGGTAGACTCGTTCATGATCTCCAATGTCAAGCTATTAGTAGAAGAGATATAAATAGTCGAGAGGGAAGACCCAGGAGAGACCAAGCTGACCCACCGTTTCTGCTTTTGAAGAGAAAAAATAAAGCTTGCTGTAAAGAGTATAGATTCTCCCCCAAGATCCTGTACAATCTCTCTGATCTGTCTTCTTCTCTTTGGTCTTGTTTTTCAAATTTCTTTTGGGCACTTCTCTGTTCTGTCGTCTTTGGTTTCCTTTATTATTGCCATGATTTGCTGCTCTCTAGGACTAGATTCGTTTTGCTTTGATCATTTCTTATTCTTGAGTGCGATCGCACTATGCATTGAGCTACTTCAATTTCTTCTTGTTTCCAAAGAGGCCAAATCCGAGCTTACTAGCCAAGCCAAGTTGACTGGTGCAACTTTGCCCTGTTTATAAGTGAGAGAGAAATTCTCACAAAATAAGGTAGGCTTTACATACTATCACTTATTTACTAGTTTTTTTTATTTTTTTTATTTTACTTAATAATTAAAAAAATAACTATTAATAAAATTGTATATTTTTTTAATATTTTTTAATGATTAAAGATGTTAAAAAAATATTTAAAACAATAATAAAAAAATAAAAATTTCAAATACACTATAAAATAATAAAAATATGATAAGAAGATAATAAGTCTATCATTATCCTTTTTGAATCTCAATTATTCCTTTATTGTTTCTCAAAAAATAAAAAATAAGAAATATTCCTTGATTGTTTAAACGTTGTATTCAATAATATCCATGTTATATAATGTACCCTTAATGCACGTTCGGACTCATCATCTTGTGTAAAACGTTATGTTCTATTTGTTTATTTTCACAATTTTTATCAGCTCATTTCATTTTATCTTATTATTATAATTTTTTTAAAATTTCACACAAAATAAAATAAACAATTAAATTTTTTCAAATTCAAAAACAAAAATCATATTAAAAAAATATTCTAATAATATTTTATTCAATTTTTAATTTTTATCTTAACTTATCTCATCTTATTTACAAAAACAAACGAGACAATTTGAGAGTGAGAGAGCAAGTAGCCAATGTGATTGTAATTTGCAAATGCAAAACAAAGAGATTTTCAGATTTATAAATAAATAAGAGAAAGTATATTTATAAGCCTTATTTTTTACACATTCAACACACCATTGATGTAGAAACTCATCAGCTATATAAATAAACAAAAATTTTATAGGCAACCGGCCTACGTCCCCGCCACGGCCTCGCAACTGACGTGGGAAAAAAAAAACCCAATGAATCAAAGACAGTTCTTAAAAAGAAAAAAAAAAAAGACAGACAAAAACAAAATGAAAGCGGAGGGAAATGAAATGGGTCAGCTTTGTCTTTGCTTGAGCTGTCGAAGCTCAAGCTGCTTCTTCGAAGCTATCTTCTCCTCGTCTTGGCCCAAGCTTCGTCTTCACCCAAGCTTTGTCTTTTTGGTCTGTGGCTTCTGTGTTCGTGCGAGAGCAAAACCAGAGAGTGGGAGTGAAGCATTCCGTCTGTGGTCACCGTCGAGGGTGAAGGATTTGTTAGGGACTCCAGTCTTGTCCCTAACATTAAGGACCACCACAAGCTCGCCTTGGTGTGAATGATGACCAAGTGACCTTGCCAACTTGCTTGACCTTCAATAAATGGATGGTGTTCGGGTGATGGAATGATGGAGATGATGATGAACTTGGGTAGGCTAAGTGTTTAGAGAAGGCAAATCAATGTAGGGGCTAGAGACTTGTTCTTGAGTAAGGCGTCAAGATGATGGGGCTAGGGTTGAGTGGATGAGATGAGGCTAGGTTTACGGGTTGGAGGC